>NC_133451.1:121232500-121550000 GCF_048565385.1 Saimiri boliviensis | reverse complement strand
AGCAGAATGGTTGTCAATGTGTGTATTCCACTTCCAGAGTTATGCTGATGTGTGTTTGCAGCAGTTCAGAAACCCTTTCTTTGGAGAATGTAGAAACAGTCATTTCCAGCCCTAGAGACGCATATAAGATTTATCAGTAAGAATGCGTTTAAAATACACAGAACCCGCTTCGTGCAAACTCATCTGCTGTGTGTTGGTTCCTTTTAGGAAGTTGCATCTATGTTTAGATTCAGCGCGGTAGAAAAACGTTTCTTCTAAAAGCTGCATTTGGACATTCCAGAGTGGATGGGAAACAGGCTTTAAAGAGAAACACCTTGCTCTAAAACCAAAACGGAGCTATCTAGCAGAATGGTTGTCAATGTGTGTATTCCACTTCCTGAGTTAAGCTGATGTGTGGTTGCAGCAGTTCAGAAACCCTTTTTTTGGAGAATGTAGAAACAGTCATTTCCAGCCCCAGAGACGCATATAAGATTTATCAGTAAGAATGCGTTTAAAATACAGAAGACCCGCTTCGTACAAACTCATCTGCTGTGTATTGGTTCCTTTTAGGAAGTTGCGTCTATGTTTAGATTCAGCGAGGTAGAAAAACGTTTTTTCTAAAAGCTGCATTTGGACATTCCAGAGTGGATGTGAAACAGGCTGTAAAGAGAAATACCTTGCTCTAAAACGAAAACGGAGCTATCTAGCAGAATGGTTGTCAATGTGTGTATTCACCTTTCAGAGTTAAACTGATGTGTGTTTGCAGCAGTTCAGAAACCCTTTCTTTGGAGAATGTAGAAACAGTCATTTCCAGCCCTAGAGACGCATATAAGAGTTTGCAGTAAGAATGCGTTTAAAACACAGAAGACCCGCTTCGTACAAACTCATCTGCTCTGTGTTGGTTCCTTTTAGGATGTTGCATCTATGTTTAGATTCAGCAAGGTAGAAACATGTTTCTTCTAAATGGTGCGATTGGACATTCCAGAGTGGATGGGAGAACAGGCTGTAAAGAAAAATACTTTGCTCTAAAACCAAAACGGAGCTATTTAGCAGAATGGTTGTCAATATGTTTATTCATCTTCCAGAGTTAAACTGATGTGTGTTTGCAGCAGTTCAGGAACCCTTTCTTTGGAGAATGTAGAAACAGTCATTTCCAGCCCTAGAGACGCATATAAGGGTTATCAGTAAGAATGCGTTTAAAACACAGAAGACCCGCTTCGTACAAACTAATCTGCTGTGCGTTGGTTCCTTTTAGGAAGTTGCATCTATGTTTAGATTGTGCGAGGTTGCAACACGTTTCTTCAAAAAACTGCGTTTGGACATTCCAGAGTGGATGGGAGAACAGGCTGTAAAGAGAAATGCCTTGCTCTGAAACCAAAACGGAGCTATTTAGCAGAATGGTTGTCAAAGTGTGTATAAAACTTTCCAGAGTTAAACTGATGTGTTTTTTCAGCAGCTCAGAAAACCTTTCCTTGGAGAATGTAGAAACAGTCATTTCCAGCCCTAGAGACGGATATAACAGTTATCAGTAAGAATGCGTTTAAAACACAGAATACCCGCTTCGTACAAACTCATCTGCTGTGATTTGGTTCCTTTTAGGAAGTTGCATCTATGTTTAGATTCATCGAGGTTGTAATAGGTTTCTTCTAAAAACTGCGTTTTTACATTCCAGAGTGGATGGGAGAAGAGGCTGTAAAGAGAAATACCTTGCTCTAAAACCAAAACGGAGCTATCTAGCAGAAAGGTTTTCAATATGTTTATTCAACTTTCATAATTAAACTGATGTGTGTTTGCAGCAGCTCAGAAACCCTTTCTTTGGAGAATGTACAAACAGTCATTTCCAGCCCTAGAAAAGCATATAAGAGTTAACAGTAAGAATTCCTTTAAAACACAGAATACCCGCTTCGTACAATCTCATCTGCTCTGTGTTGGTTCCTTTTAGGAAGTTGCATCTATGTTTAGATACAGCGAGGTAGAAACACGTTTCTTCTAAAAGCTGCGTTTGGACATTCCAGAGTGGATGGGAAAACAGGCTGTAAAGGGAAATACCTTGCTCTAAAACCAAAACGGAGCTATCTAGCAGAATGGTTGTCAATGTGTGTATTCAACTTTCAGAGGTAAACTGATGTGTGTTTCCAGCAGTTCAGAAACCCTTTCTTTGGAGAATGTAGAAACAGTCATTTCCAGCCCTAGAGACGCATATAAGAGTAGGCAGTAAGAATGCGTTTAAAACACAGAAGACCCACTTCGTACAAACTCATCTGCTCTGTGTTGGTTCCTTTTAGGATGTTGCATCTATGTTTAGATTCAGCAAGGTGGAAACACGTTTCTTCTAAATGGTGCGATTGGACATTCCAGAGTGGATGGGAGAACAGGCTGTAAAGAAAAATACTTTGCTCTAAAACCAAAACGGAGCTATTTAGCAGAATGGTTGTCAATGTGTTTATTCATCTTCCAGAGTTAAACTGATGTGTGTTTGCAGCAGTTCAGAAACCCTTTCTTTGGAGAATGTAGAAACAGTCATTTCCAGCCCTAGAGACGCATATATGAGTTAGCAGTAAGTATGCGTTTAAAACACAGAAGACTCGCTTCGTACAAACTAATCTGCTGTGTGTTGGTTCCTTTTAGGAAGTTACATCTATGTTTAGACTGTGCGAGGTTGCAACACGTTTCTTCAAAAAACTGCGTTTGGACATTCCAGAGTGGATGGGAGAACAGGCTGTAAAGAGAAATACCTTGCTCTAAAACCAAAACGGAGCTATTTAGCAGAATGATTGTCAATGTGGCTATTCAACTTTCAGAGATAATCTGATGTGTGTTTGCAGCAGTTCAGAAACCCTTTCTTTGGAGAATGTAGAAACAGTCATTTCCAGCCCTAGAGACGCATATAAGAATTATCAGTAAGAATGCTTTTAAAACACAGAATACCCGCTTCGTACAAATTCATCTGCTGTGTGTTGGTTCCTTTAAGGAAGTTGCATTTATGTTTAGATTCAGCCAGGTTGCAACACGTTTCTTCTAAAAACTGCGTTTGGACATTCCAGAGTGGATGGGAGAAGAGGCTGTAAAGAGAAATACCTTGCTCTAAAACCAAAACGGAGCTATCCAGCAGAATGGTTGTCAATGTGTGTATTCCACTTCCAGAGTTATGCTGATGTGTGTATGCAGCAGTTCAGAAACCCTTTCTTTGGAGAATGTAGAAACAGTCATTTCCAGCCCTAGAGACACATATAAGATTTATCAGTAAGAATGCGTTTAAAATACACAAAACCCGCTTCGTGCAAACTCATCTGCTGTGTGTTGGTTCCTTTTAGGAAGTTGCATCTATGTTTAGATTCAGCGCGGTGGAAAAACGTTTCTTCTAAAAGCTGCATTTGGACATTCCAGAGTGGATGGGAAACAGGCTGTAAAGAGAAACACCTTGCTCTAAAACGAAAACGGAGCTATCTAGCAGAATGGTTGTCAATGTGTGTATTCAACTTTCATAATTAAACTGATGTGTGTTTGCAGCAGCTAAGAAACCCTTTCTTTGGAGAATTTAGAAACAGTCATTTCCAGCCCTGGAATGCATATGAGTTAACAGTAAGAATTCGTTTAAAACACAGAATACCTGCTTCGTACAAACTCATCTGCTCTGTGTTGGTTCCTTTTAGGAAGTTGCATTTATGTTTAGATTCAGCGGGGTAGAAACACGTTTCTTCTAAAAGCTGCGTTTGGACATTCCAGAGTGGATGGGAAAACAGGCTGTAAAGGGAAATACCTTGCTCTAAAACCAAAACGGAGCTACCTAGCAGAATGGTTGTCAATGTGTCTATTCAACTTTCAGAGTTAAACTGATGTGTGGTTGCAGCAGTTCAGAAACCCTTTCTTTGGAGAATGTAGAAACAGTCATTTCCAGCCCAAGAGACGCATATAAGAGTTATCAGTTAGAATGCGTTTAAAACACAGAATACCCGCTTCGTACAAACTCATCTGCTGTGTGTTGGTTCCTTTTAGGAAGTTGCATCTATGTTTAGATTCAGCGAGGTTGTAACAAGTTTCTTTTAAAAACTGCATTTGGACATTCCAGAGTGGATGGGAGAAGAGGCTTTAAAGAGAAATACCTTGCTCTAAAACCAAAACAGAGCTATCTAGCCGAAAGGTTTTCAATGTGTGTATTCAACTTTCATAATTAAACTGATGTGTGTTTGCAGCAGGTCAGAAACCCTTTCTTTGGAGAATGTAGACACAGTCATTTCCAGCCCTAGAGACGCATATAAGAGTTAACAGTAAGAATGCGTTTAAAACACAGAAGACCCGCTTCGTACAAACTCATCTGCTGTGTGTTGGTTCCTTTTAGGAAGTTGCACCAATGTTTAGATTCAGCGAGGTTGCAACACGTTTCTTCTAAAAACTGCGTTTGGACATTCCAGAGTGGATGGGAGAACAGGCTGTAAAGTGAAATACCTTGCTCTAAAACCAAAACGGAGCTATCTATCAGAATGGTTGTCAATGTGTGTATTCAACTTTCAGAGTTAAACTGATGTGTGTTTGCAGCAGTTCAGAAACCTTTTCTTTGGAGAATGTAGAAACAGTCATTTCCAGCCCTAGAGACGCATATAAGAATTAACAGTAAGAATGCGTTTAAAACACAGAAGACCCGCTTCGTACAAACTCATCTGCTGTGTGGTGGTTCCTTTTAGGAAGTTGCACCAATGTTTAGATTCAGCGAGGTTGCAACAAGTTTCCTCTAAAAACTGCGTTTGGACATTCCAGAGTGGATGGGAGAACAGGCTGTAAAGAGAAATACCTTGCTCTAAAACCAAAATGGAGCTATCTAGCAGAATGGTTTTCAATGTGTCTATTCAACTTTCATAAATAAACTGATGTGTGTTTGCAGCAGCTCAGAAACCCTTTCTTTGGAGAATGTAGAAACAGTCATTTCCAGCCCTAGAGACGCATATAAGAGTTATCAGTAAGAATGTGTTTAAAACATAGAAGACCCGCTTCGTACAAACTCATCTGCTGTGTGTTGGTTCCTTTTAGGAAGCTGCATCTATGTTTAGGTTCACCGAGGTAGAAACACGATTCTTTTAAAAGCTGCGTTTGGACATTGCAGAGTGGATGGGAGAACAGGCTTTAAAGAGAAATACCTTGCTCTAAAACCAAAACTGAGCTATCTAGCAGAATGGTTGTCAATGTGTGCATTCCACGTCCAGAGATAAGCTGATGTGTGTTTGCAGCAGTTCAGAAACCCTTTCTTTGGAGAATGTAGAAACAGTCATTTCCAGCCCTAGAGACGCATATAAGAGTTATCAGTAAGAATGCGTTTAAAACACAGAAGACCCGCTTCGTACAAACTCATCTGCTGTGTGTTGGTTCCTTTTAGGATGTTGCATCTATGTTTAGATTCAGCAAGGTGGAAACACGTTTCTTCTAAATGGTGCGATTGGACATTCCAGAGTGGATGGGAGAACAGGCTGTAAAGAAAAATACTTTGCTCTAAAACCAAAACGGAGCTATTTAGCAGAATGGTTGTCAATGTGTTTATTCATCTTCCAGAGTTAAACTGATGTGTCTTTGCAGCAGTTCAGAATCCCTTTCTTTGGAGAATGTAGAAACAGTCATTTCCAGCCCTAGAGACGCATATAAGTGTTAGCAGTAAGAAAGCGTTTAAAACACAGAAGACCCGCTTCGTACAAACTCATCTGCTGTGTGTTGGTTCCTTTTAGGAAGTTGCATCTATGTTTAGATTGTGCGAGGTTGCAACACATCTCTTCAAAAAACTGCGTTTGGACATTCCAGAGTGGATGGGAGAACAGGCTGTAAAGAGAAATACCTTGCTCTAAAACCAAAACGGAGCTATCTAGCAGAATGGTTGTCAATGTGTTTATATAACTTTCATAATTAAACTGAAGTGTGTTTGCAGCAGCTCTGAAACCCTTTCTTGGCAGAATGTCGAAACAGTCATTTCCAGCAATAGAAACGCATATAAGAGTGAACAGTAAGAATTCGTTTAAAACACAGAATACCCGCTTCGTACAAACTCATCTGCTCTGTGTTGGTTCCTTTTAGGAAGTTGCATCTATATTTTGATTCAGCGAGGTAGAAACACGTTTCTTCTAAAAGCTGCGTTTGGACATTCCAGAGTGGATGGGAAAACAGGCTGTAAAGGGAAATACCTTGCTCTAAAACCAAAACGGAGCTATCTAGCAGAATTGTGGTCAATGTGTTTATTCAACTTTCAGAGTTAAACTGATGTGTGGTTGCAGCAGTTCAGAAACCCTTTCTTTGGAGAATGTAGAAACAGTCATTTCCAGCCCTAGAGACGCATATAAGAGTTATCAGTAAGAATGCGTTTAAAACATAGAAGACCCGCTTCGTACAAACTCATCTGCTGTGTGTTGGTTCCTTTTAGGAAGCTTCATCTATGCTTACGTTCACCGAGGTAGAAACACGATTCTTCTAAAAGCTGCGTTTGGACATTGCAGAGTGGAAGGGAGAACAGGCTTTAAAGAGAAATACCTTGCTCTAAATACAAAACGGAGCTATCTAGCAGAATGGTTGTCAATGTGTGTATTCCACATCCAGAGTTAAGCTGATGTGTGTTTGCAGCAGTTCAGAAACCAATTCTTTGGAGAATGTAGAAACAGTCATTTCCAGCCCTAGAGACGCATATAAGATTTATCAGTAATAATGCGTCTAAAATACAGAAGACCCGCTTCGTACAAACTCATCTGCTGTGTGTTGGTTCCTTTTAGGAAGTTGCATCTATGTTTATATTCAGCGAGGTAGAAAAACGTTTCTTCTAAAAGCTGCATTTCGACATTCCAGAGTGGATGGGAAACAGGCTGTAAAGAGAAATACCTTGCTCTAAAACGAAAACGGAGCTATCTAGCAGAATGGTTGTCAATGTGTGTATTCAACTTTCAGAGTTGAACTGATGTGTGTTTGCAGCAGTTCAGAAACTCTTTCTTTGGAGAATGTAGAAACAGTCATTTCCAGCCCTAGAGACGCATATAAGAGTTGGCAGTAAGAATGCATTTAAAACACAGAAGACCAGCTTCGTACAAACTCATCTGCTGTGTGTTGGTTCCTTTTAGGAAGCTGCATCTATGTTTAGGTTCACCAAGGTAGAAACACGATTCTTCTAAAAGCTGCGTTTGGACATTGCAGAGTGGATGGGAGAACAGGCTGTAAAGAGAAATACCTTGCTCTAAAACCAAAACGGAGCTATCTAGCAGAATGGTTGTCAATGTGTGTATTCCACTTACAGATTTAAGCTGATGTGTGTTTGCAGCAGTTCAGAAACCCTATCTTTGGAGAATGTAGAAACAGTCATTTCCAGCCCTAGAGACGCATATAAGAGTTGGCAGTAAGAATGCGTTTAAAACACAGAATACCCGCTTCGTACAAACTCATCTGCTCTGTGTTGGTTCCTTTTAGGAAGTTGCCTCTATGTTTAGATTCAGCCAGGTTGCAACAAGATTCTTCTAAAAACTGCGTTTGGACATTCCAGAGTGGATGCGAGAACAGGCTGTAAAGTGAAATACCTTGCTCTAAAACCAAAACGGATCCATCTATCAGAATGGTTGTCAAAGTGTGTATACAACTTCCAGAGTTAACCTGATGTGTGTTTGCAGCAGCTCAGAAACCCTTTCCTTGGAGAATGTAGAAACAGTCATTTCCAGCCCTAGAGACGGATCTAAGAGTTATCAGTAAGAATGCGTTTAAAACACAGAATACCCGCTTCGTACAAACTCATCTGCTGTGTGTTGGTTCCTTTTAGGAAGTTGCATCTATGCTTAGATTCAGCGAGGTAGAAACAAGTTTCTTCTAAAAGCTGTGTTTGGACATTCCGGAGTGGATGGAAAACAGGCTGTAAAGAGAAATACCTTGCTCTAAAACCAAAACGGAGCTATCTAGCAGAATGGTTGTCAATGTGTGTATTCATCTTTCAGAGCTAAACTGATGTGTGTTTGCATCGGTTCAGAAACCCTTTATTTGGAGAATGTAGAAACAGTCATTTCCAGCCCTAGAAACGAATATAGGAGTTATCAGTAAGAACGCGTTTAAAACACAGAAGACCCTCTTCGTACAAACTCATCTTCTGTGTGTTGGTTCCTTTTAGGAAGTTGCATCTATGTTCAGATATAGCGAGTTTGCAACACGTTTCTTCTAAAAACTGCGTTTGGACATTCCAGAGTGGATGGGAGAAGAGGCTGTAAAGAGAAATACTTTGCTCTAAAACCAAAACGGAGCTATCTAGCAGAATGGTTTTCAATGTTTGTATTCAACTTTAATAATTAAACTGATGTTTGTTTGCAGCAGCTCAGACACCCATTCATTGCAGAATGTAGAAACAGTCATTTCCAGCCCTAGAGACGCATATAAGAGTTTACAGTAAGAATTACTTTAAAACACAGAATACCCGGTTCGTATAAACTCATCTGCTCTGTGTTGGTTCCTTTTAGGATGTTGCATCTATGTTTAGATTCAGCGGGGTAGAAACACGTTTTTTCTAAATGGTGCGATTGGACGTTCAAGAGTGGATGGGAGAACAGGCTGTAAAGAAAAATACTTTGCTCTAAAACCAAAACGGAGCTATCTAGCAGAATGGTTGTCAATGTGTGTATTCAACTTTCAGAGTTAAACTGATGTGTGTTTGCAGCAGTTCAGAAACCCTTTCTTTGGAGAATGTAGAAACAGTCATTTCCAGCCCTAGAGACGCATATAAGAGTTAGCAGTAAGAATGCGTTTAAAACACAGAATACCCGCTTCGTACAAACTCATCTGCTGTGTGTTGGTTCCTTTTAGGAAGTTGCACCAATGTTTAGATTCAGCGAGTTTGCAACAAGTTTCTTCTAAAAACTGCGTTTGGACATTCCAGAGTGGATGGGAGAACTGGCTGTAAAGAAAAATACTTTGCTCTAAAACCAAAACGGAGCTATTTAGCTGAATGGTTGTCAATGCGTTTATTCATCTTCCAGAGTTAAACTGATGTGTGTTTGCAGCAGTTCAGAAACCCTTTCTTTTGAGAATGTAGAAACAGTCATTTCTAGCCCTAGAGAGGCATATAAGAGTTAGCAGTAAGAATGCGTTTAAAACACAGAAGACCCGCTTCGTACAAACTCATCTGCTGTGTTGGTTCCTTTTAGGAAGTTGCACCAATGTTTAGATTCAGCGAGGTTGCAACAGGTTTCTTCTAAAAACTGCGTTTCGACATTCCAGAGTGGATGGGAGAACAGGCTGTAAAGTGAAATACCTTGCTCTAAAACCGAAACGGAGCTATCTATCAGAATGGTTGTCAAAGTGTGTATACAACTTCCAGAGTTAAACTGATGTGTGTTTGCAGCAGCTCAGAAACACTTTCCTTGGAGAAGGTAGAAACAGTCATTTCCAGCCCTAGAGACGGATATAAGAGTTATCAGTAAGAATGCGTTTAAAACACAGAAGACCCGCTTCGTACAAACTCATCTGCTGTGTGTTTTTTCCTTTTAGGAAGTTGAATGTATGTTTAGATTCAGCGAGGTTGTAACAGGTTTCTTCTAAAAACTGCGTTTGGACATTCCAGAGTGGATGGGAGAAGAGGCTGTAAAGAGAAATACCTTGCTCTAAAACCAAAACGGAGCTATCTAGCAGAATGGTTTTCAATGTTTCTATTCAACTTTCATAATTAAACTGATGTGTGTTTGCAGCAGCTCAGAAACCCTTTCTTTGGAGAATGTAGAAACAGTCATTTCCAGCCCTAAAAACGCATATAAGAGTTAACAGTAAGAATTCTTTTAAAACACAGAATACCTGCTTCGTACAAACTCATCTGCTCTGTGTTGGTTTCTTTTAGGAAGTTGCATCTATGTTTTGATTCAGCGAGGTAGAAACACGTTTCTTCTAAAAGCTGCGTTTGGACATTCCAGAGTGGATGGGAAAACAGGCTGTAAAGGGAAATACCTTGCTCTAAAACCAAAACGGAGCTATTTATCAGAATGGTTGTCAAAGTGTGTATACAACTTCCAGAGTTTAACTGATGTGTGTTTGCAGCAGCTCAGAAACCCTTTCCTTGGAGAATGTAGAAACAGTCATTTCCAGCCTTAGAGACGGATATAAGAGTTATCAGTAAGAATGCGTTTAAAACACAGAATACCCGCTTCGTACAAACTCATCTGCTGTGTGTTGGTTCCTTTTAGGAAGCTGCATCTATGTTTAGGGTCACCGAGGTAGAAACACGATTCTTCTAAAAGCTGCGTTTGGACATTGCAGAGGGGATGGGAGAATAGGCTTTAAAGAGAAATACCTTGCTCTAAAACCAAAACGGAGCTATCTAGCAGAATGGTTGTCAATGTGTGTATTCCACTTCCAGAGTTAAGCTGATGTGTGTTTGCAGCAGTTCAGAAACACTTTCTTTGGAGAATGTAGAAACAGTCATTTCCAGTCCTAGAGACGCATGTAAGATTTATCAGTAAGAATGCGTTTATAATACAGAAGACCCGCTTCGTACAAACTCATCTGCTGTGTGTTGGTTCCTTTTAGGAAGTTACATCTATGTTTAGATTGTGCGAGGTTGCAACACGTTTCTTCAAAAAACTGCGTTTGGACATTCCAGAGTGGATGGGAGAACAGGCTGTAAAGAGAAATACCTTGCTCTAAAACCAAAACGGAACTATCTAGCAGAATGGTTGTCAATGTGTATATTCAACTTTCAGAGTTAAACCGATGTGCGTTTGCAGCAGTTCAGAAACCCTTTCTTTGGAGAATGTAGAAACAGTCATTTCCAGCCCTAGAGATGCATATAAGAGTTAGCAGTAAGAATGCGTTTAAAACACAGAAGACCCGCTTCGTACAAACTCATCTGCTGTGTGTCGGTTCCTTTTATGAAGCTGCATCTATGTTTAGGTTCACCGAGGTAGAAACAGGATTCTTCTAAAAGCTACGTTTGGACATTGCAGAGTGGATAGGAGAACAGGCTGTAAGAGAAATAGCTTGCTCTAAAACGAAAACGGAGCTATCTGGCAGAATGATTGTCAACGTGTGTATTCACGTTCCAGAGTTAAACTGATGTGTGTTTGCAGCAGCTCAGAAACCCCTTATTTGGAGAATGTAGAAACAGTCATTTCCAGCCCTAGAGACGGATATAAAAATTATCAGTAAGAATGCGTTTAAAACACAGAATACCCGCTACACAAAAACTCATCTGCTGTGTGTTGGTTCCTTTTAGGAAGTTGCATCTATGTTTAGATTCAGCGAGGTAGAAAAACGTTTCTTCTAAAAGCTGCATTTGGACATTCCAGAGTGGATGTGAAACAGGCTGTAAAGAGAAATACCTTGCTCTAAAACCAAAACGGAGCTATTTTGCAGAATGTTTGTCAATGTGTGTATTCAACTTTCAGTGTTAAACTTATGTGTGTTTGCAGCAGTTCAGAAACTCTTTCTTTGGAGAATGTAGAAACAGTCATTTCCAGCCCTAGAGACGCATATAAGAGTTAGCAGTAAGAATGCGTTTAAAACACAGAAGACCCGCTTCGTACAAATTCATCTGCTCTGTGTTGCTTCCTTTTAGGATGTTGCATCTATGTTTAGATTCAGCAAGGTAGAAACACGTTTCTTCTAAATGGTGCGATTGGACATTCCAGAGTGGAAGGGAGAACAGGCTGTAAAGAAAAATACTTTGCTCTAAAACCAAAATGGACCTATTTAGCAGAATGGTTGTCAATGTGTTTATTCATCATCCATAGTTAAACTGATGTGTGTTTGCAGCAGTTCAGAAACCCTTTCTTTGGAGAATGTAGAAACAGTCATTTCCAGCCCTAGAGACGCATATAAGAGTTATCAGTAAGATTGGTTTTAAAACCCAGAGGACCCGCTTCGTACAAACTCATCTGCTGTGTGTTGGTTCCTTTTAGAAAGTTGCATCTATGTTTAGATTGTGCGAGTTTGCAACACGTTTCTTCAAAAAACTGCGTTTGGACATTCCAGAGTGGATGGGAGAACAGGCTGTAAAAAGAAATACCTTGCTCTAAAACCAAAACACAGCTATCTAGCAGAATGGTTTTCAATGTGTGTATTCAAATTTCAGAGTTAAACTAATGTGTGTTTCCAGCAGTTCAGAAACCCTTTCTATGGAGAATGTAGAAACAGTCATTTCCAGCCCTAGAGACGCATATAAGTGTTATCAGTAAGAATTCGGTTAAAACACAGAATACCCGCTTCCTACAAACTAATCTGCTGTGTGTTGCTTCCTGTAAGGAAGTTGTATCTATGTTTAGGTTCACCGAGGTAGAAACATGTTTCTTCTAAAAGCTGCGTTTAAACATTTCAGAGTGGATGGGAGAACAGGCTGTATAGAGAAATACCTTGCTCTAAAACCAAAACACAGCTATCTAGCAGAATGGTTTTCTATGTGTGTATTCAAATTTCAGAGTTAGACTAATGTGTGTTTGCAGCAGTTCAGAAACCCTTTCTTTGGAGAAAGTAGAAACTGTCTTTTCCAGACCTAGAAACGCATATAAGAGTTAACAGTAAGAATGCGTTTAAAACACAGAAGACCCGCTTCGTACAAACTCATCTGCTGCGTGTTGGTTCCTTTTAGGAAATTGCACCCATGTTTAGATTCAGCGAGTTTGCAAAAAGTTTCTTCTAAAAACTGCGATTGGACATTCCAGAGTGGATGGGAGAACAGGCTGTAAAGAGAAATACCTTTTTCTAAAACCAAAACGGAGCTATCTAGCAGAATGGTTGTCAATGTGTGTATTCAAGTTCCAGAGTTAAACTGATGAGTGTTTGCAGCAGCTCAGAAACCCTTTATTTGGAGAATGTAGAAACAGTCATTTCCAGCCCTAGAGACGGATATAAAGGATATCAGTAAGAATGCGTTTAAAACACAGAATACCCGCTTCACAAATACTCATCTGCTGTGTGTTGGTTCCTTTTAGGAAGTTGCATCTATGTTTAGATTCAGCGAGGTTTCAACACGTTTCTTCTAAAAACTGCGATTGGACATTCCAGAGTGGATGGGAGAAGAGGCTGTAAAGAGAAACACCTTGCTCTAAAACCAAAACGGAGCTATCTAGCAGAATGGTTGTCAATGTGTGTATTCAAGTTCCAGAGTTAAACTGATGTGTGTTTGCAGCAGCTCAGAAACCCCCTATTTGGAGAATGTAGAAACAGTCATTTCCAGCCCTAGAGACGCATATAAGAGTTGGCAGTAAGACTGCGTTTAAAACACAGAAGACCCGCTTCGTACAAACTCATCTGCTGTGTGTTGGTTCCTTTTAGGAAGTTGCATCTATGTTTAGATTCAGCGAGGTTGTAACATGTTTCTTCTAAAAACTGCGTTTGGACATTCGAGAGTGGATGGGAGAAGAGGCTGTAAGCAGAAATACCTTGCTCTAAAACCAAAACGGAGCTATCTGGCAGAATGGTTGTCAATGTGTGTATTCAACTTTCATAATTAAACTGATGTGTGTTTGCAGCAGCTCAGAAACCCTTTCTTTGGAGAATGTAGAAACAGTCATTTCCAGCCCTAGAGAAGCATATAAGAGTTGGCAGTAAGAATGCGTTTAAAACACAGAAGACCCGCTTCGTAGAAACGCATCTGCTCTGTGTTGGTTCCTTTTAGGATGTTGCATCTATGTTTAGATTCAGCGAGGTAGAAACACGTTTCTTCTAAATGGTGCGATTGGACATTCCAGAGTGGATGGGAGAACAGGCTGTAAAGAAAAATACTTTGCTCTAAAACCAAAACGGAGCTATTTAGCAGAATGGTTGTCAATGTGTTTATTCATCTTCCAGAGTTAAACTGATGTGTCTTTGCAGCAGTTCAGAAACCCTTTCTTTGGAGAATGTAGAAACAGTCATTTCCAGCCTTAGAGACGCATAAAAGAGTTATCAGTAGGAATGCGTTTAAAACACAGAAGACCCGCTTCGTACAAACTCATCTGCTGTGTGTTGGTTCCTTTTAGGAAGTTGCATCTATGTTTAGATTGTGCGAGGTTGCAAAACGTTTCTTCAAAAAACTGCGTTTGGACATTCCAGAGTGGATGGGAGAACAGGCTGTAAAGAGAAATACCTTGCTGTAAAACCAAAACGGAGCTATCTAGCAGAATGGTTGTCAATGTGTTTATTTAACTTTCAAAATTAAACTGACGTGTGTTTGCAGCAGCTCTGAAACCCTTTCTTTGGAGAATGTAGAAACAGTCATTTCCAGCAATAGAAACGCATATAAGAGTTAACAGTAAGAACTCGTTTAAAACACAGAGTACCCAGTTCGTACAAACTCATCTACTCTGTTTTGGTTCCTTTTAGGAAGTTGCATCTATGTTTAGATTCAGCGAGGTAGAAACACGTTTCTTCTAAAAGCTGCGTTTGGACATTCCAGAGTGGATGGGAAAACAGGCTGTAAAGAGAAATACCTTGCTCTAAAACCAAAACGGAGCTATCTAGCAGAATGGTTGTCAATGTGTCTATTCAACTTTCAGAGTTAAACTGATGTGTGTTTGCAGCAGTTCAGAAACCCTTTCTTTGGAGAATGTAGAAACAGTCATTTCCAGCCCTAGAGACGCTTATAAGAGTTATCAGTAAGAATGCGTTTAAAACATAGAAGACCCGCTTCGTACAAACTCATCTGCTGTGTGTTGGTTCCTTTTAGGAAGTTGCATCTATGTTTAGATTGTGCGAGGCTGCAACACGTTTCTTCAAAAAACTGCGTTTGGACATTCCAGAGTGGATGGGAGAACAGGCTGTAAAGAGAAATACCTTGCTCTAAAACCAAAACGGAGCTATCTAGCAGAATGGTTGTCAATGTGTTTATTTAACTTTCATAATTAAACTGACGTGTGTTTGCAGCAGCTCTGAAACCCTTTCTTTGGAGAATGTAGAAACAGTCATTTCCAACAATAGAAACGCATATAAGAGTTAACAGTAAGAATTCGTTTAAAACACAGAGTACCCAGTTCGTACAAACTCATCTGCTCTGTTTTAGTTCCTTTTAGGAAGTTGCATCTATGTTTAGATTCAGCGAGGAAGAAACACGTTTCTTCTAAAGCTGCGTTTGGACATTCCAGAGTGGATGGGAAAACAGGCTGTAAAGAGAAATACCTTGCTCTAAAACCAAAAGGGAGCTATCTAGCGGAATGGTTGTCAATGTGTCTATTCAACTTTCAGAGTTAAACTGATGTGTGTTTGCAGCAGTTCAGAAAACCTTTCTTTAGAGAATGTAGAAACAGTCATTTCCAGCCCTAGAGACGCTTATAAGAGTTATCAGTAAGAATGCGTTTAAAACATAGAAGACCCGCTTCGTACAAACTCATCTGCTGTGTGTTGGTTCCTTTTAGGAATTTGCATCTATGTTTAGATTGTGCGAGGTTGCAACACGTTTCTTCAAAAAACTGCATTTGGACATTCCAGAAAGGATGGGAGAACAGGCTGTAAAGAGAAATACCTTGCTCGAAAAACAAAACGGAGCTATCTAGCAGAATGGTTGTCAATGTGTTTATATAAGTTTCATAATTAAACTGACGTGTGTTTGCAGCAGCTCTGAAACCCTTTCTTTGGAGAATGTAGAAACAGTCATTTCCAGCAATAGAAACGCATATAAGAGTTAACAGTAAGAATTCCTTTAAAACACAGAATACCCGCTCCGTACAAACTCATCTGCTCTGTGTTTCTTCCTTTTAGGAAGTTGCATCTATGTTTAGATTCAGCGAGGTAGAAACACGTTTCTTCTAAAAGCTGCGTTTGGACATTCCAGAGTGGATGGGAAAACAGGCTGTAAAGGGAAATACCTTGCTCTAAAACCAAAACGGAGCTATCTAGCAGAATGGTTGTCAATGTGTGTATTCAACTTTCAGAGTTAAACTGATGTGTGTTTGCAGCAGTTCAGAAACCCTTTCTTTGGAGAATGTAGAAACAGTCATTTCCAGCCCTAGAGACGCATATAAGAGTTAACAGTAAGAATGCGTTTAAAACACAGAAGACCCGCTTCGTACAAACTCATCTGCTGTGTGTTGGTTCCTTTTAGGAAGCTGCACCAATGTTTAGATTCAGCGAGGTTGCAACAAGTTTCTTCTAAAAACTGCGTTTGGACATTCCACAGTGGATGGGAGAACAGGCTGTAAAGTGAAATACCTTGCTCTAAAACCAAAACGGAGCTATCTAGCAGAATGGTTGTCAATGTGTGTATTCACGTTCCAGAGTTAAACTGATGTGTGTTTGCAGCAGCTCAGAAACCCCTTATTTGGAGAATGTAGAAACAGTCATTTTCAGCCCTAGAGACGCATATAAGAGTTGGCAGTAAGAATGCGTTTAAAACACAGAAGACCCGCTTCGTACAAACTCATCTGCTGTGTGTTGGTTCCTTTTAGGAAGTTGCATCTATGTTTAGATTCAGCGAGGTTGTAACAGGTTTCTTCTAAAAACTGCGTTTGGACATTCGAGAGTGGATGGGAGAAGAGGCTGTAAAGAGAAATACCTTGCTCTAAAACCAAAACGGAGTTATGTGGCAGAATGGTTTTCAATGTGTGTATTCAACTTTCATAATTAAACTGATGTGTGTTTGCAGCAGCTCAGAAAGCCTTTCTTTGGAGAATGTAGAAACAGTCATTTCCAGCCCTAGAGACACATATAAGAGTTGGCAGTAAGAATGCGTTTAAAACACAGAAGACCCGCTTCGTACAAACTCATCTGCTCTGTGTTGTTTCCTTTTAGGATGTTGCATCTATGTTTAGATTCAGCGAGGTAGAAACACGTTTCTTCTAAATGGTGCGATTGGACATTCCAGAGTGGATGGGAGAACAGGCTGTAAAGAAAAATACTTTGCTCTAAAACCAAAACGGAGCTATTTAGCAGAATGGTTGTCAATGTGTTTATTCATCTTCCAGAGTTAAACTGATGTGTCTTTGCAGCAGTTCAGAAACCCTTTCTTTGGAGAATGTAGAAACAGTCATTTCCAACCTTAGAGACGCATAAAAGAGTTATCAGAAAGAATGCGTTTAAAACACAGAAGACCCGCTTCGTACAAACTCATCTGCTGTGTGTGGGTTCCTTTTAGGAAGTTGCATCTATGTTTAGATTGTGCGAGGTTGCAACACGTTTCTTCAAAAAACTGAGTTTGGACATTCCAGAGTGGATGGGAGAACAGGCTGTAAAGAGAAATACCTTGCTGTAAAACCAAAACGGAGCTATCTAGCAGAATGGTTGTCAATGTGTTTATTTAACTTTCATAATTAAACGGACGTGTGTTTGCAGCAGCTCTGAAACCCTTTCTTTGGAGAATGTAGAAACAGTCATTTCCAGCAATAGAAACGCATATAAGAGTTAACAGTAAGAATTCGTTTAAAACACAGAGTACCCAGTTCGTACAAACTCATCTGCTCTGTTTTGGTTCTTTTTAGGAAGTTGCATCTATGTTTAGATTCAGAGAGGTAGAAACACGTTTCTTCTAAAAGCTGCGTTTGGACATTCCAGAGTGGATGGGAAAACAGGCTGTAAAGAGAAATACCTTGCTCTAAAACCAAAACGGAGCTATCTAGCAGAATGGTTGTCAATGTGTCTATTCAGCTTTCAGAGTTAAACTTATGTGTGTTTGCAGCAGTTCAGAAACCCTTACTTTAGAGAATGTAGAAACAGTCATTTCCAGCCCTAGAGACGCTTATAAGAGTTATCAGTAAGAATGCGTTTAAAACATAGAAGACCCGCTTCGTACAAACTCATCTGCTGTGTGTTGGTTCCTTTTAGGAAGTTGCATCTATGTTTAGATTGTGCAAGGTTGCAACACGTTTCTTCAAAAAACTGCGTTTGGACATTCCAGAGTGGATGGGAGAACAGGCTGTAAAGAGAAATATCTTGCTCTAAAACCAAAACGGAGCTATCTAGCAGAATGGTTGTCAATGTGTTTATATAACTTTCATAATTAAACTGACGTGTGTTTGCAGCAGCTCTGAAACCCTTTCTTTGGAGAATGTAGAAACAGTCATTTCCAGCAATAGAAACGCATATAAGAGTTAACAGTAAGAATGCGTTTAAAACACAGAAGACCCGCTTCGTACAAACTCATCTGCTGTGTGTTGGTTCCTTTTAGGAAGTTGCACCAATGTTTAGATTCAGCGAGGTTGCAACAATTTTCTTCTAAAAACTGCGTTTGGACATTCCAGAGTGGATGGGAGAACAGGCTGTAAAGTGAAATACCTTGCTCTAAAACCGAAACGGAGCTATCAATCAGAATGGTTGTCAAAGTGTGTATACAACTTGCAGAGTTAAACTGATGTGTGTTTGCAGCAGCTCAGAAACACTTTCCTTGGAGAATGTAGAAACAGTCATTTCCAGCCCTAGAGACGGATATAAGAGTTTGCAGTAAGAATGCGTTTAAAACACAGAAGACCAGCTTCGTACAAACTCATCTGCTCTTTTTTGGTTCCTTTTAGGATGTTGCATCTATGTTTAGATTCAGCAAGGTAGAAACACGTTTCTTCTAAATGGTGCGATTGGACATTCCAGAGTGGATGGGAGAACAGGCTGTAAAGAAAAATACTTTGCTCTAAAACCAAAACGGAGCTATTTAGCAGATTGGTTGTCAATGTGTTTATTCATCTTCCAGAGATAAACTGATGTGTCTTTGCAGCAGTTCAGAAACCCTTTCTTTGGAGAATGTAGAAACAGTCATTTCCAGCCATAGAGACGCATATAAGAGTTATCAGTAAGAATGCGTTTAAAACATAGAAGACCCGCTTCGTACAAACTCATCTGCTGTGTGTTGGTTCCTTTTAGGAAGCTGCATCTATGTTTAGGTTCACCGAGGTAGAAACACGATTCATCTAAAAGCTGCGTTTGGACATTGCAGAGTGGATTGGAGAACATGCTTTAAAGAGAAATACCTTGCTCTAAAACCAAAACGGAGCTATCTAGCAGAATGGTTGTCAATGTGTGTATTCCACTTCCAGATTTAAGCTGATGTGTGTTTGCAGCAGTTCAGAAACCCTTTCTTTGGAGAATGTAGAAACAGTCATTTCCAGCCCTAGAGACGCATATCAGTTTTATCAGTAAGAATGCGTTTAAAATACAGAAGACCCGCTTCGTACAAACTCATCTGCTGTGTGTTGGTTCCTTTTAGGAAGTTGCATCTATGTTTAGATTCAGCGAGGTAGAAACACGTTTCTTCTAAAAGCTGCGTTTGGACATTCCAGAGTGGATGGGAAAACAGGCTGTAAAGGGAAATACTTTGCTCTAAAACCAAAACAAAGCTATCTAGCAGAATGGTTGTCAATGTGTCTATTCAACTTTCGAGTTAAACTGATGTGTGGTTGCAGCAGTTCAGAAACCCTTTCTTTGGAGAATGTAGAAACAGTCATTTCCAGCCCTAGAGACGCATATAAGAGTTATCAGTAAGAATGAGTTTAAAAGACAGAATACCCGCTTCGTACAAATTCATCTGCTGTGTGTTGGTTCCTTTTAGGAAGTTGCATCTATGTTTAGATTCACCCAGGTTGCAACAAGATTCGTCTAAAAACTGCATTTGGACATTGCAGAGTGGATGCGAGAACAGGCTGTAAAGTGAAATACCTTGCTCCAAAACCAAAACGGAGCTATCTATCAGAATGGTTGTCAAAGTGTGTATACAACTTCCAGAGTTTACCTGTTGTGTGTTTGCAGCAGCTCAGAATCCCTTTCCTTGGAGAATGTAGAAACAGTCATTTCCATCCCTACAGACGGATATAAGAGTTATCAGTAAGAATGCGTTTAAAACACAGAATACCCGCTTCTTACAAACTCATCTGCTGTGTGTTGGTTCCTTTTAGGAAGTTGCATCTATGTTTAGATTCAGCGAGGTTGTAACAGGTTTCTTCTAAAAACTGCGTTTGGACATTCCAGAGTGGATGGGAGAAGAGGCTGTAAAGAGAAATACCATGCTCTAAAACCTAAACGGAGCTATCTAGCGGAATGGTTGTCAATGTGTGTATTCAACTTTCATAATTAAACTGATGTTTGTTTGCAGCAGCTCAGAAACCAATTCATTGTAGAATGTAGAAACAGTCATTTCCAGCCCTAGAGACGCATATAAGAGTTAACAGTAAGAATTCCTTTAAAACACAGAATACCCGCTTCGTAGAAACTCATCTGCTGTGTGGTGGTTCCTTTTAGGATGTTGCATCTATGTTTAGATTCAGCGAGGTAGAAACACGTTTCTTCTAAAAGCTGCGTTTGGACATTCCAGAGTGGATGTGAGAACAGGCTGTAAAGAGAAATACCCTGCTCTAAAACCAAATCGGAGCCATCTACCAGAATGGTTGTCAATGTGTGTCTTCAACTTTCAGAGTTAAACTGATGTGTGTTTGCAGCAGTTCAGAAACCCTTTCTTTGGAGAATGTAGAAACAGTCATTTCCAGCCCTAGAGACGCATATAAGAATTAGAAGTAGGAATTCGTTTAAAACACAGAAGACCCGCTTCGTACAAACTCATCTGCTGTGTGTTGGTTCCTTTTAGGAAGTTGCATCTATGTTTAGATTCAGCGAGGTAGAAACACGTTTCTTCTAAAAACTGCGTTTGGACATTCCAGAGTGGATGGGAGAAGAGGCTGTAAAGAGAAATACCTTGCTCTAAAACCAAAACGGAGCTATCTGGTAGAATGGTTGTCAATGTTTGTATTCAACTTTCAGAGGTAAACTGATGTGTGTTTGCAGCAGTTCAGAAACCCTTTCTTTGGAGAATGTAGAAACAGTAATTTCCAGCCCTAGAGACGCATATAAGAGTTAGCAGTAAGTATTCGTTTAAAACACAGAAGACCCGCTTCGTACAAACTCATCTGCTGCGTGTTGGTTCCTTTTAGGAAATTGCATCTGTGTTTAGATTCAGCGAGGTAGAAACACGTTTCTTCTAAAAGCTGCGTTTGGCATTCCAGAGTGGATGTGAGAACAGGCTGTAAAGAGAAATACCCTGCTCTAAAACCAAATCGGAGCCATCTACCAGAATGGTTGTCAATGTGTGTCTTCAACTTTCAGAGTTAAACTGATGTGTGTTTGCAGCAGTTCAGAAACCCTTTCTTTGGAGAATGTAGAAACAGTCATTTCCAGCCCTAGAGACGCATATAAGAATTAGAAGTAGGAATTCGTTTAAAACACAGAAGACCCGCTTCGTACAAACTCATCTGCTGTGTGTTGGTTCCTTTTAGGAAGTTGCATCTATGTTTAGATTCAGCGAGATAGAAAAACGTTTCTTCTAAAAGATGCGTTTGGACATTCCAGAGTGGATGGCAGAACAGGCTGTAAAGAGAAATACCTTGCTCTAAAACCAAAACGGAGCTATCTAGCAGAATGGTTGTCAATGTGTGTATTCAACTTCCAGAGTTAAACTGATGTGTGTTTGAAGCAGCTCAGAAACCCTTTCTTTGGAGAATGCAGAAACAGTCATTTCCAGCCCTAGAGACAGATATAAGAGTTACCAGAAAGAATGTGTTTAAAACTCAGAAGACCCGCTTCGTACAAACTCATCTGCTGTGTGTTGGTTCCTTTTAGGAAATTGCATCTGTGTTTAGATTCAGCGAGGTAGAAACACGTTTCTTCTAAAAGGTGCGTTTGGACATTCCAGAGTGGATGGGAGAACAGGCAGTAAAGAGAAATACCTTGCTCTAAAACCAAAACGGGGCTATCTAGCAGAATTGTTGTCAGTGTGTGTATTCAACTTCCAGAGCTAAACTGATGTTTGTTTGCAGCAGTTCAGAAACCCTTTTTTTGGAGAATGTAGAAACAGTCATTTCCAGCCCTAGTGATGCATATAAGAGTTATCAGTACGAATGCGTTTAAAACACAGAAGACCCGTTTCGTACAAACTCATCTGCTGTGTGTTGGTTCCTTTTAGGAAGTTGAACCAATGTTTAGATTCAGCGAGTTAGCAACACGTTTCTTCTAAAAACTGCATTGGGACATTCCAGAGTGGATGGGAGAACAGGCTGTAAAGGGAAATACCTTGCTCTAATATCAAAACGGAGCTATCTAGCAGAATGGTTGTCAATGTGTGTATTCACGTTCCAGAGTTAAACTGAAGTCTGTTTGCAGCAGCTCAGAAACCCGTTATTTGGAGAATGTAGAAACAGTCATTTCCAGCCCTAGAGACGGATATAAAAGTTATCAGTAAGAATGCGTTTAAAACACAGAATACCCGCTTCACAAAAACTCATCTGCTGTGTGTTGGTTCCTTTTAGGAAGTTGCATCTATGTTTAGATTCAGCGAGGTTTCAACATGTTTCTTCTAAAAACTGCGTTTGGACATTCCAGAGTGGATGGGAGAAGAGGCTGTAAAGAGAAATACCTTCCTCTAAAATGAAAACGGAGCTATCTAGCAGAATGGTTGTCAATGTGTGTATTCAACTTTCAGAGCTAAACTGATGTGTGTTTGCAGCAGTTCAGAAACCCTTTCTTTGGAGAATGTAGAAACAGTCATTTCCAGCCCTAGAGACGCATATAAGGGTTATCAGTAAGAACGCATTTAAAACACAGAAGACCCTCTTCGTACAAACTCATCTGCTCTGTGTTGGTTCCTTTTAGGAAGTTGCATCTATGTTTAGATATAGCGAGGTTGCAACACGTTTCTTCTAAAAACTGCTTTTGGACATTCCAGAGTGGATGGGAGAAGAGGCTGTAAAGAGAAATACCTTGCTCTAAAACCAAAACGGAGCTATCTGGCAGAATGGTTGTCAATGTGTGTCTTCAACTTTCAGAGTTAAACTGATGTGTGTTTCCAGCAGTTCAGAAACCCTTTCTTTTGAGAATGTAGAAACAGTCATTTCCAGCCCTAGAGACGCATATAAGAATTAGCAGTAATAATTCATTTAAAACACAGAGGACCCGCTTCGTACAAACTTATCTGCTGTGTGTTGTTTCCTTTTCGGATGTTGCATCTTTGTTTATATTCAGCGAGGTAGAAACACGTTTCTTCTAAAAGCTGCGTTTAGACATTGCAGAGTGGATGGGAGAACAGGCTGTAAAGAGAAATACCTTGCTCTAAAACCAAAATGGAGCAAATTAGCAGAATGGTTGTCAATGTGTGTATTCAACTTCCAGAGTAAAAGTGATGTGTGTTTGCAGCAGTTCAGAAACCCTTTCTTTGGAGAATGTAGAAACAGTCATTTCTAGCACTAGAGAGGCATATAAGAGTTAGCAGTAAGAATGGGTTTAAAACACAAAAGACCCGCTTCGTAGAAACTCATTTGCTCTGTGTTGGTTCCTTTTAGGATGTTGCATCTATGTTTAGATTCAGCGAGGTAGAAACACGTTTTTTCTAAAAGGTGCAATTGGACATTCCAGAGCGGATGGGAGAACAGGCTGTAAAGAGAAATACCTTCCTCTAAAACCAAAATGGAGCTATCTAGCAGAATGGTTGTCAATGTGTGTATTCAAATTTCAGAGGTAAACTGATGTGTGCTTGCAGCAGTTCAGAAACCCTTTCTTTGCAGAATGTATAAACAGTCATTTCCAGCTCTAGAAACGCATATAGAGTTAACAGCAAGAATTGGTTTAAAACACAGAAGACCCGCTTCGTACAAACTCATCTGCTGCGTGTTGTTTCCTTTTCGGATGTTGCATCTATGTTTAGATTCAGCGAGGTAGAAACACGTTTCTTCTAAAAGCTGCGTTTAGACATTCCAGAGTGGATGGGAGAACAGGCTGTAAAGAGAAATACCTTGCACTAAAACCAAAACGGAACTATCTAGCAGAATGGATGTCAAAGTGAGTATTCAAATTTCAGAGTTAAACTGATGTGTGTTTGCAGCAGTTCAGAAACCCTTTCTTTGGAGAATGTAGAAACAGTCATTTCCAGCCGTAGAGACGCATATAAGAGTTATGAGTAAAAATTCGTTTAAAACACAGAATACCCGCTTCGTACAAACTCATCTGCTGTGTGTCGGTTCCTTTTATGAAGCTGCATCTATGTTTCTTTTCATTGAGGTAGAAACACGTTTCTTCTAAAAGCTGCGTTTAAACATTTCAGAGTGGATGGGAAAACAGGCTGTAAAGAGAAATACCTTGCTCTAAAACCAAAACACAGCTATCTAGCAGAATGGTTTTCAAAGTGTGTATTCAAATTTCAGAGTTAAACTAATGTGTGTTTGCAGCAGTTCAGAAACCCTTTCTTTGGAGAAAGTAGAAACAGTCATTTCCAGACCTAGAGACGCATATAAGAGTTAACAGTAAGAATGCGTTTAAAATACAGAAGACCCGCTTCGTACAAACTCATCTGCTGCGTGTTGGTTCCTTTTAGGAAATTGCACCCATGTTTAGATTCAGCGAGGTTGCAAAAAGTTTCTTCTAAAAACTGCGATTGGACATTCCAGAGTGGATGGGAGAACAGGCTGTAAAGAGAAATACCTTTTTCTAAAACCAAAACGGAGCTATCTAGCAGAATGGTTGTCAATGTGTGTATTCAAGTTCCAGAGTTAAACTGATGTGTGTTTGCAGCAGCTCAGAAACCCTTTATTTGGAGAATGTAGAAACAGTCATTTCCAGCCCTAGAGACGGATATAAAAGATATCAGCAAGACTGCGTTTAAAACACAGAATACCCGCTTCACAAATACTCATCTGCTGTGTGTTGGTTCCTTTTAGGAAGTTGCATCTATGTTTAGATTCATCGAGGTTTCAACACGTTTCTTCTAAAAACTGCGATTGGACATTCCAGAGTGGATGGGAGAAGAGGCTGTAAAGAGAAACACCTTGCTTTAAAACCAAAACGGAGCTATCTAGCAGAATGGTTTTCAATGTGTTTATTCACCTTTAATAATTAAACTGATGTGTGTTTGCAGCAGCTCAGAAATCCTTTCATTGTAGAATGTAGAAACAGTCATTTCCAGCCCTAGAAACGCTTATAAGAGTTAACAGTAAGAATTCCTTTAAAACACAGAATACCCGCTTCGTACAAACTCATCTGCTGTGTGTTGGTTCCTTTTAGGAAGTTGCATCTATATTTAGATTCAGCGAGGTAGAAACACGTTTCTTCTAAAAGCTGCGTTTGGACATTCCAGAGTGGATGGGAGAACAGGCTGTAAAGAGAAATACCTTGCTCTGAAACCAAAACGGAGCTATCTAGCAGAATGGTTGTCAATGTGTGTATTCAACTTTCAGAGCTAAACTGATGTGTGTTTGCAGCAGTTCAGAAACCCTTTCTTTGGAAAATGTACAAACAGTCATTTCCAGCCCTAGATACGCTTATAAGAGTTATCAGTAAGAACGCGTTTAAAACACAGAAGACCCGCTTCGTACAAACTCATCTGCTGTGTGTTGGTTCCTTTTAGGAAGTTACATCTATATTTAGATTCAGCGAGGTAGAAAAACGTTTCGTCTAAAAGCTGCATTTGGACATTCCAGAGTGGATGGGAAACAGGTTGTAAAGAGAAATACCTTGCTCTAAAACCAAAACGGAGCTTTTTAGCAGAATGGTTGTCAATGTGTTTATTCAACTTTCAGAGTTAAACTGATGTGTGTTTGCAGCAGTTCAGAAACCCTTTCTTTGGAGAATGTAGAAACAGTCATTTCCAACCCTAGTGACGCATATAAGAGTTAGCAGTAAGAATGCGTTTAAAACACAGAAGACCCGCTTCGTACAAACTCATCTGCTGTGTGTTGGTTCCTTTTAGGAAGTTGCATCTATGTTTAGATTCAGCGAGGTTGCAACACGTTTCTTCTAAAAACTGCGTTTGGACATTCCAGAGTGGATGGGAGAAGAGGCTGTAAAGAGAAATTCCTTGCTCTAAAACCAAAATGGAGCTATCTAGCAGAATGGTTCTCAATGTGTGTATTCAACGTCCAGAGTTAAACTGATGTGTGTTTGCAGCAGTTCAGAAACCCTTTCTTTGGAGAATGTAGAAACAGTCATTTCCAGCCCTAGAGACGCGTATAAGATTTAGCAGTAAGAATGCGTTTAAAACACTGAAGACCCGCTTCGTACAAACTCATCTGCTGTGTGTTTGTTTCTTTTAGGAAGTTGCACCAATGTTTAGATTCAGCGAGGTTGCAACAAGTTTCTTCTAAAAACTGCGTTTGGACATTCCAGAGTGGATGGGAGAACAGACTGTAAAGAGAAATACCTTGCTCTAAAACCAAAACGGAGCTATCTATCAGAATGGTTGTCAAAGTGTGTATTCAACTTCCAGAGTTAAACTGATGTGTGTTTGAAGCAGCTCAGAAACACTTTCCTTAGAGAATGTAGAAACAGTCATTTCCAGCCCTATAGACGGATATAAGAGTTATCAGTAAGAATGCGTTTAAAACACAGAATACCCGCTTCGTACAAACACATCTGCTGTGTGTTGGTTCCTTTTAGGAAGTTGCATCTATGTTTAGATTCAGCGAGGTAGAAACACGTTTCTTCTAAAAGCTGCGTTTGGACATTCCAGAGTGGATGGGAGAACAGGTTGTAAAGAGAAATACCTTGCTCTAAAACCAAAACGGAGCTATCTAGCAGAATGGTTGTCAATGTGTTTATTCAAATTCCAGAGTTAAACTGATGTGTGGTTGTAGCAGCTCTGAAACCCTTTCTTTGGAGAATGCAGAAACAGTCATTTCCAGCCCTAGAAACGGATATAAGAGTTATCAGAAAGAATGCGTTTAAAACACAGAAGACCCGCTTCGTACAAACTCATCTGCTGTGTGTTGGTTCGTTTTAGGAAATTACATCTTTGTTTAGATTCAGCGAGGTAGAAACACGTTTCTTCTAAAAGGTGCGTTTGGACATTCCAGAGTGGATGGGAGAACAGGCTGTAAAGAGAAATACCTTGCTCTAAAACCAAAACGGAGCTATCTAGCAGAATGGTTGTCAATGTGTGTATTCAACTTTCAGAGTTAAACTGATGTGTGTTTGCAACAGTTCAGTAACCCTTTCTTTGGAGAATGTAGAAGCAGTCATTTCCAGACCTAGAGATGCATATAAGAGTTAGGAGTAAGAATGCGTTTAAAACACAGAATACCCGCTTCGTACAAACTCATCTGCTGTGTGTTGGTTCCTTTTAGGAAATTGAATCTGTGTTTAGATTCAGCGAGGTAGAAACACGTTTCTTCTAAAAGGTGCGTTTGGACATTCCAGAGTGGATGGGAGAACAGGCTGTAAAGAGAAATGCCTTGCTCTAAAACCAAAACGGGGCTATCTAGCAGAATTGTTGTCAGTGTGTGTATTCAACTTCCAGAGATAAACTGATGTTTGTTTGCAGGAGTTCAGAAACCCTTTCTTTGGATAATGTAGAAACAGTCATTTTGAGCCCTAGTGATGCATATAAGAGTTATCAGTAAGAATGCGTTTAAAACACAGAAGACCCGCTTCGTACAAACTCATCTGCTGCGTGTTGGTTCCTTTTAGGAAATTGCACCCATGTTTAGATTCAGCGAGGTTGCAAAAAGTTTCTTCTAAAAACTGCGATTGGACATTCCAGAGTGGATGGAAGAACAGGCTGTAAAGAGAAATACCTTTTTCTAAAACCAAAACGGAGCTATCTAGCAGAATGGTTGTCAATGTGTGTATTCAAGTTCCAGAGTTAAACTGATATATGTTTGCAGTAGCTCAGAAACCCTTTATTTGGAGAATGTAGAAACAGTCATTTCCAGCCCTAGAGACGGATATAAAAGATATCAGTAAGAATGCGTTTTAAACACAGAATACCCGCTTCACAAAAACTCATCTGCTGTGTGTTGGTTCCTTTTAGGAAGTTGCATCTATGTTTAGATTCAGCGAGGTTTCAACACGTTTCTTCTAAAAACTGCGTTTAGACATTCCAGAGTGGATGGGAGAAGAGGCTGTAAAGAGAAACACCTTGCTCTAAAACCAAAACGGAGCTATCTATAAGAATGGTTGTCAAAGTGTGTATACAACTTCCAGAGTTAAACTGATGTTTGTTTGCAGCAGCTCAGAAACACTTTCCTTGGAGAATGTAGAAACAGTCATTTCCAGCCCTAGAGACGGATATAAGAGTTATCAGTAAGAATGCCTTTAAAACACAGAATACCCGCTTCGTACAAACTCATCTGCTGTGTGTTGGTTCCTTTTAGGAAGTTGCATCTATGTTTAGATTCAGCGAGGTTGTAACAGGTTTCTTCTAAAAACTGCGTTTGGACATTCCAGAGTGGATGGGAGAAGAGGCTGGAAAGAGAAATACCTTGCTCTAAAACCAAAACGGAGCTATCTAGCAGAATGGTGTTCAATGTGTCTATTCAACTTTCATAATTAAACTGATGTGTTTTTGCAGCAGCTCAGAAACCCTTTCTTTGGAGAATGTACAAACAGTCATTTCCAGCCCTAGAAACGCATATAAGAGTTAACAGTAAGATTCGTTTAAAACACAGAATACCCGCTTCGTACAAACTCATCTGCTCTGTGTTGGTTCCTTTTAGGAAGTTGCATCTATGTTTTGATTCAGCGAGGTAGAAACACGTTTCTTCTAAAAGCTGCGTTTGGACATTCCAGAGTGGATGGGAAAACAGGCTGTAAAGGGAAATACCTTGCTCTAAAACCAAAACGGAGCTATCTAGCAGAATGGTTGTCTATGTGTCTATTCAACTTTCAGAGTTAAACTGATGTGTGGTTGCAGCAGTTCAGAAACACTTTCTTTGGAGAATGTAGAAACAGTCATTTCCAGCCCTAGAGACGCATATAAGAGTTATCAGTAGGAATGGGTTTAAAACACAGAATACCCGCTTCGTACAAATTCATCTGCTGTGTGTTGGTTCCTTTTAGGAAGTTGCCTCTATGTTTAGATTCAGCCAGGTTGCAACATGTTTCTTCTAAAAACTGCGTTTGGACATTCCAGAGTGGATGGGAGAACAGGCTGTAAAGAGAAATACCTTGCTCTAAAACCAAAACGGAGCTATCTATCAGAATGGTTGTCAAAGTGTGTATTCAACTTCCAGAGTTAAACTAATGTGTGTTTGCAGCAGCTCAGAAACACTTTCCTTAGAGAATGTAGAAACAGTCATTTCTAGCCCTGGAAACGCATATAAGAGTTAACAGTAAGAATTCGTTTAAAACACAGAATACCCACTTCGTACAAACTCATCTGCTGTGTGTTGGTTCCTTTTAGGAAGTTGCATCTATGTTTAGATTCAGCGAGGTTGTAACAGGTTTCTTCTAAAAACTGCGTTTGGACATTCCAGAGTGGATGGGAGAAGAGGCTGTAAAGAGAAATACCTTGCTCTAAAACCAAAACGGAGCTATCTAGCAGAATGGTTGTCAATGTGTTTATTCAACTTTCATAATTAAACTGATGTGTGTTTGTAGCAGCTCAGAAACCCTTTCTTTGGAGAATGTAGAAACAGTCATTTCCAGCCCTAGAAGCGCATATAAGAGTTAACAGTAAGAATTCGTTTAAAACACAGAATACCCACTTCGTACAAACTCATCTGCTCTGTGTTGGTTCCTTTTAGGAAGTTACATCTATGTTTAGATTCAGCGAGGTAGAAACACATTTCTTCTAAAAGCTGCGTTTGGACATTCCAGAGTGGATGGGAAAACAGGCTATAAAGGGAAATACCTTGCTCTAAAACCAAAACGGAGCTATCTAGCAGAATGGTTGTCAATGTGTCTATTCAACTTTCAGAGTTAAACTGATGTGTGGTTGCAGCAGCTCAGAAACCCTTTCTTTGGAGAATGTAGAAACAGTCATTTCCAGCCCTAGAGATGCATATAAGAGTTGGCAGTAAGAATGCGTTTAAAACACAGAAGACCCGCTTCGTACAAACTCATCTGCTCTGTGTTGGTTCCTTTTAGGATGTTGCATCTATGTTTAGATTCAGCAAGGTAGAAACACGTTTCTTCTAAATGGTGCGATTGGACATTCCAGAGTGGATGGGAGAACAGGTTGTAAAGAAAAATACTTTGCTCTAAAACCAAAAGGGAGCTATTTAGCAGAATGGTTGTCAATGTGTTTATTCATCTTCCAGAGTTAAACTGATGTGTGTTTGCAGCAGTTCAGAAACCCTTTCTTTGGAGAATGTAGAAACAGTCATTTCCAGCCCTAGAGACGCATATAAGAGTTATCAGTAAGAATGCGTTTAAATCACAGAAGACCCGCTTCGTACAAACTCATCTGCTGTGTGTTGGTTCCTTTTAGGAAGTTGCATCTATGTTTAGATTGTGCGAGGTTGCAACACGTTTCTTTAAGAAACTGCGTTTGGACATTCCAGAGTGGATGGGAGAACAGGCTGTAAAGAGAAATACCTTGATCTAAAAACAAAACGGAGCTATCTAGCAAAATGGTTGTCAGTGTGTGTATTCAACTTTCAGAGTTAAACTGATGTGTGTTTGCAGCAGTTCAGAAACTGTTTCTTTGGAGAATGTAGAAACAGTCATTTCCAGCCCTAGAGTCGCATATAAGAGTTAGCAGTAAGAATGCGTTTAAAACACAGAAGACCCGCTTCGTACAAACTCATCTGCTGTGTGTTGGTTCCTTTTAGGAAGTTGCACCAATGTTTAGATTCAGCGAGGGTGCAACAAGTTTCTTCTAAAAACTGCGTTTGGACATTCCAGAGTGGATGGGAGAACAGGCTGTAAAGTGAAATGCCTTGCTCTAAAACGAAAACGGAGCTATCTAGCAGAATGGTTTTCAATGTGTCTATTCAACTTTCATAATTATACTGATGTGTGTTTGCAGCAGCTCAGAAACCCTTTCTTTGGAGAATGTAGAAACAGTCATTTCCAGCCCTAGAAACGCATATAAGAGTTAACAGTAAGAATTCATTTAAAACACTGAATACCCGTTTCGTACAAACTCATCTGCTCTGTGTTGGTTCCTTTTAGGAAGTTGCATCTATGTTTTGATTCAGCGAGGTAGAAACACGTTTCTTCTAAAAGCTGCGTTTGGACATTCCAGAGTGGATGGGAAAACAGGCTGTAAAGGGAAATACCTTGCTCTAAAACCAAAACGGAGCTATCTAGCAGAATGGTTGTCAATGTGTGTATTCCACTTCCAGAGGTAAGCTGATGTGTGTTTGCAGCAGTTCAGAAACCCTTTCTTTGGAGAATGTAGAAACAGTCATTTCCAGCCCTAGAGACGCATATAAGATTTACCAGTAAGAATGCGTTTAAAATACAGAAGACCCGCTTCGTACAAACTAATCTGCTGTGTGTTGGTTCCTTTTAGGAAGTTGCATCTATGTTTAGATTCAGCGAGGCAGAAAAACGTTTCTTCTAAAAGCTGCATTTGGACGTTCCAGAGTGGATGGGAAACAGGCTGTAAAGAGAAATACCTTGCTCTAAAACGAAAACGGAGCTATCTAGCAGAATGGTTGTCAATGTGTGTATTCAACTTTCAGAGTTAAACTGATGTGTGTTTGCAGCAGTTCAGAAACCCTTTCTCTGGAGAATGTAGAAACAGTCATTTCCAGCCCTAGAGACGCATATAAGAGTTAGCAGTAAGAATGCGTTTAAAACACAGAAGACCCGCTTCGTACAAACTCATCTGCTCTGTGTTGGTTCCTTTTAGGAAGTTGCACCAATGTTTAGATTCAGCGAGGTTGCAACATGTTTCTTCTAAAAACTGCGTTTGGACATTCCAGAGTGGATGGGAGAACAGGCTGTAAAGTGAAATACCTTGCTCTAAAACCGAAACGGAGCTATCTATCAGAATGGTTGTCAAAGTGTGTATACAACTTCCAGAGTTAAACTGATGTGTGTTTGCAACAGCTCAGAAACACTTTCTTTGGAGAATGTAGAAACAGTCATTTCCAGCCCTAGAGACGGATATGAAAGATAGTAGTAAGAATGCGTTTAAAACACAGAATACCCGCTTCACAAAAACTCATCTGCTGTGTGTTGGTTCCTTTTAGGAAGTTGCATCTATGTTTAGATTCAGCGAGGTTTCAACACGTTTCTTCTAAAAACTGCGTTTGGACATTCCAGAGTGGATGGGAGAAGAGGCTGTAAAGAGAAACACCTTGCTCTAAAACCAAAACGGAGCTATCTAGCAGAATGGTTTTCAATGTGTTTATTCAACTTTAATAATTAAACTGATGTGTGTTTGCAGCAGCTCAGAAATCCTTTCATTGTAGAATGTAGAATCAGTCATTTCCAGCCCTAGAAACGCTTATAAGAATTAAAAGTAAGAATTTCTTTAAAACACAGTATAACCGCTTCGTACAAACTCATCTGCTGTGTGTTTGTTCCTTTTAGGAAGTTGCATCTATGTTTAGATTCAGCGAGGAAGAAACACGTTTCTTCTAAAAGCTGCCTTTGGACATTCCAGAGTGGATGGAAAACAGGCTGTAAAGAGAAATACCTTGCTCTAAAACCAAAAGGGAGCTATCTAGCAGAATGGTTGTCAATGTGTGTATTCAACTTTCAGAGCTAAACTGATGTGTGTTTGCATCAGTTCAGAAACCCTTTCTTTGGAGAATGTAGAAACAGTCATTTCTAGCCCTAGAGACGCATATAATAGTTATCAGTAAGAACGCGTTTAATACACAGAAGACCCTCTTCATACAAACTCATCTGCTGTGTGTTGGTTCCTTTTAGGAAGTTGCATCTATTTTTAGATTCAGCGAGGTTGCAACACGTTTCTTCTAAAAACGGCGTTTGGACATTCCAGAGTGGATGGGAGAAGAGGCTGTAAAGATAAATACCTTGCTCTAAAACCAAAACGGAGCTATCTAACAGAATGGTTGTCAATGTGTGTATTCAACTTCCAGTGTTAAACTGATTTGTGTTTGCAGCAGTTCAGAAACCCTTTCTTTGGAGAATGTAGAAACAGTCATTTCCAGCCCTAGAGACGCATATAAGAGTTATCAGTAAGAATGCGTTTAAAACATAAAAACCCGCTTCGTGCAAACTCATCTGCTGTGTGTTGGTTCCTTTTAGGAAGTTGCACCAACGATTAGATTCAGCGAGGTTGCAACAAGTTTCTTCTAAAAACTGCGTTTGGACATTCCAGAGTGGATGGGAGAACAGGCTGTAAAGAGAAATACCTTGCTCTAAAACGAAAACGGAGCTATCTAGCAGAATGGTTGTCAATGTGTGTATTCAACTTTCAGAGTTAAACTGATGTGTGGTTGCAGCAGTTCAGAAACCCTTTCCTTGGAGAATGTAGAAACAGTCATTTCCAGCCCTAGAGACGCATATAAGAGTTATCAGTAAGAATGCGTTTAAAACACAGAATACCCGCTTCGTACAAACTCATCTGCTGTGTGTTGGTTCCTTTTAGGAAGTTGCATCTATGTTTAGATTCAGCGAGGTTGTAACAGGTTTCTTCTAAGAACTGCGTTTGGACATTCCAGAGTGGATGGGAGAAGAGGCTGTAAAGAGAAATACCTTGCTCTAGAACCAAAACGGAGGTATCTAGCAGAATGGTTTTCAATGTGTCTATTCAACTTTCATAATTAAACTGATGTGTGTTTGCAGCAGCTCAGAAACCCTTTATTTGGAGAATGTAGAAACAGTCATTTCCAGCCCTAGAGACGGATATAAAAGATATCAGTAAGAATGCGTTTAAAACACAGAATACCCGCTTCACAAAAACTCATCTGCTGTGTGTTGGTTCCTTTTAGGAAGTTGCATCTATGTTTAGATTCAGCGAGGTTTCAACACGTTTCTTCTAAAAACTGCGTTTGGACATTCCAGAGTGGATGGGAGAAGAGGATGTTAAGAGAAACACCTTGCTCTAAAACCAAAACGGAGCTATCTAGCAGAATGGTTTTCAATGTGTTTATTCAACTTTAATAATTAAAGTGATGTGTTTTTGCAGCAGCTCAGAAACCCTTTCTTTGGAGAATGTACAAACAGTCATTTCCAGCCCTAGAAACGCATATAAGAGTTAACAGTAAGATTCGTTTAAAACACAGAATACCCGCTTCGTACAAACTCATCTGCTCTGTGTTGGTTCCTTTTAGGAAGTTGCATCTATGTTTAGATTCAGCGAGGAAGAAACACGTTTCTTCTAAAAGCTGCGTTTGGACATTCCAGAGTGCATGGAAAACAGGCTGTAAAGAGAAATACCTTGTTCTAAAACCAAAAGGGAGCTATCTAGCAGAATGGTTGTCAATGTGTGTATTCAACTTTCAGAGCTAAACTGATGTGTGTTCGCATCAGTTCAGAAACCCTTTCTTTGGAGAATGTAGAAACAGTCATTTCCAGCCCTAGAGACGTATATAATAGTTATCAGTAAGAACGCGTTTAAAACACAGAAGACCCTCTTCGTACAAACTCATCTGCTGTGTGTTGGTTCCTTTTAGAATGCTGCATCTATGTTTAGATTCAGCGAGGTTGCAACACGTTTCTTCTAAAAACTGCGTTTGGACATTCCAGAGTGGATGGGAGAACAGGCTGTAAAGAGAAATACCTAGCTCTAAAACCAAAACAGAGCTATCTAGCAGAATGGTTGTCAATGTGTCTATTCAACTTCCAGTGTTAAACTGATTTGTGTTTGCAGCAGTTCAGAAACCCTTTCTTTGGAGAATGTAGAAACAGACATTTCCAGCCCTAGAGATGCATATAAGAGTTAGCAGTAAGAATGCATTTAAAACACAGAAGACCCGCTTCGTACAAACTCATCTGCTGTGTGTTGGTTCCTTTTAGGAAGTTGCACCAATGTTTTGATTCAGCGAGGCTGCAAAAAGTTTCTTCTAAAAACTACGTTTGGACATTCCAGAGTGGATGGGAGAACAGGCTGTAAAGAGAAATACCTTGCTCTAAAACCAAAACGGAGCTATCTAGCAGAATGGTTGTCAATGTGTGTTTTCACATTCCAGAGTTAAACTGATGTGTGTTTGCAGCAGCTCAGAAACCCCTTATTTGGAGAATGTAGAAACAGTCATTTCCAGCCCTAGAGACGCATATAAGAGTTAGCAGTAAGAATGCGTTTAAAACACAGAATACCCGCTTCGTACAAACTCATCTGCTGTGTGTTGGTTCCTTTTAGGAAGTTGCATCTATGTTTAGATTCAGAGAGGTTTCAACACGTTTCTTCTAAAAACTGCGTTTCGACATTCCAGAGTGGATGGGAGAAGAGGCTGTAAAGAGAAATACCTTTCTCTAAAACCAAAACGGAGCTGTCTAGCAGAATGGTTTTCACTGTGTGTATTCAAGTTTAATAATTAAAGTGATGTGTGTTTGCAGCAGCTCAGAAACCCTTTCTTTGGAGAATGTAGAAACAGTCATTTCCAGCCCTAGAGACGCATATAAGAATTAGCAGTAAGAATGCGTTTAAAACATAGAAGACCCGCTTCGTACAAACTCATCTGCTGCGTGTTGGTTCCTTTTAGGAAATTGCATCTGTGTTTAGATTCAGCGAGGTAGAAACACGTTTCTTCTAAAAGCTGCGTTTGGACTTTCCAGAGTGGATGGGAGAACAGGCTGTAAAGAGAAATACCTTGCTGTAAAACCAAAACAGAGCTATCTAGCAGAATGGTTGTCAATGTGTGTATTCAACTTCCAGAGTTAAATTGATGTGTGTTTGCAGCAGCTCAGAAACCCTTTCTTTGGAGAATGCAGAAACTGTCATTTCCAGCCCTAGAGACGGATATAAAAGTTATCAGTAAGAATGTGTTTAAAACACAGAATACCCCCTTCGTACAAACTCATCTGCTGTTTGTTGGTTCCTTTTAGGAATCTGCATCTATGTTTAGGTTCACCGAGGTAGAAACAAGTTTCTTCTAAAAGCTGCGTTTGGACATTGCAGAGTGGATGGGAGAACAGGCTGTAAAGAGAAATACCCTGCTCTAAAAACAAAACGGAGCTATCTAGCAGTATGGTTGTCAATGTGTGTATTCCACTTACAGACTTAAAATGATGTGTGTTTGCAGCAGTTCAGAAACCCTTTCTTTGGAGAATGTAGAAACAGTAATTTCCAGCCCTGGAGACGCATATAAGATTTGTCAGTAAGAATGCGTTTGAAATACAGAAGACCCGCTTCGTACAAACTCATCTGCTGTGTGTTGGTTCCTTTTAGGAAGTTGCATATATGTTAAGATTCAGCTAGGTAGAAAGACGTTTTTTCTAAAAGCTGCGTTTGGACATTCCATAGTGGATGTGAGAACAGGGTGTAAAGAGAAATACCTTGCTCTAATACCAAAACGGAGCTATCTAGCAGAATGGTTTTCAATGTGTGGATTCAACTTTCAGAGTTAAACTGATGTGTGTTTGCAGCAGTTCAGAAACCCTTTCTTTGGAGAATGTAGAAACAGTCATTTCCAGCGCTAGAGACACATATAAGAGTTAGCAGTAAGAATGCGTTTAAAACACAGAAGACCCGTTTCGTACAAACTCATCGGCTGTGTGTTGGTTCCTTTTAGGAAGTTGCACCAATGTTTAGATTCAGCGAGGTTGCAAAAAGTTTCTTATAAAAACTGCGTTTGGACATTCCAGAGTGGATGGGAGAACAGGCTGTAAAGTGAAATACCTTGCTCTAAAACCGAAACGGAGTTATCTAGCAGAATGGTTGTCAATGTGTGTATTCACTTCCAGAGTTAAACAGATGTGTGTTTGCAGCAGCTCAGAAACCCCTTATTTGGAGAATGTAGAAACAGTCATTTCCAGCCCTAGAGACGGATATAAAAATTATCAGTAAGAATGTGTTTAAAACACAGAATACCCGCTACACAAAAACTCATCTGCTGTGTGTTGGTTCCTTTTAGGAAGTTGCATCTATGTTTAGATTCAGCGAGGTAAAAAAACGTTTCTTCTAAAAGCTGCATTTGGACATTCCAGAGTGGATGGGAAACAGGCTGTAAAGAGAAATACCTTGCTCTAAAACCAAAACGGAGCTATCTTGCAGAATGTTTGTCAATGTGTGTATTCAACTTTCAGAGTTAAACTGATGTGTGTTTGCAGCAGTTCAGAAACCCAATCTTTGGAGAACGTAGAAACAGACATTTCCAGCCCTAGAGACGCATATAAGAGTTATCAGTAAGAATGAGTTTAAAATACAGAAGACCCGCTTCGTACAAACTCATCTGCTGTGTGTTGGTTCCTTTTAGGAAGTTGCATCTATGTTTAGATTGTGCGAGGTTGCAACACGTTTCTTCAAAAAACTGCGTTTGGACATTCCAGAGTGGATGGGAGAACTGGCTGTAAAGAGAAATACCTTGCTCTAAAACCAAAACGGAGCTATTTAGCAGAATGGTTGTCAATGTGTTTATTCAACTTCCAGAGTTAAACTGATGTGTGTTTGCAGCAGCTCAGAAACCCTTTCTATGGAGAATGTAGAAACAATCATTTCCAGCCCTAGAGACGCATATAAGTGTTATCAGTAAGAATTCGGTTAAAACACAGAATACCCGCTTCCTACAAACTAATCTGCTCTGTGTTGGTTCCTGTAAGGAAGTTGCATCTATGTTTAGGTTCACCGAGGTAGAAACACGTTTCTTCTAAAAGCTGCGTTTAAACATTTCAGAGTGGATGGGAGAACAGGCTGTAAAGAGAAATACCTTGCTCTAAAACCAAAACAGAGCTATCTAGCAGAATGGTTTTCAATGTGTGTATTCAAATTTCAGAGTTAAACTAATGTGTGTTTGCAGCAGTTCAAAAACCCTTTCTTTGGAGAAAGTAGAAACAGTCGTTTCCAGACCTAGAGACGCATATAAGAGTTAACAGTAAGAATGCGTTTAAAACACAGAAGACCCGCTTCGTACAAACTCATCTGCTGCGTGTTGGTTCCTTTTAGGAAATTGCACCCATGTTTAGATTCAGCGAGGATGCAAAAAGTTTCTTCTAAAAACTGCGATTGGACATTCCAGAGTGGATGGAAGAACAGGCTGTAAAGAGAAATACCTTTTTCTAAAACCAAAACGGAGCTATCTAGCAGAATGGTTGTCAATGTGTGTATTCAAGTTCCAGAGTTAAACTGATATATGTTTGCAGTAGCTCAGAAACCCTTTATTTGGAGAATGTAGAAACAGTCATTTCCAGCCCTAGAGACGGATATAAAAGATATCAGTAAGAATGCGTTTTAAACACAGAATACCCGCTTCACAAAAACTCATCTGCTGTGTGTTGGTTCCTTTTAGGAAGTTGCATCTATGTTTAGATTCAGCGAGGTTTCAACACGTTTCTTCTAAAAACTGCGTTTGGACATTCCAGAGTGGATGGGAGTAGAGGCTGTAAAGAGAAACACCTTGCTCTAAAACCAAAACGGAGCTATCTATAAGAATGGTTGTCAAAGTGTGTATACAACTTCCAGAGTTAAACTGATGTTTGTTTGCAGCAGCTCAGAAACACTTTCCATGGAGAATGTAGAAACAGTCATTTCCAGCCCTAGAGACGGATATAAGAGTTATCAGTAAGAATGCCTTTAAAACACAGAATACCCGCTTCGTACAAACTCATCTGCTGTGTGTTGGTTCCTTTTAGGAAGTTGCATCTATGTTTAGATTCATCGAGGTTGTAACAGGTTTCTTCTAAAAACTGCGTTTGGACATTCCAGAGTGGATGGGAGAAGAGGCTGGAAAGAGAAATACCTTGCTCTAAAACCAAAACGGAGCTATCTAGCAGAATGGTGTTCAATGTGTCTATTCAACTTTCATAATTAAAGTGATGTGTTTTTGCAGCAGCTCAGAAACCCTTTCTTTGGAGAATGTACAAACAGTCATTTCCAGCCCTAGAAACGCATATAAGAGTTAACAGTAAGATTCGTTTAAAACACAGAATACCCGCTTCGTACAAACTCATCTGCTCTGTGTTGGTTCCTTTTAGGAAGTTGCATCTATGTTTAGATTCAGCGAGGAAGAAACACGTTTCTTCTAAAAGCTGCGTTTGGACATTCCAGAGTGCATGGAAAACAGGCTGTAAAGAGAAATACCTTGCTCTAAAACCAAAAGGGAGCTATCTAGCAGAATGGTTGTCAATGTGTGTATTCAACTTTCAGAGCTAAACTGATGTGTGTTCGCATCAGTTCAGAAACCCTTTCTTTGGAGAATGTAGAAACAGTCATTTCCAGCCCTAGAGACGTATATAATAGTTATCAGTAAGAACGCGTTTAAAACACAGAAGACCCTCTTCGTACAAACTCATCTGCTATGTGTTGGTTCCTTTTAGAATGCTGCATCTATGTTTAGATTCAGCGAGGTTGCAACACGTTTCTTCTAAAAACTGCGTTTGGACATTCCAGAGTGGATGGGAGAACAGGCTGTAAAGAGAAATACCTAGCTCTAAAACCAAAACGGAGCTATCTAGCAGAATGGTTGTCAATGTGTCTATTCAACTTCCAGTGTTAAACTGATTTGTGTTTGCAGCAGTTCAGAAAACCCTTTCTTTGGAGAATGTAGAAACAGACATTTCCAGCCCTAGAGACGCATATAAGAGTTATCAGTAAGAATGCGTTTAAACATAGAAGACCCGCTTCGTACAAACTCATCTGCTGTGTGTTGGTTCCTTTTAGGAAGTTGCATCTATGTTTATATTATGCGAGGTTGCAACACGTTTCTTCAAAAAACTGCGTTAGGACATTCCAGAGTGGATGGGAGAACAGGCTGTAAAGAGAAATACCTTGCTCTAAAACCAAACCGGAGCTATCTAGCAGAATGGTTGTCAATGTGTGTATTCAACTTTCAGAGTTAAACTGATGTGTGTTTGCAGCAGTTCAGAAACCCTTTCTTTGGAGAATGTAGAAACAGACATTTCCAGCCCTAGAGACCCATATAAGGGTTATCAGTAAGAATACGTTTATAACACAGACGACCCGCTTCGTACAAAATCATCTGCTGTGTGTTGGTTCCTTTTAGGATGTTGCATCTATGTTTAGATTCAGCGATGTAGAAACACGTTTCTTCTAAAAGCTGCGTTTGGACATTCCAGAGTGGATGGGAGAACAGGCTGTAAAGAGAAATACCTTCCCCTAAAACCATAACGGAGCTATCTAGCAGAATGGCTGTCAATGTGTGTATTCATCTTCCAGAGTTAAACTGATGTGTGTTTGCAGCAGTTCAGAAACCCTTTCTTTGGAGAATGTAGAAACAGTCATTTCCAGACCTAGAGACGCATATTAGTGTTATCAGTAAGAATTCGGTTAAAACACAGAATACCCGCTTCATACGAACTCATCTACTGCGTGTTGGTTCCTTTTAGGAAGTTGCATCTATGTTTAGATACAGGGAGGTAGAAACACGTTTCTTCTAAAAGTGGCATTTGGACATTCCAGAGTGGATGGGAGAACAGACTGTAAAGAAAAATATGTTGCTCTAAAACCAAAGAGGAGCTATCTAGCAGAATGGTTGTCAATGTGTGTATTCAACTTCCAGAGCTAAACTGATGTGTGTTTGCAGCAGTTCGGAAACCCTTTCTTTGAAGAATGTAGAAACAGTCATTTCCAGACCTACAGACGCATATAAGAGTTAGCAGTAAGAATGCGTTAAAAACACAGAAGACCCGCTGGGTACAAACTCATCTGCTGTGTGTTGGTTCCTTTTAGGAAGTTGCATCTATGTTTAGATTCATCGAGGTACAAAAACGTTTCTTCTAAAAGCTGCGTTTGGACATTCCAGAGTGGATGGCAGAACAGGCTGTAAAGAGAAATACCTTGCTCTAAAACCAAAACGGAGCTATCTAGCAAAATGGTTGTCAATGTGTGTATTCAACTTCCAGAGTTAAACTGATGTGTGTTTGCAGCAGTTCAGAAACCCTTTCTTTGAAGAATGTAGAAACAGTCATTTCCAGCCCTAGAGACGCATATAAGAGTTATCAGTAAGAATGCGTTTAAAACACAGAAGACCCGCTGGGTACAAACTAATCTGCTGTGTGTTGGTTCCTTTTAGGAAGTTGCATCTATGTTTAGATTCATCGGGGTAAAAAAACGTTTCTTCTAAAAGCTGCGTTTGGACATTCCAGAGTGGGTGGGAGAACAGGCTGTAAAGAGAAATAAATTGCTCTAAGACCAAAACGGAGCTTTCTATCAGAATGGTTGTCAATGTGTTTATTCGACTTCCAGAACTAAACTGATGTGTGTTTGCAGCAGCTCAGAAACCCTTTCTTTGGAGAATGTAGAAACAGTCATTTCCAGCCCTAGAGAAGGATATAAGAGTAATCAGTAAGAATGCGTTTAAAACACAGAATACCCGCTTCTTACAAACTCATCTGCTGTGTGTTGGTTCCTTTTAGGAAGTTGCATCTATGTTTAGATTCAGCCACGTTGCAACACGTTTCTTCTAAAAACTGCGTTTGGACATTCCAGAATGGATGGGAGAAGAGGCTGTAAAGAGAAATACCTTGCTCTAAAACCAAAACGGAGCTATCTAGCAGAATGGTTCTCAATGTGTGTATTCAACTTCCAGAGTTAAACTGATGTGTGTTTGCAGCAGTTCAGAAACCCTTTCTTTGGAGAAGGTAGAAACAGTCTTTTCCAGCCCTAGAGACGCATATAAGTGTTTTCAGTAAGAATACGTTTAAAACACAGAAGACCCGCTTCGTACAAACAAATCTGCTCTGTGTTGTTTCCTTTTCGGATGTTGCATCTGTGTTTATATTCAGCGAGGTAGAAACACGTTTCTTCTAAAAGCTGCGTTTAGACATTCCAGAGTGGATGGGAGAACAGGCTGTAAAGAGAAATACCTTGCTCTAAAACCAAATCGGAGCTATCTAGCAGAATGGTTGTCAATGTGTGTCTTCAACTTTCAGAGCTAAACTGATGTGTGTTTGCAGCAGTTCAGAAACCCTTTCTTGGGAGAATGTAGAAACAGTCATTTCCAGCCCTACTGACGCATATAAGACTTATCAGTAAGAATGCGTATAAAACACAGAAGACCCGCTTCGTACAACTCATCTGCTGTGTGTTGGTTCCTTGTAGGAAATTGCATCTGTGTTTAGATTCAGCGAGGTAGAAACACGTTTCTTCTAAAAGGTGCGTTTGGACATTCCAGAGTGGATGGGAGAACAGGCTGTAAAGAGAAATACCTTGTTCTAAAACCAAAACAAGGCTATCTAGCAGAATTGTTGTCAGTGTGTGTATTCAACTTAAAGAGTTAAACTGATGTTTGTTTGCAGCAGTTCAGAAACCCTTTCTTTGGAGAATGTAGAAACAGTCATTTCCAGCCCTACTGACGCATATAAGACTTATCAGTAAGAATGCGTATGAAACACAGAAGACCCGTTTCGTACAAACTCATCTGCTGCGTGTTGTTTCCTTTTAGGAAGTTGCACCAATGTTTAGATTCAGCGAGTTTGCAAAAAGTTTCTTCTAAAAACTGCGTTTGGACATTCCACAGTGGATGGGAGAACAGGCTGTAAAGAGAAATAGCTTGCTCTACAACCAAAACGGAGCTATCTAGCAGAATGGTTGTCAATGTGTGTATTCAACTTCCAGAGTTAAACTGAAGTGTGTTTGCAGCAGCTCAGAAAGCCCTTATTTGGAGAATGTAGAAACAGTCATTTCCAGCCCTAGAGACGGATATAAAAGTTATCAGTAAGAATGCGTTTAAAACACAGAAGACCCGTTTCGTACAAACTCATCTGCTGTGTGTTGGTTCCTTTTAGGAAGTTGCACCCATGTTTAGATTCAGCGAGGTTGCAAAAAGTTTCTTCTAAAAACTGCGTTTGGACATTCCAGAGTGGATGGGAGAACAGGCTGTAAAGAGAAATACCTTGCTCTAAAACCAAAATGGAGCTATCTAGCAGAATGGTTGTCAATGTGTGTTTTCAAGTTCCAGAGTTAAACTGATGTGTGTTTACAGCAGCTCAGAAACCCTTTCTTTGGAGAATGTAGAAACAGTCATTTCCAGCCCTACAGACGCATATAAGAGATATCAGTAAGAATGCGTTTAAAACACAGAATACCCGCTTCGTACAAACTTATCTGCTGTGTGATGGTTCCTTTTAGGAAGTTGCACCCATGTTTAGATTCAGAGAGGTTGCAAAAATTTTCTTCTAAAAACTGCGTTTGGACATTACAGAGTGGATGGGAGAACAGGCTGTAAAGAGAATCACCTTGCTCTAAAACCAAAACGGAGCTATCTAGCAGAATGGTTTTCAATGTGTTTATTCAACTTTAATAATTAAACTGATGTGTGTTTGCAGCAGCTCAGAAATCCTTTCATTGTAGAATGTAGAAACAGTCATTTCCAGCCCTAGAAACGCTTATAAGATTTAACAGTAAGAATTCGGTTAAAACACCGAATACCCGCTTCCTACAAACTAATCTGCTGTGTGTTGGTTCCTGTAAGGAAGTTGCATCTATGTTTAGGTTCACCGAGGTAGAAACACGTTTCTTCTAAAAGCTGCGTTTAAACATTTCAGAGTGGATGGGAGAACAGGTTGTAAAGAGAAATACCTTGCTCTAAAACCAAAACAGAGCTATCTAGCAGACTGGTTTTCAATGTGAGTATTCAACTTCCAGAGTTAAACTGATGTTTGTTTGTAGCAGTTCAGAAACCCTTTCTTTGGAGAATGTAGAAACAGTCATTTCCAGGCCTAGAGACGCATATAAGAGTTATGAGTAAAAATGCGTTTAAAACACAGAATACCCGCTTCGTACAAACTCATCTGCTGTGTGTTGGTTCCTTTTAGGAAGCTGCATCTATGTTTAGGTTCACCGAGGTAGAAACACGATTCTTCTAAAAGCTGCGTTTGGACATTGGAGAGTGGATTGGAGAACAGGTTGTAAAGAGAAATACCTAGCTCTAAAACCAAAAAGGAGCTATCTAGCAGAATGGTTGTCAATGTGTGTATTCCACTTCCAGAGTTAAGCTGATGTGTGTTTGCAGCAGTTTAGAAACCGTTTCTTTGGAGAATGTAGAAACACTCATTTCCAGCCCTAGAGACGCATATAAGATTTATCAGTAAGAATGCGTTTAAAATACAGAAGACCCGCTTCGTACAAACTCATCTGCTGTGTGTTGGTTCCTTTTAGGAAGTTGCATCTATGTTTAGATTCAGCGAGGTAGAAAAACGTTTCTTCTAAAAGCTGCGTTTGGACATTCCAGAGTAGATGGGAAACAGGCTGTAAAGAGAAATACCTTGCTCTAAAACCAAAACGGAGCTATCTAGCAGAATGGTTGTCAATGTGTGTATTCAACTTTCAGAGTTAAACTGATGTGTGTTTGTAGCAGTTCAGAAACCCTTTCTTTGGAGAATGTAGAAACAGTCATTTCGAGCCCTAGAGACGCATATAAGAGTTATCAGTAAGAATGCGTTTAAAACACAGAAGACCCGCTTCGTACAAACTCATCTGCTCTGTGTTGGTTCCTTTTAGGATGTTGCATCTATGTTTAGATTCAGCAAGGTAGAAACACGTTTCTTCTAAATGGTGCGATTGGACATTCCAGAGTGGATGGGAGAACAGGCTGTAAAGAAAAATACTTTGCTCTAAAACCAAAACGGAGCTATTTAGCAGAATGGTTGTCAATGTGTTTATTCATCTTCCAAAGTTAAACTGATGTGTGTTTGCAGCAGTTCAGAAACCCTTTCTTTTGAGAATGTAGAAACAGTCATTTCCAGCCCTAGAGACGGTTATAAGAGTTATCAGTAACAGTGCGTTTAAAACACAGATTACCCGCTTCGTACAAGATCATCTGCTGTGTGTTGGTTCCGTTTAGGAAGTTGCATCTATGTTTAGATTCAGGGAGGTAGAAACACGTTTCTTCTAAAAGCTGCGTTTGGACATTACAGAGTGGATGGGAGAACAGGCTGTAAAGAGAAATACCTTGCTCTAAAACCAAAACGGAGCTATCTAGCAGAATGGTTGTCAATGTGTGTATTCAACTTCCAGAGTAAAACTGATGTGTGTTTGCAGCAGTTCAGAAACCCTTTCTTTTGAGAATGTAGAAACAGTCATTTCCAGCCCTAGAGACGTATGTAAGAGTTAGCAGTAAGAATGCGTTTAAAACACAGAAGACCCGCTTCGTACAAACTCATCTGCTCTGTGTTGGTTCCTTTTAGGATGTTGCATCTATGTTTTGATTCAGCAAGTTAGAAACACGTTTCTTCTAAAAGGTGCGATTGGACATTCCAGAGTGGATGGGAGAACAGGCTGTAAAGGAAAATACTTTGCTCTAAAACCAAAACGGAGCTATTTAGCCGAATGGTTGTCAATGTGTGTCTTCAACGTTCAGAGTTAAACTGATGTGTGTTTTCAGCAGTTCAGAAACCCTTTCTTTGGAGAATGTAGAAACAGTCACTTCCAGCCCTAGAGACGCATATAAGAATTAGCAGTTAGAATTCGTTTAAAACACAGAAGACCCGCTTCGTATAAACTCATCTGTTGTGTGTTGGTTCCTTTTAGGAAGTTGCATCTATGTTTAGATTCCGCGAGGTAGAAACACGTTTCTTCTAAAAGCTGCGTTTGGATATTCCAGAGTGGATGGGAGAACAGGCTGTAAAGAGAATTACCTTGCTCTAAAACCAAAACGGAGCTATCTAGCAGATTGGTTGTCAATGTGTATATTCAACTTCCATAGTTAAACTGATGTGTGTTTGCAGCAGCTTAGAAACCCTTTCTTTGGAGAATGCAGAAACAGTCATTTCCAGCCCTAGAGACGGATATAAGGGTTATCAGAAAGAATGCGTTTAAAACACAGAAGACCCGCTTCGTACAAACTCATCTGCTGTGTGTTGGTTCCTTTTAGGAAGTTGCATCTATGTTTAGACTCTGGGAGGTAGAAAAACGTTTCTTCTAAAAGCTGCGTTTGGACATTCCCGAGTGGATGGGAGACAGGCTGTAAAGAGAAATACCTTGCTCTAAAACCAAAACGGAGCTATCTAGCAGTATGGCTGTCAATGTGTGTATTCAACTTCCAGAGTTAAACTGATGTGTGTTTGCAGCAGTTCAGAAACCCTTTCTTTGGAGAATGTAGAAACAGTCATTTCCTGCCCTAGAGACGCATATAATAGTTAGCAGTAAGAATGCGTTTAAAACACAGAAGACCCGCTTCGTACAAACTCATCTGCTGTGTGTTGGTTCCTTTTAGGATGTGGCATCTATGTTTAGATTCAGCGAGGTAGAAACACGTTTCTTCTAAAAGGTGCGATTGGACTTTCCTGAGTGGATGGGAGAACAGGCTGTAAAGAGAAATACCTTGCTATAAAACCAAAACGTAGCTATGTAGCAGAATGGTTGTCAATGTGTGTATTCAACTTCCAGAGTAAAACTGATGTGTGTTTGCAGCAGTTCAGAAACCCTTTCTTTGGAGAATGTAGAAACAGTCATTTCCAGCCCTAGAGACGCATATAAGAGTTATCAGTAAGAATGCGTTTAAAACACAGAAGACCCGCTTCGTACAAACTCATCTGCTGTGTGTTGGTTCCTTTTAGGATATTGCATCTATGTTTAGATTCAGCAAGGTAGAAACACGTTTCTTCTAAATGGTGCGATTGGACATTCCAGAGTGGATGGGAGAACAGGCTGTAAAGAAAAATACTTTGCTCTAAAACCAAAACGGAGCTATTTAGCAGAATGGTTGTCAAAGTGTTTATTCGTCTTCCAGAGTTAAACTGATGTGTGTTTGCAGCAGTTCAGAAACCCTTTCTTTGGAGAATGTAGAAACAGTCATTTCCAGCTCTAGAGACGCATATAAGGGTTATCAGTAAGAATGCGTTTAAAACACAGAAGACCCGCATCGTACAAACTCATCTGCTGTGTGTTGGTTCCTTTTAGGAAGTTGCATCTATGTTTAGATTGTGCGAGGTTGCAACACGTTTCTTCAAAAAACTGCGTTTGGACATTCCAGAGTGGATGGGAGAACAGGCTGTAAAGAGAAATACCTTGCTCTAAAACCAAAACGGAGCTATCTAGCAGAATGGTTGTCAATGTGTGTGTTCAACTTCCAGAGTTAAACTGATGTGTGTTTGCAGCAGCTCAGAAACCCTTTCTTTGGAGAATGCAGAAAGAGTCATTTCCAGCCCTAGAGACGGTTATAAGAGTTATCAGTAACAGTGCGTTTAAAACACAGATTACCCGCTTCGTACAAACTCATCTGCTTTGTGTTGGTTCCGTTTAGGAAGTTGCATCTATGCTTAGATTCAGGGAGGTAGAAACACGTTTCTTCTAAAAGCTGCGTTTGGATATTCCCGAGTGGATGGGAGAACAGGCTGTAAAGAGAAATACCTTGCTCTAAAACCAAAACGGAGCTATCTAGCAGAATGGTTCTCAATGTGTGTGTTCAAGTTCCAGAGTTAAACTGATGTGTGTTTACAGCAGCTCAGAAACCCTTTCTTTGGAGAATGTAGAAACAGTCATTTCCAGCCCTAGAGACGCATATAAGAGTTAGCAGTAAGAATGTGTTTAAAACACAGAAGACCCGCTTCGTACAAACTCATTTGCTGTGTGTTGGTTCCTTTTACGATGTTGCATCTATGTTTAGATTCAGCGAGGTAGAAACACTTTTTTTAAAAAGGTGCAATTGGACATTCCAGAGTGGATGGGAGAACAGGCTGTAAAGAGAAATACCTTCCTCTAAAACCAAAATGGAGCTATAAAGCAGAATGGTTGTCAATGTGTGTATTCAAATTTCAGAGGTTAACTGATGTGTTTTTGCAGCAGTTCAGAAACCCTTTATTTGGAGAATGTAGAAACAGTCATTTCCAGCCCTAGAGACGGATATAAAAAATATCAATAAGAATGCGTTTTAAACACAATATACCCGCTTCACAAAAACTCATCTGCTTTGTGTTGGTTCCTCTTAGGAAGTTGCATCTATGTTTAGATTCAGCGAGGTTTCAAAACGTTTCTTCTAAAAACTGCGTTTGGACATTCCAGAGTGGATGGGAGAAGAGGATGTAAAGAGAAACACCTTGCTCTAAAACCAAAACGGAGCTATCTAGCAGAATGGTTTTCAATGTGTTTATTCAACTTTAATAATTAAACTGATGTGTGTTTGCAGCAGCTCAGAAATCCTTTCATTGTAGAATGTAGAAACAGTGATTTCCTGCCCTAGCAACGCTTATAAGAGTTAACACATAAGAATTCCTTTAAAACACAGAAGACCCGCTTCGTACAAACTCATCTGCTGTGTGTTGGTTCCTTTTAGGAAGTTGCATCTATGTTTAGATTCAGCGAGGTAGAAACACGTTTCTTCTAAAATGTGCAATTGGACATTCCAGAGTGGATGTGAGAACAGCCTGTAAAGAGAAATACCTTGCTGTAAAACCAAAACGGAGCTATCTAGCAGAATGGTTGTCAATGTGTGTATTCAACTTCCAGAGTTAAACTGATGTGTATTTGCAGCAGCTCAGAAACCCTTTCTTTGAAGAATGCAGAAACAGTCATTTCCAGCCCTAGAGACGGATATAAGAGTTATCAGTAACAATGCGTTTAAAACACAGAATACCCGCTTCGTACAAACTCATCTCCTGTGTGTTGGTTCCTTTTAGGAAGTGGCATCTATGTTTAGATTCAGGGAGGGAGAAACACGTTTCTTCTAAAAGCTGCGTTTGGACATTCCAGAGTGAATGGGAGAACAGGCTGTAAAGAGAAATACCTTGCTCTAAAACCAAAACGGAGCTATCTAGCAGAATGGTTGTCAATGTGTGTAATCAACTTCCAGAGTTAAACTTTTGTGTGCTTGCAGCAGCTCAGAAACCCTTTCTTTGGAGAATGCAGAAACAGTGATTTCCAGCCTTAGAGACGGATATAAGAGTTATCAGAAAGAATGCGTTTAAAACACAGAAGACCCGCTTGGTACAAACTCATCTGCTGTGTGTTGGTTCCTTTTAGGAAGTTGCATCAATGTTTAGATTCTGGGAGGTAGAAACACGTTTCTTCTAAAAGCTGCGTATGGACATTACAGAGTGGATGGGAGAACAGGCTGTAAAGAGAAATACCTTGCTCTAAAACCAAAACGGAGCTATCTAGCAGAATTGTTGTCAGTGTGTGTATTCAACTTCCAGAATTAAACTGATGTTTGTTTGCAGCAGTTCAGAAACCCTTTCTTTGGAGAATGTAGAAACAGTCATTTCCAGCCCTAGTGATGCATATAAGAGTTATCAGTAAGAATGCGTTTAAAAAAAAGAAGACCCGTTTCGTACAAACTCATCTGCTGTGTGTTGGTTCCTTTTAGGAAGTTGCACCAATGTTTAGATTCAGCGAGGCTGCAAAAAGTTTCTTATAAAAACTACGTTTGGACATTCCAGATTGGATGGGAGAACAGCATGTAAAGAGAAATACCTTGCTCTAAAACCAAAACGAAGCTATCTAGCAGAATGGTTGTCAATGTGTGTATTCACGTTCCAGAGTTAAACTGATGTGTGTTTGCAGCAGCTCAGAAACCCCTTATTTGGAGAATGTAGAAACAGTCATTTCCAGCCCTAGAGACGGATATAAAAGTTAGCAGTAAGAATGCGTTTAAAACACAGAATACCCGCTTCACAAAAACTCATCTGCTGTGTGTTGGTTCCTTTTTGGAGGTTGCATCTATGTTTAGATTCAGAGAGGTTTCAACACGTTTCTTCTAAAAACTGCGTTTGGACATTCCAGAGTGGATGGGAGAAGAGGCTGTAAAGGGAAATACCTTTCTCTAAAACCAAAATGGAGCTATCTAGCAGAATGGTTTTGAATATGTGTATTCAAGTTTAATAATTAAACTGATGTGTGTTTGCAGCAGTTCAGAAATGCTTTCTTTGGAGAATGTAGAAACAGTCATTTCCAGCCCTAGAGAGGCATATAAGAGTTAACAGTAAGAATTCCTTTAAAACACAGAATACCCGCTTCGTACAAACTCATCTGCTCTGTGTTGGTTCCTTTTAGGAAGTTGCATCTATGTTTTGATTCAGCGAGGTAGAAACACGTTTCTTCTAAAAGCTGCGTTTGGACATTACAGATTGGATGGAAAACAGGCTGTAAAGAGAAATACTTTGCTCTAAAACCAAAACGGAGCTATCTAGAAGAATGGTTGTCAATGTGTGTATTCAACTTCCAGAGTAAAACTGATGTGTGGTTGCAGCAGTTCAGAAACCCTTTCTTTGGAGAATGTAGAAACAGTCATTTCCAGCCCTAGAGACGCATATAAGAGTTATCAGTAAGAATGCGTTTAAAACACAGAAGACCCGCTTCGTACAAACTCATCTGCTCTGTGTTGGTTCCTTTTAGGATGTTGCATCTATGTTTAGATTCAGCAAGGTAGAAACACGTTTCTTCTAAATGGTGCGATTGGACATTCCAGAGTGGATGGGAGAACAGGCTGTAAAGAAAAATACTTTGCTCTAAAACCAAAACGGAGCTATTTAGCAGAATGGTTGTCAATGTGTTTATTCGTCTTCCAGAGTTAAACTGATGTGTGTTTGCAGCAGTTCAGAAACCCTTTCTTTGGAGAATGTAGAAACAGTAATTTCCAGCCCTAGAGACGCATATAAGGGTTATCAGTAAGAATGCGTTTAAAACACAGAAGACCTGCTTCGTACAAACTCATCTGCCGTGTGTTGGTTCCTTTTAGGAAGTTGCATCTATGTTTAGATTGTGCGAGGTTTCAACACGTTTCTTCAAAAAACTGCGTTTGGACATTCCAGAGTGGATGGGAGAACAGGCTGTAAAGAGAAATACCTTGCTCTAAAACCAAAACGGAGCTATCTAGCAGAATGGTTGTCAATGTGTGTGTTCAACTTCCAGAGTTAAACTGATGTGTGTTTGCAGCAGCTCAGAAACCCTTTCTTTGGAGAATGCAGAAACAGTCATTTCAAGCCCTAGAGACGGTTATAAGAGTTATCAGTAACAGTGCGTTTAAAACACAGATTACCCGCTTCGTACAAACTCATCTGCTGTGTGTTGGTTCCGTTTAGGAAGTTGCATCTATGTTTAGATTCAGGGAGGTAGAAACACGTGTCTTCTAAAAGCTGCGTTTGGACATTCCCGAGTGGATGGGAGAACAGGCTGTAAAGAGAAATATCTTGCTCTAAAACCAAAATGGAGCTATCAAGCAGAATGGTTTTCAGTGTGTGTATTCAACTTCCAGAGTCAAACTGATGTGTGTTTGCAGCAGTTCAGAAACCCTTTCTTTGGAGAATGTAGAAAAAGTCATTTCCAGCCCTAGAGACACATTTAAGAGTTAGCAGTAAGAATGCGTTTAAAACAGAGAAGACCCGTTTCGTACAAACTCATCTGCTGTGTGTTAGTTCCTTTTAGGAAGTTGCACCAATGTTTAGATTCAGCGAGGTTGCAAAAAGTTTCTTCTAAAAACTGCGTTTGGACATTCCAGAGTGGATGGGAGAAGAGGCTGTAAAGAGAAATACCTTGCTCTAAAACCAAAACGGAGCTATCTAGCAGAATGGTTTTCAATGTGTGTATTCAGCTTTAATAATTAAACTGATGTGTGTTTGCAGCAGCTCAGAAACCATTTCATTGTAGAATGTACAAACAGTCATTTTCAGCCCTAGGAACGCTTATAAGAGTTAACAGTAAGAATTCGTTTAAAACACAGAATACCCGCTTCCTACAAACTCATCTGCTGTGTGTTGGTTCCTTTTAGGAAGTTGCATTAATGTTTAGATTCAGCGAGGTAGAAACACGTTTCTTCTAAAAACTGCGTTTGGACATTCCAGAGTGGATGGGAGAAGAGGCTGTAAAGAGAAATACTTTGCTCTAAAACCAAAACGGAGCTATCTAGCAGAATGGTTGTCAATGTGTGTATTCAACTTCCAGAGTTAAACTGATGTGTGTTTGCAGCAGTTCAGAAACCCTTTCTTTGCAGAATGTAGAAACAGTCATTTCCAGCCCTAGAGACCCATATAAGGGTTATCAGTAAGAATACGTTTATAACACAGACGACCCGCTTCGTACAAAATCATCTGCTGTGTGTTGGTTCCTTTTAGGATGCTGCATCTATGTTTAGATTCAGCGATGTAGAAACACGTTTCTTCTAAAAGCTGCGTTTGGACATTCCAGAGTGGATGGGAGAACAGGCTGTAAAGAGAAATACCTTCCCCTAAAACCATAACGGAGCTATCTAGCAGAATGGCTGTCAATGTGTGTATTCATCTTCCAGAGGTAAACTGATGTGTGTTTGCAGCAGTTCAGAAACCATTTCTTTGGAGAATGTAGAAACAGTCATTTCCAGCCCTAGAGACGCATATTAGTGTTATCAGTAAGAATTCGGTTAAAACACAGAATACCCGCTTCCTACGAACTCATCTACTGTGTGTTGGTTCCTTTTAGGAAGTTACATCTATGTTTAGGTTCACCGAGGTAGAAACAGGTTTCTTCTAAAAGGTGTGTTTCGACATTTCAGAATGGATGGGAGAACAGGCTGTAAGGAGAAATACCTTGCTCTAAAACCAAAACGGAGCTATCTAGCAGAATGGATTTCAATGTGTTTACTCAACTTCCAGAGTTAAACTGATATGTGTTTCCAGCAGTTGAGAAACCCTTTCTTTGGAGAATGTAGAAACAGTCATTTCCAGCCCTAGAGACGCATATAAGAGTTAGCAGTAAGAATGCGTTTAAAACACAGAAGACCCGCTTCGTACAAACTCATCTGCTGTGTGTTGGTTCCTTTTAGGAAGTTGCACCAATGTTTAGATTCAGCGAGGTTGCAACAAGTTTCTTCTAAAAACTGCGTTTGGACATTCAAGAGTGGATGGGAGAACAGGCTGTAAAGAGAAATAACTTGCTCTAAAACCAAAACGGATCTATCTATCAGAATGGTTGTTAATGTGTGTATTCAACTTCCAGAGTTAAACTGATGTGTGTTTGCAGCAGCTCAAAAACCCTTTCTTTGGAGAATGTAGAAACAGTCATTTCCAGCCCTAGAGATGGATATAAGAGTTATCAGTAAGAATGCGTTTTAAACACAGAATACCCGCTTCGTACAAACTCATCTGCTGTGTGTTGGTTACTTTTAGGAAGTTGCATCTATGTTTAGATACAGGGAGGTAGAAACACGTTTCTTCTAAAAGTGGCATTTGGACATTCCAGAGTGGATGGGAGAACAGACTGTAAAGAGAAATATGTTGCTCTAAAACCAAAACGGAGCTATCTAGCAGAATGGTTGTCAATGTGTGTATTCAACTTCCAGAGTTAAACTGATGTGTGTTTGCAGCACTTCGGAAACCCTTTCTTTGAAGAATGTAGAAACAGTCATTTCCAGACCTACAGACGCATATAAGAGTTAGCAGTAATAATGCGTTAAAAACACAGAAGACCCGCTGGGTACAAACTCATCTGCTGTGTGTTGGTTCCTTTTAGGAAGTTGCATCTATGTTTAGATTCATCGAGGTACAAAAACGTTTCTTCTAAAAGCTGCGTTTGGACATTCCAGAGTGGATGGGAGAACAGGGTGTAAAGAGAAATAAATTACTCTAATACCAAAACGGAGCTATCTATCAGAATGGTTGTCAATGTGTTTATTCGACTTCCAGAGTTAAACTGATGTGTGTTTGCAGCAGCTCAGAAACCCTTTCTTTGGAGAATGTAGAAACAGTCATTTCCAGCCCTAGAGAAGGATATAAGAGTTATCAGTAAGAATGCATTTAAAACACAGAAGACCCGCTTCGTACAAACTCATCTGCTGTGTGTTGGTTCCTTTTAGGAAGTTGCATGTATGTTTAGATTCACGGAGGTAGAAACACGTTTCTTCTAAAAGCTGCATTTGGACATTCCAGAGTGGATGGCAGAACAGGCTGTAAAGAGAAATACCTTGCTCTAAAACCAAAACGGAGCTATCTAGCAAAATGGTTGTCAATGTGTTTATTCAACTTCCAGAGTTAAACTGATGTGTGTTTGCAGCAGTTCAGAAACCCTTTCTTTGAAGAATGTAGAAACAGTCATTTCCAGCCCTAGAGACGCATATAAGAGTTATCAGTAAGAATGCGTTTAAAACACAGAAGACCCGCTGGGTACAAACTAATCTGCTTTGTGTTGGTTCCTTTTAGGAAGTTGCATCTATGTTTAGATTCATCGGGGTACAAAAACGTTTCTTCTAAAAGCTGCGTTTGGACATTCCAGAGTGGATGGGAGAACAGGCTGTAAAGAGAAATAAATTGCTCTAAGACCAAAACGGAGCTATCTATCAGAATGGTTGTCAATGTGTTTATTCGACTTCCAGAATTAAACTGATGTGTGTTTGCAGCAGCTCAGAAACCCTTTCTTTGGAGAATGTAGAAACAGTCATTTCCAGCCCTAGAGAAGGATATAAGAGTAATCAGTAAGAATGCGTTTAAAACACAGAATACCCGCTTCGTACAAACTCATCTGCTGTGTGTTGGTTCCTTTTAGGAAGCTGCATCTATGTTTAGGTTCACCGAGGAAGAAACACGATTCTTCTAAAAGCGGCATTTGGACATTCCAGAGTGGATGGCAGAACAGGCTGTAAAGAGAAATACCTTGCTCTAAAACCAAATCGGAGCTATCTAGCAGAATGGTTGTCAATGTGTGTCTTCAACTTTCAGAGCTAAACTGATGTGTGTTTGCAGCAGTTCAGAAACCCTTTCTTTGGAGAATGTAGAAACAGTCATTTCCAGCCCTAGTGACGCATATAAGACTTATCAGTAAGAATGCGTATAAAACACAGAAGACCCGTTTCGTACAAACTCATCTGCTGCGTGCTGGTTCCTTTTAGGAAGTTGCACCAATGTTTAGATTCAGCGAGGTTGCAAAAAGTTTCTTCTAAAAACTGCGTTTGGACATTCCACAGTGGATGGGAGAACAGGCTGTAAAGAGAAATACCTTGCTCTACAACCAAAACGGAGCTATCTAGCAGAATGGTTGTCAATGTGTGTATTCAACTTCCAGAGTTAAACTGAAGTGTGTTTGCAGCAGCTCAGAAAGCCCTTATTTGGAGAATGTAGAAACAGTCATTTCCAGCCCTAGAGACGGATATAAAAGTTATCAGTAAGAATGCGTTTAAAACACAGAAGACCCGTTTCGTACAAACTCATCTGCTGTGTGTTGGTTCCTTTTAGGAAGTTGCACCCATGTTTAGATTCAGCGAGGTTGCAAAAAGTTTCTTCTAAAAACTGCGTTTGGACATTCCAGAGTGGATGGGAGAACAGGCTGTAAAGAGAAATACCTTGCTCTAAAACCAAAATGGAACTATCTAGCAGAATGGTTGTCAATGTGTGTTTTCAAGTTCCAGAGTTAAACTGATGTGTGTTTACAGCAGCTCAGAAACCCTTTCTTTGGAGAATGTAGAAACAGTCATTTCCAGCCCTAGAGACGCATATAAGAGTTAGCAGTAAGAATGTGTTTAAAACACAGAAGACCCGCTTCGTACAAACTCATTTGCTCTGTGTTGGTTCCTTTTACGATGTTGCATCTATGTTTAGATTCAGCGAGGTAGAAACACGTTTTTTAAAAAGGTGCAATTGGACATTCCAGAGTGGATGGGAGAACAGGCTGTAAAGAGAAATACCTTCTCTAAAACCAAAATGGAGCTATCTAGCAGAATGGTTGTCAATGTGTGTATTCAAATTTCAGAGGTAAAGTGATGTGTGTTTGCAGCAGTTCAGAAACCCTTTTTTGGAGAATGTATAAACAGTCATTTCCAGCCCTAGAGACGCATATAAGTGTTATCAGTAAGAATTCGGTTAAAACACAGAATACCCGCTTCCTACAAACTAATCTGCTGTGTGTTGGTTCCTGTAAGGAAGTTGCATCTATGTTTAGGTTCACCGAGGTAGAAACACGTTTCTTCTAAAAGCTGCGTTTAAACATTTCAGAGTGGATGGGAGAACAGGCTGTAAAGAGAAATACCTTGCTCTAAAACCAAAACAGAGCTATCTAGCAGACTGGTTTTCAATGTGAGTATTCAAATTTCATAGTTAAACTGATGTTTGTTTGCAGCAGTTCAGAAACCCTTTCTTTGGAGAATGTAGAAACAGTCATTTCCAGCCCTAGAGACGCATATAAGAGTTATCAGTAAAAATGCGTTTAAAACACAGAATACCCGCTTCGTACAAACTCATCTGCTGTGTGTTGGTTTCTTTTAGGAAGCTGCATCTATGTTTAGGTTCACCGAGGTAGAAACACGATTCTTCTAAAAGCTGCGTTTGGACATTGGAGAGTGGATGGGAGAACAGGTTGTAAAGAGAAATACCTAGCTCTAAAACCAAAACGGAGCTATCTAGCAGAATGGTTGTCAATGTGTGTATTCCACTTCCAGAGTTAAACTGATGTGTGTTTGCAGCAGTTCAGAAACCCTTTCTTTGGAGAATGTAGAAACAGTCATTTCCAGCCCTAGAGACGCATATAAGATTTATCAGTAAGAATGCGTTTAAAATACAGAAGACCCGCTTCGTACAAACTCATCTGCAGTGTGTTGGTTCCTTTTAGGAAGTTGCATCTATGTTTAGATTCAGCGAGGTAGAAAAACTTTTCTTCTAAAAGCTGCGTTTGGACATTCCAGAGTGGATGGGAAACAGGCTGTAAAGAGAAATACCTTGCTCTAAAACCAAAACGGAGCTATCTAGCAGAATGGTTGTCAATGTGTGTATTCAACTTTCAGAGTTAAACTGATGTGTGTTTGTAGCAGTTCAGAAACCCTTTCTTTGGAGAATGTAGAAACAGTCATTTCCAGCCCTAGAGTCGCATATAAGAGTTATCAGTAAGAATGCGTTTAAAACACAGAAGACCCGCTTCGTACAAACTCATCTCCTCTGTGTTGGTTCCTTTTAGGATGTTGCATCTATGTTTAGATTCAGCAAGGTAGAAACACGTTTCTTCTAAATGGTGCGATTGGACATTCCAGAGTGGATGGGAGAACAGGCTGTAAAGAAAAATACTTTGCTCTAAAACCAAAACGGAGCTATTTAGCAGAATGGTTGTCAATGTGTTTATTCATCTTCCAGAGTTAAATTGATGTGTGTTTTCAGCAGTTCAGAAACCCTTTCTTTGGAGAATATAGAAACAGTCATTTCCACCCCTAGAGACGCATATAAGAGTTATCAGTAAGAATGCGTTTAAAACACAGAAGACCCGCTTCGTACAAACTCATCTGCTGTATATTGGTTCCTTTTAGGAAGTTGCATCTATGTTTAGATTCAGCGAGGTAGAAACACGTTTCTTCTAAAAATTGCGTTTGGACATTCCAGAGTGGATGTGAGAACAGGCTTTAAAGAGAAATACCTTGCACTAAAACCAAAACGGAGCTATCTAGCAGAATGGTTGTCAGTGTGTGTATTCAACATCCAGAGTTAAACTGATGTGTGTTTGCTGCAATTCAGAAACCCTTTCTTTGGAGAATGTAGAAACAGTGATTTCCAGCCCTATAGACTCATATAAGAGTTATCAGTAAGAATGCGTTTAAAACACAGAATACCCGCTTCGTACAAACTCATCTGCTGTGTGTTGGTTCCTTTTAGGAAGTTGCATCTATGTTTAGATTCTGCGAGGTTGCAACACGTTTCTTCAAAAAACTGCGTTTGTAAATTCCAGATTGGATGGGAGAAAGGCTGTAAAGAGAAATACCTTGCTCTAAAACCAAAACGGAGCTATCTAGCAGAATGTTTGTCAATGTGTGTATTCAACTTCCAGAGTTAAACTTATGTGTATTTGCAGCAGCTCAGAAACCCTTTCTTTGGAGAATGTAGAAACAGTCATTTCCAGCCCTAGAGACGGATATAAGAGTTATCAGTAAAAATGCGTTTAAAACACAGAATACCCGCTTCGTACAAACTCATCTGCTGTGTGTTGGTTCCTTTTAATAAGTTGCATCTATGTTTAGATTCAGGGAGGTAGAAACACGTTTCTTCTAAAAGCTGCGTTTGGACATTCCAGAGTGGATGTGAGAACAGGCTGTAAAGAGAAATACCTTGCTCTAAAACCAAATCGGAGCTATCTAGCAGAATGGTTGTCAATGTGTGTCTTCAACTTTCAGAGTTAAACTGATGTGTGTTTTCAGCAGTTCAGAAACCCTTTCTTTGGAGAATGTAGAAACAGTCATTTCCAGCCCTAGAGACGCATATAAGAATTACAGTTAGAATTCGTTTAAAACACAAAATACCGGCTTCGTACAAACTCATCTGCTGTGTGTTGGTTCCTTTTAGGAAGTTGCATCTATGTTTAGATTCAGCGAGGTAGAAACACGTTTCTTCTAAAAGCTGCGTTTGGATATTCCAGAGTGGATGGGAGAACAGGCTGTAAAGAGAAATACCTTGCTCTAAAACCAAAACGGAGCTATCTAGCAGAATGGTTGTCAATGTGTGTACTCAACTCCCATAGTTAAACTGATGTGTGTTTGTAGCAGCTCAGAAACCCTTTCTTTGGAGAATGCAGAAACAGTCATTTCCAGCCCTAGAGACGGATATAAGAGTTATCAGAAAGTATGCGTTTCAAACACAGAAGACCCGCTTCGTACAAATTCATCTGCTGTGTGTTGGTTCCTTTTAGGAAGTTGCATCTATGTTTAGACTCTGGGAGGTAGAAACACGTTTCTTCTAAAAGCTGCGTTTGGACATTCCCGAGTGGATGGGAGAACAGGCTGTAAAGAGAAATACCTTGCTCTAAAACCAAAACGGAGCTATCTGGCAGAATTGTTGTCAGTGTGTGTATTCAACTTCCAGAGTTAAACTGATGTGTGTTTGCAGCAGTTCAGAAACCCTTTCTTTGGAGAATGTAGAAACAGTCATTTCCAGCCCTACAGACGCATATAAGAAATATCAGTAAGAATGCGTTTAAAACACAGAATACCCGTTTCGTACAAACTTATCTGCTGTGTGATGGTTCCTTTTAGGAAGTTTCACCCATGTTTAGATTCAGAGAGGTTGCAAAAAGTTTCTTCTAAAAACTGCGTTTGGACATTACAGAGTGGATGTTAGAACAGGCTTTAAAGAGAATCACCTTGCTCTAAAACCAAAACGGAGCTATCTAGCAGAATTCTTTTCAATGTGTTTATTCAACTTTAATAATTAAACTGATGTGTGTTTGCAGCAGCTCAGAAATCCTTTCATTGTAGAATGTAGAAACAGTCATTTCCAGCCCTAGAAACGCTTATAAGAATTAACAGTAAGAATTCGGTTAAAACACTGAATACCCGCTTCCTACAAACTAATCTGCTGTGTGTTGGTTCCTGTAAGGAAGTTGCATCTATGTTTAGGTTCACCGAGGTAGAAACACGTTTCTTCTAAAAGCTGCGTTTAAACATTTCAGAGTGGATGGGAGAACAGGTTGTAAAGAGAAATACCTTGCTCTAAAACCAAAACAGAGCTATCTAGCAGACTGGTTTTCAATGTGAGTATTCAAATTTCAGAGTTAAACTGATGTTTGTTTGCAGCAGTTCAGAAACCCTTTCTTTTGAGAATGTAGAAACCGTCATTTCCAGCCCTAGAGACGCATATAAGAGTTATCAGTAAAAATGCGTTTAAAACACAGAATACCCGCTTCGTACAAACTCATCTGCTGTGTGTTGGTTTCTTTTAGGAAGCTGCATCTATGTTTAGGTTCACCGAGGTAGAAACACGATTCTTCTAAAAGCTGCGTTTGGACATTGGAGAGTGGATGGGAGAACAGGTTGTAAAGAGAAATACCTAGCTCTAAAACCAAAACGGAGCTATCTAGCAGAATGGTTGTCAATGTGTGTATTCCACTTCCAGAGTTAAACTGATGTGTGTTTGCAGCAGTTCAGAAACCCTTTCTTTGGAGAATGTAGAAACAGTCATTTCCAGCCCTAGAGACGCATATAAGATTTATCAGTAAGAATGCGTTTAAAATACAGAAGACCCGCTTCGTACAAACTCATCTGCAGTGTGTTGGTTCCTTTTAGGAAGTTGCATCTATGTTTAGATTCAGCGAGGTAGAAAAACTTTTCTTCTAAAAGCTGCGTTTGGACATTCCAGAGTGGATGGGAAACAGGCTGTAAAGAGAAATACCTTGCTCTAAAACCAAAACGGAGCTATCTAGCAGAATGGTTGTCAATGTGTGTATTCAACTTTCAGAGTTAAACTGATGTGTGTTTGTAGCAGTTCAGAAACCCTTTCTTTGGAGAATGTAGAAACAGTCATTTCCAGCCCTAGAGTCGCATATAAGAGTTATCAGTAAGAATGCGTTTAAAACACAGAAGACCCGCTTCGTACAAACTCATCTCCTCTGTGTTGGTTCCTTTTAGGATGTTGCATCTATGTTTAGATTCAGCAAGGTAGAAACACGTTTCTTCTAAATGGTGCGATTGGACATTCCAGAGTGGATGGGAGAACAGGCTGTAAAGAAAAATACTTTGCTCTAAAACCAAAACGGAGCTATTTAGCAGAATGGTTGTCAATGTGTTTATTCATCTTCCAGAGTTAAATTGATGTGTGTTTTCAGCAGTTCAGAAACCCTTTCTTTGGAGAATATAGAAACAGTCATTTCCACCCCTAGAGACGCATATAAGAGTTATCAGTAAGAATGCGTTTAAAACACAGAAGACCCGCTTCGTACAAACTCATCTGCTGTATATTGGTTCCTTTTAGGAAGTTGCATCTATGTTTAGATTCAGCGAGGTAGAAACACGTTTCTTCTAAAAATTGCGTTTGGACATTCCAGAGTGGATGTGAGAACAGGCTTTAAAGAGAAATACCTTGCACTAAAACCAAAACGGAGCTATCTAGCAGAATGGTTGTCAGTGTGTGTATTCAACATCCAGAGTTAAACTGATGTGTGTTTGCTGCAATTCAGAAACCCTTTCTTTGGAGAATGTAGAAACAGTGATTTCCAGCCCTATAGACTCATATAAGAGTTATCAGTAAGAATGCGTTTAAAACACAGAATACCCGCTTCGTACAAACTCATCTGCTGTGTGTTGGTTCCTTTTAGGAAGTTGCATCTATGTTTAGATTCTGCGAGGTTGCAACACGTTTCTTCAAAAAACTGCGTTTGTAAATTCCAGATTGGATGGGAGAAAGGCTGTAAAGAGAAATACCTTGCTCTAAAACCAAAACGGAGCTATCTAGCAGAATGTTTGTCAATGTGTGTATTCAACTTCCAGAGTTAAACTTATGTGTATTTGCAGCAGCTCAGAAACCCTTTCTTTGGAGAATGTAGAAACAGTCATTTCCAGCCCTAGAGACGGATATAAGAGTTATCAGTAAAAATGCGTTTAAAACACAGAATACCCGCTTCGTACAAACTCATCTGCTGTGTGTTGGTTCCTTTTAATAAGTTGCATCTATGTTTAGATTCAGGGAGGTAGAAACACGTTTCTTCTAAAAGCTGCGTTTGGACATTCCAGAGTGGATGTGAGAACAGGCTGTAAAGAGAAATACCTTGCTCTAAAACCAAATCGGAGCTATCTAGCAGAATGGTTGTCAATGTGTGTCTTCAACTTTCAGAGTTAAACTGATGTGTGTTTTCAGCAGTTCAGAAACCCTTTCTTTGGAGAATGTAGAAACAGTCATTTCCAGCCCTAGAGACGCATATAAGAATTAGCAGTTAGAATTCGTTTAAAACACAAAATACCGGCTTCGTACAAACTCATCTGCTGTGTGTTGGTTCCTTTTAGGAAGTTGCATCTATGTTTAGATTCAGCGAGGTAGAAACACGTTTCTTCTAAAAGCTGCGTTTGGATATTCCAGAGTGGATGGGAGAACAGGCTGTAAAGAGAAATACCTTGCTCTAAAACCAAAACGGAGCTATCTAGCAGAATGGTTGTCAATGTGTGTACTCAACTCCCATAGTTAAACTGATGTGTGTTTGTAGCAGCTCAGAAACCCTTTCTTTGGAGAATGCAGAAACAGTCATTTCCAGCCCTAGAGACGGATATAAGAGTTATCAGAAAGTATGCGTTTCAAACACAGAAGACCCGCTTCGTACAAATTCATCTGCTGTGTGTTGGTTCCTTTTAGGAAGTTGCATCTATGTTTAGACTCTGGGAGGTAGAAACACGTTTCTTCTAAAAGCTGCGTTTGGACATTCCCGAGTGGATGGGAGAACAGGCTGTAAAGAGAAATACCTTGCTCTAAAACCAAAACGGAGCTATTTAGCAGAATGGTTGTCAATGTGTGTATTCCACTTCCAGAGTTAAGCTGATGTGTTTTTGCAGCAGTTCAGAAACCCTTTCTTTGGAGAATGTAGAAACAGTCATTTCCAGCCCTAGAGACGCATATAAGATTTATCAGTAAGAATGCGTTTAAAATACAGAAGACCCGCTTCGTACAAACTCATCTGCTGTGTGTTGGTTCCTTTTAGGAAGTTGCATCTATGTTTAGATTCAGCGAGGTAGAAACACGTTTCTTCTAAAAGCTGCGTTTGGACATTCCAGAGTGGATGTGAGAACAGGCTGTAAAGAGAAATACCTTGCTCTAAAACCAAATCGGAGCTATCTAGCAGAATGGTTGTCAATGTGTGTCTTCAACGTTCAGAGTTAAACTGATGTGTGTTTTCAGCAGTTCAGAAACCCTTTCTTTGGAGAATGTAGAAACAGTCATTTCCAGCCCTAGAGACGCATATAAGAGTTATCAGTAAGAATGCGTTTAAAACACAGAAGACCCGCTTCGTACAAACTCATCTGCTCTGTGTTGGTTCCTTTTAGGATGTTGCATCTATGTTTAGATTCAGCAAGGTAGAAACACGTTTCTTCTAAATGGTGCGATTGGACATTCCAGAGTGGATGGGAGAACAGGCTGTAAAGAAAAATACTTTGCTCTAAAACCAAAACGGAGCTATTTAGCAGAATGGTTGTCAATGTGTTTATTCATCTTCCAAAGTTAAACTGATGTGTGTTTTCAGCAGTTCAGAAACCCTTTCTTTGGAGAATGTAGAAACAGTCATTTCCAGCCCTAGAGACGCATATAAGAGTTATCAGTAAGAATGCGTTTAAAACACAGAAGACCCGCTTCGTACAAACTCATCTGCTGTGTGTTGGTTCCTTTTAGGAAGTTGCATCTATGTTTAGATTGTGCGAGGTTGCAACACGTTTCTTCAAAAAACTACGTTTGGACATTCCAGAGTGGATGGGAGAACAGGCTGTAAAGGGAAATACCTTGCTCTAAAACCAAAACGGAGATATCTAGCAGAATGGTTGTCAATGTGTGTGTTCAACTTCCGGAGTTAAACTGATGTGTGTTTGCAGCAGCTCAGAAACCCTTTCTTTGGAGAATGCAGAAACAGTCATTTCCAGCCCTAGAGACGGTTATAAGAGTTATCAGTAACAGTGCGTTTAAAACACAAATTACCCGCTTCGTACAAACTCATCTGCTGTGTGTTGGTTCCGTTTAGGAAGTTGCATCTATGTTTAGATTCAGGGAGGTAGAAAAACGTTTCTTCTAAAAGCTGCGTTTGGATATTCCCGAGTGGATGGGAGAACAGGCTGTAAAGAGAAATACCTTGCTCTAAAACCAAAACGGAGCTATCTAGCAGAATGGTTCTAAATGTGTGTGTTCAAGTTCCAGAGTTAAACTGATGTGTGTTTACAGCAGCTCAGAAACCCTTTCTTTGGAGAATGTAGAAACAGTCATTTCCAGCCCTAGAGACGCATATAAGAGTTAGCAGTAAGAATGTGTTTAAAACACAGAAGACCCGCTTCGTACAAACTCATTTGCTCTGTGTTGGTTCCTTTTACGATGTTGCATCTATGTTTAGATTCAGCGAGATAGAAACACGTTTTTTAAAAAGGTGCAATTGGACATTCCAGAGTGGATGGGAGAACAGGCTGTAAAGAGAAATACCTTCCTCTAAAACCAAAATGGAGCTATATAGCAGAATGGTTGTCAATGTGTGTATTCAAATTTCAGAGGTTAACTGATGTGTTTTTGCAGCAGCTCAGAAATCCTTTCATTGTAGAATGTAGAAACAGTCATTTCCAGCCCTAGAAACGCTTATAAGAGTTAACAGTAAGAATTCGGTTAAAACACCGAATACCCGCTTCCTACAAACTAATCTGCTGTGTGTTGGTTCCTGTAAGGAAGTTGCATCTATGTTTAGGTTCACCGAGGTAGAAACACGTTTCTTCTAAAAGCTGCGTTTAAACATTTCAGAGTGGATGGGAGAACAGGTTGTAAAGAGAAATACCTTGCTCTAAAACCAAAACAGAGCTATCTAGCAGACTGGTTTTCAATGTGAGCATTCAAATTTCAGAGTTAAACTGATGTTTGTTTGCAGCAGTTCAGAAACCCTTTCTTTGGAGAATGTAGAAACAGTCATTTCCAGCCCTAGAGACGCATATAAGAGTTATCAGTAAAAATGCGTTTAAAACACAGAATACCCGCTTCGTACAAACTCATCTGCTGTGTGTTGGTTAATCTTAGGAAGCTGCATCTATGTTTAGGTTCACCGAGGTAGAAACACGATTCTTCTAAAAGCTGCGTTTGGACATTGGAGAGTGGATGGGAGAACAGGTTGTAAAGAGAAATACCTAGCTCTAAAACCAAAACGGAGCTATCTAGCAGAATGGTTGTCAATGTGTGTATTCCACTTCCAGAGTTAAGCTGATGTGTGTTTGCAGCAGTTCAGAAACCCTTTCTTTGGAGAATGTAGAAACAGTCATTTCCAGCCCTAGAGACGCATATAAGATTTATCAGTAAGAATGCGTTTAAAATACAGAAGACCCGCTTCGTACAAACTCATCTGCTGTGTGTTGGTTCCTTTTAGGAAGTTGCATCTATGTTTAGATTCAGCGAGGTAGAAAAACGTTTCTTCTAAAAGCTGCGTTTGGACATTCCAGAGTGGATGGGAAACAGGCTGTAAAGAGAAATACCTTGCTCTAAAACCAAAACGGAGCTATCTAGCAGAATGGTTGTCAATGTGTGTATTCAACTTTCAGAGTTAAACTGATGTGTGTTTGCAGCAGTTCAGAAACCCTTTCTTTGGAGAATGTAGAAACAGTCATTTCCAGCCCTAGAGACGCATATAAGAGTTATCAGTAAGAATGCGTTTAAAACACAGAAGACCCGCTTCGTACAAACTCATCTGCTCTGTGTTGGTTCCTTTTAGGATGTTGCATCTATGTTTAGATTCAGCAAGGTAGAAACACGTTTCTTCTAAATGGTGCGATTGGACATTCCAGAGTGGATGGGAGAACAGGCTGTAAAGAAAAATACTTTGCTCTAAAACCAAAACGGAGCTATTTAGCAGAATGGTTGTCAATGTGTTTATTCATCTTCCAAAGTTAAACTGATGTGTGTTTTCAGCAGTTCAGAAACCCTTTCTTTGGAGAATGTAGAAACAGTCATTTCCAGCCCTAGAGACGCATATAAGAGTTATCAGTAAGAATGCGTTTAAAACACAGAAGACCCGCTTCGTACAAACTCATCTGCTGTGTGTTGGTTCCTTTTAGGAAGTTGCATCTATGTTTAGATTGTGCGAGGTTGCAACACGTTTCTTCAAAAAACTACATTTGGACATTCCAGAGTGGATGGGAGAACAGGCTGTAAAGGGAAATACCTTGCTCTAAAACCAAAACGGAAATATCTAGCAGAATGGTTGTCAACGTGTGTGTTCAACTTCCAGAGTTAAACTGATGTGTGTTTGCAGCAGCTCAGAAACCCTTTCTTTGGAGAATGCAGAAAGAGTCATTTCCAGCCCTAGAGACGGTTATAAGAGTTATCAGTAACAGTGCGTTTAAAACACAGATTACCCGCTTCGTACAAAATCATCTGCTGTTTATTGGTTCCTTTTAGGAAGTTGCATCTATGTTTAGATTCAGCGAGGTAGAAACACGTTTCTTCTAAAAGCTGCATTTGGACATTCCAGAGTGGATGTGAGAACAGGCTGTAAAGAGAAATACCTTGCTCTAAAACCAAATCGGAGCTATCTAGCAGAATGGTTGTCAATGTGTGTCTTCAACGTTCAGAGTTAAACTGATATGTGTTTTCAGCAGTTCAGAAACCCTTTCTTTGGAGAATGTACAAACAGTCACTTCCAGCCCTAGAGACGCATATAAGAATTAGCAGTTAGAATTCGTTTAAAACACAGAAGACCCGCTTCGTATAAACTCATTTGCTGTGTTTTGCTTCCTTTTAGAAAGTTGCATCTATGTTTAGATAGAGCGAGTTTGCATCACGTTTCTTGAAAAGCTGCGTTTGGACATTCCAGAGTGGATGGGAGAACAGGCTGTAAAGAAAAATACCTTGCTCTAAAACCAAAACGGAGCTATCTAGCAGAATGGTTGCCAATGTGTGTATTCAACTTCCATAGTTAAACTGATGTGTGTTTGCAGCAGCTCAGAAACCCTTTCTTTGGAGAATGCAGAAACAGTCATTTCCAGCCCTAGAGACGGATATAAGAGTTATCAGAAAGAATGCGTTTAAAACACAGAAGACCCGCTTCGTACAATCTCATCTGCTGTGTGTTGGTTCCTTTTAGGAAGTTGCATCTATGTTTAGACTCTGGGAGGTAGAAACACGTTTCTTCTAAAAGCTGCGTTTGGACATTCCCGAGTGGATGGGAGACAGGCTGTAAAGAGAAATACCTTGCTCTAAAACCAAAACGGAGCTATCTAGCAGAATGGCTGTCAATGTGTGTATTCAACTTCCAGAGTTAAACTGATGTGTGTTTGCAGCAGTTCAGAAACCCTTTCTTTGGAGAATGTAGAAACAGTCATTTCCAGCCCCAGAGATGCATATAATAGTTAGCAGTAAGAATGCGTTTATAACACAGAAGACCCGCTTCGTACAAACTCATCTGCTGTGTGTTGGTTCCTTTTAGGAAGTTGCATCTATGTTTAGATTCAGCGAGGTAGAAACACGTTATTTCTAAAAGCTGTGTTTGGACATTCCAGAGTGGATGGGAGAACAGGCTGTAAAGAGAAATAACTTACTCTAAAACCAAAACGGAGATATCTAGCAGAATGGTTGTCAATGTGTGTATTCAACTTCCAGAGTTAAACTGATGTGTGTTTGCAGCAGCTAAGAAACATTTTCTTTGAGAAAGTAGAAACAGTCATTTCCAACCCTAGAGACGGATATAAGAGTTATCAGTAAGAATGCGTTTAAAACACAGAAGACCCGCTTCATGCAAACTCATCTGCGGTGTGTTGGTTCCTTTTAGGAAGTTGCATCTATGTTTAGATTCGGGAGGTAGAAACAGGTTTCTTCTAAAAGCTGCGTTTGGATATTCCCGAGTGGATGGGAGAACAGGCTGTAAAGAGAAATACCTTGCTCTAAAACCAAAACGGAGCTATCTAGCAGAATGGTTCTCAATGTGTGTATTCAACTTCCAGAGTTAAACTGATGTGTGTTTGCAGCAGCTCAGAAACTCTTTTTTGGAGAATGTAGTAACAGTCATTTCCAGCCCTAGAGACTCATATAAGAGTTAGCAGTAAGAATGTGTTTAAAACACAGAAGACCCGCTTCGTACAAACTCATTTGCTCTGAGTTGGTTCCTTTTACGATGTTGCATCTATGTTTAGATTCAGCGAGGTAGAAACACGTTTTTTAAAAAGGTGCAATTGGACATTCCAGAGTGGATGGGAGAACAGGCTGTAAAGAGAAATACCTTCCTCTAAAACCAAAATGGAGCTATATAGCAGAATGGTTGTCAATGTGTGTATTCAAATTTCAGAGGTTAACTGATGTGTTTTTGCAGCAGTTCAGAAAGCCTTTCTGTGGAGAATGTAGAAACAGTCATTTCCAGCCCTAGAGACGCATATTATAGTTAGCAATAAGAATGCGTTTAAAACACAGAATACCCGCTTCCAACAAACTAATCTGCTGTGTGTTGGTTCCTGTAAGGAAGTTGCATCTATGTTTAGGTTCACCGAGGTAGAAACTCGTTTCTTCTATAAGCTGCGTTTAAACATTTCAGAGTGGATGGGAGAACAGGCTGTAAAGAGATATACCTTGCTCTAAAACCAAAACAGAGCTATCTAGCAGACTGGTTGTCAATGTGTGTATTCCACTTCCAGAGTTAAACTGATGTTTGTTTGCAGCAGTTCAGAAACCCTTTCTTTGGAGAATGTAGAAACAGTCATTTCCAGCCCTAGAGACGCATATAAGATTTATCAGTAAGAATGCGTTTAAAATACAGAAGACCCGCTTCGTACAATCTCATCTGCTGTGTGTTGGTTCCTTTTAGGAAGTTGCATCTATGTTTAGATTCAGCGAGGTAGAAAAACGTTTCTTCTAAAAGCTGCATTTGGACATTCCAGAGTGGATGGGAAACAGGCTGTAAAGAGAAATACCTTGCTCTAAAACCAAAACGGATCTATCTAGCAGAACGGTTCTCAATGTGTGTATTCAACTTTCAGAGGTAAACTGATGTGTGTTTGCAGCAGTTCAGAAACCCTTTCTTTGGAGAATGTAGAAACAGTCATTTCTAGCCCTAGAGATGCATATAAGAGTTATCAGTAAGAATGCGTTTAAAACACAGAAGACCCACTTCGTAAAAACTCATCTGCTCTGTGTTGGTTCCTTTTAGGATGTTGCATCTATGTTTAGATTCAGCAAGGTAGAAACACGTTTCTTCTAAATGGTGCGATTGGACATTCCAGAGTGGATGGGAGAACAGGCTGTAAAAAAAATACTTTGCTGTAAAACCAAAACGGAGCTATTTAGCAGAATGGTTGTCAATGTGTTTATTCATCTTCCAGAGTTAAACTGATGTGTGTTTGCAGCAGTTCAGAAACCCTTTCTTTGGAGAATGTAGAAACAGTCATTTCCAGCCCTAGAGACGCATATAAGAGTTATCAGTAAGAATGCGTTTAAAACACAGAAGACCCGCTTCGTACAAACTCATCTGCTCTGTGTTGGTTCCTTTTAGGAAGCTGCATCTATGTTTAGATTGTGCGAGGTTGCAACACGTTTCTTCAAAAAAACTGCGTTTGGACATTCCAGAGTGGATGGGAGAACAGGCTGTAAAGAGAAATACCTTGCTCTAAAACCAAAACGGAGCTATCTAGCAGAATGGTTGTCAATGTGTGTGTTCAAGTTCCAGAGTTAAACTGATGTGTGTTTGCAGCAGCTCAGAAACCCTTTCTTTGGAGAATGCAGAAACAGTCATTTCCAGCCCTATAGACGCATATAAGTGTTAACATTAAGAATGCGTTTAAAACACAGAAGACCCGTTTCGTACATCTCATCTGCTGTCTGTTGGTTCCTTTTAGGAAGTTGCATCTATGTTTAGATTCAGCGAGGTAGAAACACGTTTCTTCTAAATATTGCGTTTGGACATTCCAGAGTGGATGGGAGAACAGGCTGTAAAGAGAGATACCTTGCTCTAAAACCAAAACGGAGCTATCTAGCAGAATGGTTGTCAGTGTGTGTATTCAACATCCAGAGTTAAACTGATGTGTGTTTGCTGCAATTCAGAAACCCTTTCTTTGGAGAATGCAGAAACAGTCATTTCCAGCCCTAGAGACGGATATAAGAGTTATCAGTAACAATGCGTTTAAAACACAGAATATCCGCTTCGTACAAACTCATCTGCTGTGTGTTGTTTCCTTTTAGGAAGTTGCATCTATGTTTAGATTCAGGGAGTTAGAAACACGTTTCTTCTAAAAGCTGCGTTTGGACATTCCAGAGTGGATGTGAGAACAGGCTGTAAAGAGAAATACCTTGCTCTAAAACCATATCAGAGCTATCTAGCAGAATGGTTGTCAATGTGTGTCTTCAACTTTCAGAGTTAAACTGATGTGTGTTTTCAGCAGTTCTGAAACCCTTTCTTTGGAGAATGTAGAAACAGTCATTTCCAGCCCTAGAGACGCATATAAGAATTAGCAGTTAGAATTCGTTTAAAACACAGAATATCCGCTTCGTACAAACTCATCTGCTGTGTGTTGGTTGCTTTTAGGAAGTTGCATCTATGTTTAGATTCAGTGAGGTAGAAACACGTTTCCTCTAAAAGCTGCGTTTGGACATTCTCCACTGGATGAAAGTACAGGCTGTAAAGAGAAGTACCTTGCTCTAATACATAAACGGAGCTATCTAGCAGAGTGGTGGTCAATGTGTGCATTCAACTTCCAGATTTAAACTGATGTGTGTTTGCAGCAGTTCAGAAACCGTTTCTTTATAGAATTTAGAAAAAGTCATTTCCAGTCCTAGAGATGCATATAAGAGTTAGCAGTAAAAATGCATTTAAAACACAGAAGTCCCGCTTCTTACAAACTGATCTGCTGTGTGTTGGTTCCTTTTAGGAAACTGCATCTATGTTTAGATTCAGCAGGGTAGAAACACGTTTCTTCTAAATGTTCTGTTTGGACATTCCAGAGTGGATGGGAGTATAGGCTCTAAAGAGAAATACCTTGCTCTGAAACAAAAACGGAGCTTTCTAGCAGATTGGTTATCAACGTGTGCATTCATCTTTCAGAGTTAAACTGATGTGTGTTTGCAACAGTTCAGAAACCCTTTCTTTGGAGAATGTAGAAACAGTCATTTCCAGCCCTGGAGAGGCATATCAGAGTTAGCAGTAAGAATGCATTTAAAACACAGAAGACCCATTTCTTACAGACTTATCTGCTGTGTGTTGGTTCCTTTAAGGAATTTTCTTCGATGTTTAGATTCAGCGAGGTAGAAATACGTTTCTTCTAAAAGCTGTGTTTGGACATTCCAGAGTGGATGGGAGTACAGGCTGTAAAGAGAAATACCTTGCCCTAAAACAAAAACGGAGCTTTCTAGCAGAATGGTTGTCAATGTGTGCATTCAAATTCCAGAGTTAAACTGATGTGTGTTTGCAGCACTTCAGACAATCTTTCATTGGAGAATGTAGAAACAATCATTTCCAGCCCTAGAGAGGCATATGAGTTAGCAGTAAGAATGCGTTTAAAACACTGAAGACCCGCTTCTTATAAACTGATCTGCTGTGTCTTGGTTCCTTTTGGAAATTGCATCTATGTTTAGATTCAGCGAAGTAGAAACACATTTCTTCAAAATGCTGCTTTTGGACATTCCAGAGTGGATGGGAGTATCCGCTATAAAGAGAAATACCTTGCTCTAAAAGGAAAACGGAGCTATCTAGCAGAATGGTTGTCAACCTGTGCATTCAACTTCCAGTGTTAAATTGATGTGTGTTTGCAGCAGTTCAGACAACCTTTCATTGGAGAATGTAGAAACAGTCATTTCAAGCCCTAGAGAGGCATATAAGTGTTAGCAGTAAGAATGCCTTGAAAACACAGAAGTCCCGCTTCTTACAATCTGATCGGCTGTGTGTTGGTTCCTTTTAGGAAGTTGTGTCTATGTTTAGATTCAGCGACTTAGAAACACGTTTCCTCTATAAGCTGCGTTTGGACATTCCAGAGTGGATGGGAGTACAGGCTGTAAAGTAAAGTACTTTGCTCTAAAACATAAACGGAGCTATCTAGCAGAATGGTTGTCAATGTGTGCATTCAACTTCCAGATTTAAACTGATGTGTGTTTGCAGCAGTTCAGAAACTCTTTCTTTGGAGAATTTAGAAACAGTCATTTCCAGTCCTAGAGATGCATATAAGAGTTAGCAGTAAGAATGCGTTTAAAACACAGAAGACCCGCTTCCTACAAACTGATCTGCTGTGTGTTGGTTCCTTTTAGGAAGTTGCATCTATGTTTAAATTCAGCGGGGTAGAAACACGTTTCTTCTAAAAGGTGCGTTTGGACATTCCAGTGTGGATGGGAGTACAGGCTTTAAAGAGAAATACCTTGCTGTAAAACAAAAAAGGAGCTATCTAGCAGAATGGTTGTCAATGTGTGCATTCAACTTCAGGATATAAACTGACGTGTCATTGCAGCAGTAAAGAAACCCTTTCTTTGGAGAATGTAGAAATAGTCTTTTGCAGCCCTTGAGAGAGATAGAAGAGTTAGCATTAAGAATGTGTTTAAAATACAGAAGACCCGCTTCTTACAAACTGATCTGCTGTGTATTTTTTCCTTTTAGGAGGTTGCATCTATGTTTAGATTCGGCGAGGTAGAAATTCGCTTCTTCTAAAAGCTGTGTTTGGTCATTCCATTGTGGATGGGAGTACAGGCTGTAAAGGGAAATACCTTGCTCTAAAACAAAAATGGAGCTATCTAGCAGAATGGTTGCCAATGTGTGCATTCAACTTCCAGAGTTAAACTGAGGTGTGTTTGCAGCAGTTCAGAAATCCTTTCTTTGGGGAATGGAGAAACAGTCCTTTCCAGTCCTAGAGATTCCTAAAAGAGTTAGCAGTAAGAACGCGTTTAAAACACAGAAGACCCGCTTGTTACTAACTGATCTGCTGTGTTTCGGTTCCTTTTAGGAAGTTGCATCTATGTTTAGATTCAGCGAGGTAGAAACACGTTTCTTCTAAAAGCTGCATTTGGACATTCCAGAGTGGATGCGAATACAGGCTGTAAACAGAAATACCTTGTTCTAAAACAAAAACGGAGCTATCTAGCAGAATGGTTCTCAATGTGTGCATTCAACTTCCAGAGTTAAACTTATGTTTGTTTGCAGCAGTTCAGAAACCCTTTTTTGGAGAATGTAGAAACAGTCATTTCCCGCCCTAGTGAGGCATTTAAGAGTTAGCAGTAAGAATGCATTTAAAACAGAGAAGTCCCGCTTCTTACCAACTGATCTGTTGTGTGTTGGTTCCTTTTAGGAAGTTAAATCTATGTTTAGATTCAGCGAGGTAGAAACACGTTTCTTCTATAAGCTGCATTTGGACATTCCAGAGTGGATGGGAGTACAGGCTGTAAAGAGAAATACCTTGCTCTAAAACAAAAACGGAGCTATCTAAGAGAATGGTTTTCAATGTGTGTATTCAATTCCCGATTTAAAATGATGTGTGTTTGCAGCAGTTCAGAAACCCTTTCTTTGGAGAATGTAGAAACAGTCATTTCTAGCCCTAGAGACGCATATAAGACTTAGCAGTAAGAATGCGTTTAAAACACAGAAGACCCGCTTCCTACAAACTGATCTGCTGTGTGTTGGTTCTTTTTAGGAAGTTGCATCTATGTTTAGATTTAGTGAGGTAGAAACACGTTTCTTCTGAAAGCTGTGTTTGGACATTTTAGAGTGAATGGGAGAACAGGTCGTAAAGAGAAATACCTTGCTCTAAAACAAAAACGGAGCTATTTAGCACAATCGTTGTCAATGTATGTATTCAACTTCCAGAGTTAAACTGATGGGTGTTTGCAGCAGTTCAGAAACCCTTTCTTTGTAGAATGTAGAAACACTGATTTCCAGCCCTAGAGACTCATATAAGAGTTAGCAGTAAGAATGCGTTTCAAACACAGATGACCCGCTTTTTACAAACTGAACTGCTGTGTGTTTTTTCGTTTTAGGAAGTTGCATCTATATTTAGATTAAGCGAGGTAGAAAGACGTTTCTTCTATATGCTGCTCTGGGACATTTCAGAGTGAATGGGAGAACAGGCTGTAACGAGAAATACATTGCTCTAAAAGAAAAATGGAGCTATCTAACAGAATGGTTGTCAATGTGTGTATTTAACTTTCCGAGTTAATCTGATGTGTGTTTGCAGCCGTTCAGAAATCTTATCTTTGGAGAATTTAGAAACAATCATTTCCAGCCCTTGAGACGCATATAAGAGTTAGCAGTAAGAATGCGTTTAAAACTCAGAAGACCCGCTTCCTACAAACTGATCTGCTGTGTGTTGGTTTCATTTAGGAAGCTGAATCTATGTTTAGATTCAGCGAGGTAGAAACACGTTTCTTCTAAGAGCTGCGTTTGAACATTCCAGAGTGGATGGCAGAACAGGCCGTAAAGAGAAATACCATGCTCTAAAACAAAAATGGAGCTATCTAGCAGAATGGTTGTCAACGTGTGTATTCAACTTCCCGATTTAAACTGATATGTGGTTGCAGCACTTCAAAAACCCCTTCTTTGGAGAATGTAGAAACAGTCATTTCCAGTCCTAAAGACGCATATAAGAGTTAGCAGTAAGAATGACTTTAATACACAGAAGATGCGCTTCTTACAAACTGATCTGCTGAGTATTGGTTCCTTTTCGGAAGTTGCATCTATATTTAGATTCAGAGAGGTAGAAAAACGTTTCTTTTAAAAGCTGCGTTTGGACTTTCCATGGCGGATGGGAGAACAGGCTTTAAAGAGAAATACCTTGCTCTAAAACAAAAACGGAGCTATCTAGCAGAATGGTTGTCAATGTGTTTATTCAAGTTCCTCAGTTAATCTGACGTGTGTTTGTAGCAGTTCACAAACCTTTTCTTTGGAGAATGTAGAAACAGCCATTTCCAGCCCTTGAGATGCATAGAAAAGTTACCAGTAAGAATGCGTTTAAAACACAGAATACCCGCTTCCTACAAACTGATCTGCTGTGTGTTGGTTCCTTTTAGGGAGTTGCATCTACGTTTAGTTTCAGCGAGGTAGAAACACGTTTCTTTTAAAAGCTGCGTTTGGACATTCGAGAGTGGATGGTAGAACAGGGTGTAAAGAGAAATACCTTGTTCTAAAACAAAAACGGAGCTATCTAGCAGAATGGTTGTCAATGTGTTTATATTCAACTTCCCGAGTTAAAAAGATGTGTGTTTGCAGCAGTTCAGAAACCCTTTCTTTGGAGAATATAGAAACAGTCATTTCCAGCCCCAGAGACGCATATAACAGTTAGCAGTAAGAATGCTGTTAAAACACAGAAGACAAGCTTCTGACAAACTGATCTGCTGTGTGTTGGTTCCTTTTGGGAAGCTGCATCTATGTTTAGATTCAGCGAGGTAGAAACACGTTTCTTCTAAAAGCTGCGTTTGGATACTCCAGAGTGGATGGGAGAACAGGCTGTATAGAGAAATACATTGCTCTAAATCAGAAACGGAGCTATCTAGCAGAATCGTTTTCAATGTGTGTATTCAAATTCCCGAGATAAACTGACGGGTGTTGGCAGCAATTCAGAAACCCTTTCTTTGGAGAATGAAGAAACAGTCATTTCCAGCCCTTGAGACGCATATAAGAGTTAACAGTAAGAATGCGTTTATGACACAGAATACCCGCTTCTTACAAACTGATCTGCTGTGTGTTTGTTCCTTTTGGGAAGTTGCATCTATGTTTAGATTCAGCGAGGTAGAAACACGTTTCTTCTAAAAGCTGCGTTTGCACATTCCAGAGTGGATGGGAGAACAAGCTGTAAAGAAAAATAACTTGCTCTAAAACAGAAACGGAGATATCAAGCATTATGGTTGTCAATGTGTGTATTTAACTTCCAGAGCTAAACTGATGTGTGTTTGCAGCAGTTCGGAAGCCCTTTCTTTGGAGAATGTAGAAACAGTCATTTCCAGCCCTGGAGACGCATATAAGGGTTAGCAGTAAGAGTGCGTTTAAAACACAGAAGACCCGCTTCTTACAAACTGATCTGCTGTGTGTTGGTTCCTTTTCGGAAGTTGCATCTATGTTTAGATTCAGCGAGGTAGAATCCTGTTTCTTTTTTATTTATTTATTTATTTATTTATTTTTATTGCATTTTAGGTTTTGGGGTACATGTGATGAACATGCAAGATTGTTGCATAGGTACACACATGGCAGTGTGCTTTTCTTCCTCCCGTCCCCTCACCTGTATCTGGCATTTCTCCCCATGCTATCTCTTCCCCCCTCCCCACCCCCCCCGCCCCTCCCCATTTCCCCCCAACGGATCCCAGTGTGTAGTGCTCCCCTCCCTGTGTCCATGTGTTCTCATTGTTCAACACCCGCCTATGAGCGAGAATATACGGTGTTTGATTTTCTGCTCTTGTGTCAGTTTGCTGAGAATCATGGTTTCCAGGTTCATCCATTTCCCTACAAAGGACGTGAACTCATCGTTTTTGATGGCTGCATAATATTCCATGGTGTATATGTACCACATTTTCCCTATCCAGTCTATCATCGTTGGGCATTTGGGTTGGTTCCAGATCTTTGCTATTGTAAACAGTGCTGCAATGAACATTCGTGTGCAGGTGTCCTTGTAGTAGAATGATTTATAATCCTTTGGATATATACCCAGTAATGGGATTGCTGGGTCAAATGGGATTTCTATTTTCAGGTCCTTGAGGAATCAACACACTGTCATGACCTTCCTCACAGAACTGGAAAAAAACACCTTAAACTTCATATGGAACCAAAAGAGAGCCCGCATAGCCAATCAATTCTAAGCAAAAAGAACAAAGCAGGAGGCATCACACTACCAGACTTCAAACTATACTACAAGGCTACAGTAATCAAAACAGCATGGTACTGGTACCAAAACAGGGATATAGAACAATGGAACAGAACAGAGGCCTCAGAGGAAATACGACATACCCACAAGCATCTGATCTTCGACAAACCTGACAAAAACAAGCAATGGGGAAAGGATTCCCTGTTTAATAAATGGTGTTTGGAAAACTGGCTAGCCATGTGCAGAAAGCAGAAACAGGACCCCTTCCTGACACCTTACACCAAAATTAACTCCAGATGGATTAAAGACTTAAACATCAGACCTAATACCATAAAAACCTTAGAAGAAAATCTAGGCAAAACCATTCAGGACATAGGTGTAGGCAAGGACTTCATGACCAAAACGCCAAAAGCAATGGCAACAAAAGCCAAAATAGACAAATGGGACCTAATCAAACTCCACAGCTTCTGCACGGCAAAAGAAACAGTCAGTAGAGAGAATCGGCAACCAACAGAATGGGAAAAAATTTTTGCAGTCTACCCATCTGACAAGGGGCTGATATCCAGAATTTACAAAGAACTAAAGCAGATCTACAAGAAAAAAACAAACAAGCCCATTCAAAAATGGGCAAAGGATATGAACAGATACTTTACAAAAGAAGACATATAGGAGGCCAACAAACATATCAAAAAATGCTCATCACCACTGGTCATCAGAGAAATGCAAATCAAAACCACATTGAGATACCATCTCACACCAGTTAGGATGGCGATCATTTAAAAATCGGGAAACAACAGATGCTGGAGAGGATGTGGAGAAATAGGAACACATTTACACTGTTGGTGGGAATGTAAATTAATTCAACCATTGTGGAAGACAGTGTGGTGATTCACGTTTCTTCTAAAAGCTGCGTTTGGACATTCCAGAGTAGATGGGAGAACAGGCTGTAAATAAAAATACCTTGCTCTAAAACAGAAACGGAGCTATCTAGCAGAATGGCTGTCAATGTGTGTATTCACCTTCCAGAGCTCAACTGATGAGTGTTTGCAGAAGTTCGGAAACCCTTTCTATGGAAAATGTAGAAACAGTCATTTCCAACTTTTGAGACGCATATAAGAGATAGCAGTAAGTATTATTTAAAACACAGAAGACCCGCTTCTTACTAACTGATCTGCTGTGTGTTGGTTCCTTTTAAGAAGCTGCATCTATGTTTAGATACAGCGAGGTAGAAACATGTTTCTTCTAAAAGCTGTGTTTGGACATTCCAAAGTGGATGGGAGAACAGGCTGTAAAGAGAAATACCTTGCTCTAAAACAAAAACGGAACTATTCAGTAGAATGGTTGTCAATGTGTGTATTCAACTTCCCGAGATAAAATGATGTGTGTTTGCAGCAGTTCAGAAACCCATTCTTTGGAGAATGTAGAAACAGTCATTTCCAGCCCACGAGAGTCATATAAGAGTATGTAGTAAGAATGAGTTTAAAACACAGAAGACCTGCTTCCTACAAACTGATCTGCTGTGTCTTGGTTCCTTTTAGGAAGTTGCATCTATGTTTAGATTCAGCGAGGTAGAAACACGTTTCTTCTAAGAGCTGTGTCTGGACATTCCAGAGTGGATGGGAGTACAGGCTGTAAAGAGAAATACCTTGCTCTAAAACAAAAACGGAGCTATCTAGCAGAATGGTTGTCAATGTGTGTATTCAACTTCCAGAGTTAAACTGATGGGTTTTTGCAGCAGTTCAGAAACCCTTTCTTTGGGGAATGTAGAAACAGACATTTCCAGCCTTAGAGACGCATGTAAGAGTTAGCAGTAAGAATGCGTTTAAAACACCGAAGACCCGATTCTTACAAACTGATCTGCTGTGTGTTAGTTTTTTTTAGGAAGTTGCATCTATGTTTAGATTCAGCGAGGTAGAAACACGTTTCTACTCAAAGCTGCGTTTGGACATTCCAGAGTGGATGGCAGAACAAGCTGTAAAGAGAAATATCTTGCTCTAAAATAAAAATGGAGCTATCTAGCAGAATGGTTTTCGAAGTGTTTATTAAACTTCCAAAGCTAAACTGATATGTGTTTGCAGCAGTTCAGAAACCCTTTCTTTGGCGAATGTAGAAACAGTCATTTCCAACGCTAGAGAGGTATATAAGAGGTAGCAGTAAGAATGCCTTTAAAACACAGAAGACCCGCTTCTTACAAACTGATCTGCTGTGTTTTGGTTCCTTTTAGGAAGTTAAATCTATGTTTAGATTCAGCGAGGTAGAAGCACGTTTCTTCTAAAAGCTGCGTTTGGACATTCCAGAGTGGATGGGAGAACAGGCTGTAAAGAGAAATACCTTTCTCGAAAACCAAAATGGAGCTATCTAGCAGAATGGTTGTCAATGTGTGTATTCCACTTCCAGAGTTAAACTGATGTGTGTTTGCAGCAGTTCAGAAACCCTTTCTTTGAAGAATGTAGAAACAGTCATTTCCAGCCCTAGAGATGCATATAAGAGTTTGCAGTAAGAATGCGTTAAAAACACAGAAGACCCGCTTCGTACAAACTCACCTGCTGTGTGTTCGTTCCTTTTAGGAAGTTGCATCTATGTTTAGATTCACCGAGGTAGAAACACGTTTCTTGTAAGTGCTGCGTTTGGACATTCCAGAGTCGATGGGAGAACAAGCTGTAAAGAAAAATACCTTGCTCTAAAACCAAAACGGAGGTATCTAGCAGAATGCTTGTCAATGTGTGTTTTCAACTTCCAGAATTAAACTGATGTGTGTTTGCAGCAGTTCAGAAACCCTTTCTTTGGAGAATGTAGAAACAGTCATTTCCAGCCCTAGAGACGCATATAAGAGTTAGCAGTAAGAATGCGTTTAAAACACAGAAGACCGGCTTTGTACAAACTCATCTGCTGTGTCTTGGATCCTTTTAGGAAGCTAAATCTATATTTCTATTCCGCGAGGTAGAAACACGTTTCTTCTAAAAGCTGCGTTTGGACATTCCAGAGTGGATGGGAGAACAGGCTGTAAAGAGAAGTACCTTGCTCGAAAACCAAAACGGAGCTATCTAGCAGAATGGTTGTCAATGTGTGTATTCAACTTCTAGAGTTAAACTGATGTGTGTTTGCAGCAGTTCAGAAACCCTTTCTTTGGAGAATGTAGAAACAGTCATTTCCAGCCCTAGTTTCACATATAAGTGTTAGCAGTAAGAATGCGTTTAAAAAACAGAAGACCCGCTTCGTACAAACTCATCTGCTCTGTGTTGGTTCCTTTTAGGAAGTTGCATCTATGTTTAGTTTCAGCGAGGTAGAATCACGTTTCTTCTAAAAGCTGCGTTTGGACATTTCAGAGTGGATGGGAGTACAGGCTGTAAAGAGAAATACCTTGCTCGAAAACAAAAATGGAGCTATCTAGCAGAAGGGTTGTCAATGTGTGCATTCAACGTCCAGAGGTAAACTGATGGGTGTTTGCAGCAGTTCAGAATCACTTTCCTTGGAGAATGTAGAAACAGTCATTTCCAGCCGAAGAGACGCATATAAGAGTTAGCGGTAAGAATGCGTTTAAAACTCAGAAGACCTGCTTCTTACAAACTGATCTGCTGTGTGTTGGTTCCTGTTAGAATGTTTCATCTATGTTTAGATTCAGCGAGGTAGAAACACGTTTCTTCTAAAAGCTGCGTTTGGATATTCCAGAGTGGATGGGAGTATAGGCTGTAAAGAGAAATACCTTCGTCTAAAACAAAATCGGAGGTATCTAGCAGAAAGGTTGTCAATGTGTGCATTCAACTTCCAGAGTTAAACTGATGTGTGTTTGCAGCAGTTCGGAAACCCTTTCCTTGGAGAATGTAGAAACAGTCATTTCGAGCCCCAGAGAGGCATATAAGAGTTAGCAGTCAGAATGCATTTGAAACACAAAAGAGCCTCTTCTTTCAAACTGATCTGCTGTGTGTTGGTTCATCTTAGGAAGTTGCATCTATGTTTAGATGCAGCGAGGTAGAAACACGTTTCTTCTAAAAGCTGCGTTTGGACATTCTAGAGTGGATGGGAGTACAGGCTGTAAACAAAAATACCTTGCTCTAAAACAAAAACGGAGCTATCTAGCATAGTGGTTGTCAATGTTTGCATTCAGCTTCCAAGGTTAAACTGATGTGTGTTTGCAGCAGTTCAAAAAGCCTTTCCTTGGAGAATGTAGAAACAGGCATTTCAAGCCCTAGAGAGGCATTTAATTGTTAGCAGTAAGAATGCGTTTAAAATATAGAACACCCACGTCTTACAAACTGATCTGCTGTGTGTTGGTTCCTTTTAGTAAGTTGCATCTATGTGTAGATTTAGTGAGGCAGATGCACGTTCCTTCTGAAATCTGCGTTTGGACATTCCAGCGTGGATGGGAGTAAAGGCTGTAAAGAGAAATACCTTGCTCTAAAGCAAAAACGGATCTATCTAGCAGAATGGTTGTCAATGTGTGCATTCAACCTACAGAGTTAAACTGATGTGTGTTCGCAGCAATTCAGAAACCCTTTCCTTGGAGAACGTAGAAAAAGTCATTTCCAGCCCTAGAGGGGCATATAAGAATTAGCAGTAAGAATGCTTTTAAAACACAGAAGACCCGCTTCTTACAACCTGATCTGATGTGTGTTGGTTCCTTTTAGGAAGTTTCATCTATGTTTAGATTCAGCGAGGTAGAGACACGTTTCTTCTATAAGCTTCGTTTGGACATTCCAGAGTGGATGGGAGTACAGGCTGCAAAGAGAAATACCTTGCTATAAATAAAACAAAAACTGAACTATCTAGGAGAATGTTTGTCATTTCCAGTCCTAGAGAGGCAAATAAGAGTTAGCAGTAAGAATGCGTTTAAAACACAGAAGACCCGTATCTTTTAACCTGATCTGCTGTGTGCTGGTTCCTTTTAGGAAATGGCATCTATGTTTATATTCAGCGGGGTAGAAACACGTTTTTTCTAAAAGCTGCGTTTGGACGTTCCAGAGTGGATGGGAGTACACGCTGTAAAGAGTAATACCTTGCTCTAAAAGGAAAACTGAGCTATCTAGCAGAATGGTTGTCAATGTGTGCATTCAACTTTCAGAGTTAAACTGAGGTGTGTTTGCAACAGTTCAGAAACCCTTTCTTTGGATAATGTAGAAACAGTCATTTCCATCCGTAGAGAAGCATATAACAATTAGCAGTAATGATGCATTTAAAACACAGAAGACCCGCTTCTTACAAATGGATCTGCTGTGTGTTGGTTCCTTTTAGGAAGCTGCCTCTATGTTTACATTCAGTGAGGTAGAAACACGTTTTTTCTAAAATCTGCGTTTGGACATTCCAGAGTGGATGGGTGTAGAGGCTGTAAAGAGAAATACCTTGCTCTAAATCCAAAAAGGAGTTATCAAACAGAATGGTTGTCAATTTGCGCATTCAACTTCCAGACATAAACAGACGTGTGTTTGCAGCAGTTCAGAAACCCTTTCTTTGGAGAATGTAGAAACAGTCATTTCCAGCCCTTGAGACGCACATAAGAGTTAGCAGTAAAAATGCGTTTAAAACACAGAAGACCCTACTCTTACATACCGATCTGCTGTGTGTTGGTTCCTTTTAGGAAGTTGCATCTATGTTTAGATTCAGCAAGGTAGAAACCCGTTTCTTCTAAAAGCTGCGTTTGGACATTCCAGAGTGGATGGGAGTACAGGCTGTAAAGAGAAATACCTTTCTCTGAAACAAAAACGGAGCTATCTAGCAGAATGGTCGTCAATGTGTGCATTCAACTTCCAGAGTTAAACTGATGTGTGTTTGCAGCAGTTCAGAAACCCTTTCTGTGGAGAATGTAGAAACGGTCATTTCCAGCCCTAGAAAGGCATATAATAGTTAGCAATAAGAATGCGTTTAAAACACAGAAGACACGCTTCTTACAAACTGATCGGCTATATGTTGGTTCCTTTTAGGAAGTTGCATCTATGTTTAGATTCAGTGAGGTAGAAACACGTTTCTTCTAAAAGCTGCGTTTAGACATTCCAGAGTGGATGGGAGTATAGGCTGTAAAGGGAAATACCTTGCTCTAAAACAAAAAAGGAGCTATCTAGCTGAATGGTTGTCAATGTGTGCATTCAAATTCCAGGGTTAAACTGATGTGTGTTTGCAGCAGTTCAGACAACCTTTCATTGCTGAATGTAGAAACAGTCATTTCCAGCCCTAGAGAGGCATACAAGAGTTACCAGTAAGAATGCCTTTAAAACACAGAAGACCTGCTTCTTACAAACTGATCGGTTGTGTGTTGGTTCCTTTTAGGAAGTTGCATCTATGTTTAGATTCAGTGAGGTAGAAACACGTTTCCTCTAAAAGCTGCGTTTGGACCTTCCCCACTGGATGAAAGTACAGGCTGTAAAGAGAAGTACCTTGCTCTAATACATAAACGGAGCTATCTAGCAGAGTGGTGGTCAATGTGTGCATTCAACTTCCAGATTTAAACTGATGTGTGTTTGCAGCAGTTCAGAAACCGTTTCTTTGGAGAATTTAGAAAAAGTCATTTCCAGTCCTAGAGATGCATATAAGAGTTAGCAGTAAAAATGCATTTAAAACACAGAAGTCCCGCTTCTTACAAACTGATCTGCTGTGTGTTGGTTCCTTTTAGGAAACTGCATCTATGTTTAGATTCAGCAGGGTAGAAACACGTTTCTTCTAAATGTTCTGTTTGGACATTCCAGAGTGGATGGGAGTATAGGCTCTAAAGAGAAATACCTTGCTCTGAAACAAAAACGGAGCTTTCTAGCAGATTGGTTATCAACGTGTGCATTCATCTTTCAGAGTTAAACTGATGTGTGTTTGCAACAGTTCAGAAACCCTTTCTTTGGAGAATGTAGAAACAGTCATTTCCAGCCCTGGAGAGGCATATCAGAGTTAGCAGTAAGAATGCATTTAAAACACAGAAGACCCATTTCTTACAGACTTATCTGCTGTGTGTTGGTTCCTTTAAGGAATTTTCTTCGATGTTTAGATTCAGCGAGGTAGAAATACGTTTCTTCTAAAAGCTGTGTTTGGACATTCCAGAGTGGATGGGAGTACAGGCTGTAAAGAGAAATACCTTGCCCTAAAACAAAAACGGAGCTTTCTAGCAGAATGGTTGTCAATGTGTGCATTCAAATTCCAGAGTTAAACTGATGTGTGTTTGCAGCACTTCAGACAATCTTTCATTGGAGAATGTAGAAACAATCATTTCCAGCCCTAGAGAGGCATATGAGTTAGCAGTAAGAATGCGTTTAAAACACTGAAGACCCGCTTCTTATAAACTGATCTGCTGTGTCTTGGTTCCTTTTGGAAATTGCATCTATGTTTAGATTCAGCGAAGTAGAAACACATTTCTTCAAAATGCTGCTTTTGGACATTCCAGAGTGGATGGGAGTATCCGCTATAAAGAGAAATACCTTGCTCTAAAAGGAAAACGGAGCTATCTAGCAGAATGGTTGTCAACCTGTGCATTCAACTTCCAGTGTTAAATTGATGTGTGTTTGCAGCAGTTCAGACAACCTTTCATTGGAGAATGTAGAAACAGTCATTTCAAGCCCTAGAGAGGCATATAAGTGTTAGCAGTAAGAATGCCTTGAAAACACAGAAGTCCCGCTTCTTACAATCTGATCGGCTGTGTGTTGGTTCCTTTTAGGAAGTTGTGTCTATGTTTAGATTCAGCGACTTAGAAACACGTTTCCTCTATAAGCTGCGTTTGGACATTCCAGAGTGGATGGGAGTACAGGCTGTAAAGTAAAGTACTTTGCTCTAAAACATAAACGGAGCTATCTAGCAGAATGGTTGTCAATGTGTGCATTCAACTTCCAGATTTAAACTGATGTGTGTTTGCAGCAGTTCAGAAACTCTTTCTTTGGAGAATTTAGAAACAGTCATTTCCAGTCCTAGAGATGCATATAAGAGTTAGCAGTAAGAATGCGTTTAAAACACAGAAGACCCGCTTCCTACAAACTGATCTGCTGTGTGTTGGTTCCTTTTAGGAAGTTGCATCTATGTTTAAATTCAGCGGGGTAGAAACACGTTTCTTCTAAAAGGTGCGTTTGGACATTCCAGTGTGGATGGGAGTACAGGCTTTAAAGAGAAATACCTTGCTGTAAAACAAAAAAGGAGCTATCTAGCAGAATGGTTGTCAATGTGTGCATTCAACTTCAAGATATAAACTGACGTGTCATTGCAGCAGTAAAGAAACCCTTTCTTTGGAGAATGTAGAAATAGTCTTTTGCAGCCCTTGAGAGAGATAGAAGAGTTAGCATTAAGAATGTGTTTAAAATACAGAAGACCCGCTTCTTACAAACTGATCTGCTGTGTGTTTTTTCCTTTTAGGAGGTTGCATCTATGTTTAGATTCGGCGAGGTAGAAATTCGCTTCTTCTAAAAGCTGCGTTTGGTCATTCCATTGTGGATGGGAGTACAGGCTGTAAAGGGAAATACCTTGCTCTAAAACAAAAATGGAGCTATCTAGCAGAATGGTTGCCAATGTGTGCATTCAACTTCCAGAGTTAAACTGAGGTGTGTTTGCAGCAGTTCAGAAATCCTTTCTTTGGGGAATGGAGAAACAGTCCTTTCCAGTCCTAGAGATTCCTAAAAGAGTTAGCAGTAAGAACGCGTTTAAAACACAGAAGACCCGCTTGTTACTAACTGATCTGCTGTGTTTCGGTTCCTTTTAGGAAGTTGCATCTATGTTTAGATTCAGCGAGGTAGAAACACGTTTCTTCTAAAAGCTGCATTTGGACATTCCAGAGTGGATGCGAATACAGGCTGTAAACAGAAATACCTTGTTCTAAAACAAAAACGGAGCTATCTAGCAGAATGGTTCTCAATGTGTGCATTCAACTTCCAGAGTTAAACTTATGTTTGTTTGCAGCAGTTCAGAAACCCTTTTTTGGAGAATGTAGAAACAGTCATTTCCCGCCCTAGTGAGGCATTTAAGAGTTAGCAGTAGGAATGCATTTAAAACAGAGAAGTCCCGCTTCTTAGCAACTGATCTGTTGTTTGTTGGTTCCTTTTAGGAAGTTAAATCTATGTTTAGATTCAGCGAGGTAGAAACACGTTTCTTCTATAAGCTGCATTTGGACATTCCAGAGTGGATGCGAGTACAGGCTGTAAAGAGAAATACCTTGCTCTAAAACAAAAACGGAGCTATGTTGCAGAATGATTCTCAACGTGTGAATTCAACTTCCAGAGTTAAACTGATGTGTGTTTGCAGCAGTTCAGAAACCCTTTCCTTGGGGAATGTAGAAACCGTCATTTCCAGCCCTGGAGAGGCATATAAGTGTTAGCAGTAAGAATGCCTTGAAAACACAGAAGTCCCCCTTCTTACAATCTGATCCGCTGTGTGTTGGTTCCTTTTAGGAAGTTGCGTCTATGTTTAGATTCAGCGAGGTAGAAACACGTTTCCTCTATAAGCTGCGTTTGGACATTCCAGAGTGGATGGGAATACAGGCTGTAAAGAGAAATACCTTGCTCCAAAACAAAAACGGAGCTATCTAGCAGAATGGTTGTCAATGTGTGTATTCAACTTCCAGAGTTAAACTGATGGGTTTTTGCAGCAGTTCAGAAACCCTTTCTTTGGGGAATGTAGAAACAGACATTTCCAGCCTTAGAGACGCATGTAAGAGTTAGCAGTAAGAATGCGTTTAAAACACCGAAGACCCGATTCTTACAAACTGATCTGCTGTGTGTTAGTTTTTTTTAGGAAGTTGCATCTATGTTTAGATTCAGCGAGGTAGAAACACGTTTCTACTCAAAGCTGCGTTTGGACATTCCAGAGTGGATGGCAGAACAAGCTGTAAAGAGAAATATCTTGCTCTAAAATAAAAATGGAGCTATCTAGCAGAATGGTTTTCGAAGTGTTTATTAAACTTCCAAAGCTAAACTGATATGTGTTTGCAGCAGTTCAGAAACCCTTTCTTTGGCGAATGTAGAAACAGTCATTTCCAACGCTAGAGAGGTATATAAGAGGTAGCAGTAAGAATGCCTTTAAAACACAGAAGACCCGCTTCTTACAAACTGATCTGCTGTGTTTTGGTTCCTTTTAGGAAGTTAAATCTATGTTTAGATTCAGCGAGGTAGAAGCACGTTTCTTCTAAAAGCTGCGTTTGGACATTCCAGAGTGGATGGGAGAACAGGCTGTAAAGAGAAATACCTTTCTCGAAAACCAAAATGGAGCTATCTAGCAGAATGGTTGTCAATGTGTGTATTCCACTTCCAGAGTTAAACTGATGTGTGTTTGCAGCAGTTCAGAAACCCTTTCTTTGAAGAATGTAGAAACAGTCATTTCCAGCCCTAGAGATGCATATAAGAGTTTGCAGTAAGAATGCGTTAAAAACACAGAAGACCCGCTTCGTACAAACTCACCTGCTGTGTGTTCGTTCCTTTTAGGAAGTTGCATCTATGTTTAGATTCACCGAGGTAGAAACACGTTTCTTGTAAGTGCTGCGTTTGGACATTCCAGAGTCGATGGGAGAACAAGCTGTAAAGAAAAATACCTTGCTCTAAAACCAAAACGGAGGTATCTAGCAGAATGCTTGTCAATGTGTGTTTTCAACTTCCAGAATTAAACTGATGTGTGTTTGCAGCAGTTCAGAAACCCTTTCTTTGGAGAATGTAGAAACAGTCATTTCCAGCCCTAGAGACGCATATAAGAGTTAGCAGTAAGAATGCGTTTAAAACACAGAAGACCGGCTTTGTACAAACTCATCTGCTGTGTCTTGGATCCTTTTAGGAAGCTAAATCTATATTTCTATTCCGCGAGGTAGAAACACGTTTCTTCTAAAAGCTGCGTTTGGACATTCCAGAGTGGATGGGAGAACAGGCTGTAAAGAGAAGTACCTTGCTCGAAAACCAAAACGGAGCTATCTAGCAGAATGGTTGTCAATGTGTGTATTCAACTTCTAGAGTTAAACTGATGTGTGTTTGCAGCAGTTCAGAAACCCTTTCTTTGGAGAATGTAGAAACAGTCATTTCCAGCCCTAGTTTCACATATAAGTGTTAGCAGTAAGAATGCGTTTAAAAAACAGAAGACCCGCTTCGTACAAACTCATCTGCTCTGTGTTGGTTCCTTTTAGGAAGTTGCATCTATGTTTAGTTTCAGCGAGGTAGAATCACGTTTCTTCTAAAAGCTGCGTTTGGACATTTCAGAGTGGATGGGAGTACAGGCTGTAAAGAGAAATACCTTGCTCGAAAACAAAAATGGAGCTATCTAGCAGAAGGGTTGTCAATGTGTGCATTCAACGTCCAGAGGTAAACTGATGGGTGTTTGCAGCAGTTCAGAATCACTTTCCTTGGAGAATGTAGAAACAGTCATTTCCAGCCGAAGAGACGCATATAAGAGTTAGCGGTAAGAATGCGTTTAAAACTCAGAAGACCTGCTTCTTACAAACTGATCTGCTGTGTGTTGGTTCCTGTTAGAATGTTTCATCTATGTTTAGATTCAGCGAGGTAGAAACACGTTTCTTCTAAAAGCTGCGTTTGGATATTCCAGAGTGGATGGGAGTATAGGCTGTAAAGAGAAATACCTTCGTCTAAAACAAAATCGGAGGTATCTAGCAGAAAGGTTGTCAATGTGTGCATTCAACTTCCAGAGTTAAACTGATGTGTGTTTGCAGCAGTTCGGAAACCCTTTCCTTGGAGAATGTAGAAACAGTCATTTCGAGCCCCAGAGAGGCATATAAGAGTTAGCAGTCAGAATGCATTTGAAACACAAAAGAGCCTCTTCTTTCAAACTGATCTGCTGTGTGTTGGTTCATCTTAGGAAGTTGCATCTATGTTTAGATGCAGCGAGGTAGAAACACGTTTCTTCTAAAAGCTGCGTTTGGACATTCTAGAGTGGATGGGAGTACAGGCTGTAAACAAAAATACCTTGCTCTAAAACAAAAACGGAGCTATCTAGCATAGTGGTTGTCAATGTTTGCATTCAGCTTCCAAGGTTAAACTGATGTGTGTTTGCAGCAGTTCAAAAAGCCTTTCCTTGGAGAATGTAGAAACAGGCATTTCAAGCCCTAGAGAGGCATTTAATTGTTAGCAGTAAGAATGCGTTTAAAATATAGAACACCCACGTCTTACAAACTGATCTGCTGTGTGTTGGTTCCTTTTAGTAAGTTGCATCTATGTGTAGATTTAGTGAGGCAGATGCACGTTCCTTCTGAAATCTGCGTTTGGACATTCCAGCGTGGATGGGAGTAAAGGCTGTAAAGAGAAATACCTTGCTCTAAAGCAAAAACGGATCTATCTAGCAGAATGGTTGTCAATGTGTGCATTCAACCTACAGAGTTAAACTGATGTGTGTTCGCAGCAATTCAGAAACCCTTTCCTTGGAGAACGTAGAAAAAGTCATTTCCAGCCCTAGAGGGGCATATAAGAATTAGCAGTAAGAATGCTTTTAAAACACAGAAGACCCGCTTCTTACAACCTGATCTGATGTGTGTTGGTTCCTTTTAGGAAGTTTCATCTATGTTTAGATTCAGCGAGGTAGAGACACGTTTCTTCTATAAGCTTCGTTTGGACATTCCAGAGTGGATGGGAGTACAGGCTGCAAAGAGAAATACCTTGCTATAAATAAAACAAAAACTGAACTATCTAGGAGAATGTTTGTCATTTCCAGTCCTAGAGAGGCAAATAAGAGTTAGCAGTAAGAATGCGTTTAAAACACAGAAGACCCGTATCTTTTAACCTGATCTGCTGTGTGCTGGTTCCTTTTAGGAAATGGCATCTATGTTTATATTCAGCGGGGTAGAAACACGTTTTTTCTAAAAGCTGCGTTTGGACGTTCCAGAGTGGATGGGAGTACACGCTGTAAAGAGTAATACCTTGCTCTAAAAGGAAAACTGAGCTATCTAGCAGAATGGTTGTCAATGTGTGCATTCAACTTTCAGAGTTAAACTGAGGTGTGTTTGCAACAGTTCAGAAACCCTTTCTTTGGATAATGTAGAAACAGTCATTTCCATCCGTAGAGAAGCATATAACAATTAGCAGTAATGATGCATTTAAAACACAGAAGACCCGCTTCTTACAAATGGATCTGCTGTGTGTTGGTTCCTTTTAGGAAGCTGCCTCTATGTTTACATTCAGTGAGGTAGAAACACGTTTTTTCTAAAATCTGCGTTTGGACATTCCAGAGTGGATGGGTGTAGAGGCTGTAAAGAGAAATACCTTGCTCTAAATCCAAAAAGGAGTTATCAAACAGAATGGTTGTCAATTTGCGCATTCAACTTCCAGACATAAACAGACGTGTGTTTGCAGCAGTTCAGAAACCCTTTCTTTGGAGAATGTAGAAACAGTCATTTCCAGCCCTTGAGACGCACATAAGAGTTAGCAGTAAAAATGCGTTTAAAACACAGAAGACCCTACTCTTACATACCGATCTGCTGTGTGTTGGTTCCTTTTAGGAAGTTGCATCTATGTTTAGATTCAGCAAGGTAGAAACCCGTTTCTTCTAAAAGCTGCGTTTGGACATTCCAGAGTGGATGGGAGTACAGGCTGTAAAGAGAAATACCTTTCTCTGAAACAAAAACGGAGCTATCTAGCAGAATGGTCGTCAATGTGTGCATTCAACTTCCAGAGTTAAACTGATGTGTGTTTGCAGCAGTTCAGAAACCCTTTCTGTGGAGAATGTAGAAACGGTCATTTCCAGCCCTAGAAAGGCATATAATAGTTAGCAATAAGAATGCGTTTAAAACACAGAAGACACGCTTCTTACAAACTGATCGGCTATATGTTGGTTCCTTTTAGGAAGTTGCATCTATGTTTAGATTCAGTGAGGTAGAAACACGTTTCTTCTAAAAGCTGCATTTAGACATTCCAGAGTGGATGGGAGTATAGGCTGTAAAGGGAAATACCTTGCTCTAAAACAAAAAAGGAGCTATCTAGCTGAATGGTTGTCAATGTGTGCATTCAAATTCCAGGGTTAAACTGATGTGTGTTTGCAGCAGTTCAGACAACCTTTCATTGCTGAATGTAGAAACAGTCATTTCCAGCCCTAGAGAGGCATACAAGAGTTACCAGTAAGAATGCCTTTAAAACACAGAAGACCTGCTTCTTACAAACTGATCGGTTGTGTGTTGGTTCCTTTTAGGAAGTTGCATCTATGTTTAGATTCAGTGAGGTAGAAACACGTTTCCTCTAAAAGCTGCGTTTGGACCTTCCCCACTGGATGAAAGTACAGGCTGTAAAGAGAAGTACCTTGCTCTAATACATAAACGGAGCTATCTAGCAGAGTGGTGGTCAATGTGTGCATTCAACTTCCAGATTTAAACTGATGTGTGTTTGCAGCAGTTCAGAAACCGTTTCTTTGGAGAATTTAGAAAAAGTCATTTCCAGTCCTAGAGATGCATATAAGAGTTAGCAGTAAAAATGCATTTAAAACACAGAAGTCCCGCTTCTTACAAACTGATCTGCTGTGTGTTGGTTCCTTTTAGGAAACTGCATCTATGTTTAGATTCAGCAGGGTAGAAACACGTTTCTTCTAAATGTTCTGTTTGGACATTCCAGAGTGGATGGGAGTATAGGCTCTAAAGAGAAATACCTTGCTCTGAAACAAAAACGGAGCTTTCTAGCAGATTGGTTATCAACGTGTGCATTCATCTTTCAGAGTTAAACTGATGTGTGTTTGCAACAGTTCAGAAACCCTTTCTTTGGAGAATGTAGAAACAGTCATTTCCAGCCCTGGAGAGGCATATCAGAGTTAGCAGTAAGAATGCATTTAAAACACAGAAGACCCATTTCTTACAGACTTATCTGCTGTGTGTTGGTTCCTTTAAGGAATTTTCTTCGATGTTTAGATTCAGCGAGGTAGAAATACGTTTCTTCTAAAAGCTGTGTTTGGACATTCCAGAGTGGATGGGAGTACAGGCTGTAAAGAGAAATACCTTGCCCTAAAACAAAAACGGAGCTTTCTAGCAGAATGGTTGTCAATGTGTGCATTCAAATTCCAGAGTTAAACTGATGTGTGTTTGCAGCACTTCAGACAATCTTTCATTGGAGAATGTAGAAACAATCATTTCCAGCCCTAGAGAGGCATATGAGTTAGCAGTAAGAATGCGTTTAAAACACTGAAGACCCGCTTCTTATAAACTGATCTGCTGTGTCTTGGTTCCTTTTGGAAATTGCATCTATGTTTAGATTCAGCGAAGTAGAAACACATTTCTTCAAAATGCTGCTTTTGGACATTCCAGAGTGGATGGGAGTATCCGCTATAAAGAGAAATACCTTGCTCTAAAAGGAAAACGGAGCTATCTAGCAGAATGGTTGTCAACCTGTGCATTCAACTTCCAGTGTTAAATTGATGTGTGTTTGCAGCAGTTCAGACAACCTTTCATTGGAGAATGTAGAAACAGTCATTTCAAGCCCTAGAGAGGCATATAAGTGTTAGCAGTAAGAATGCCTTGAAAACACAGAAGTCCCGCTTCTTACAATCTGATCGGCTGTGTGTTGGTTCCTTTTAGGAAGTTGTGTCTATGTTTAGATTCAGCGACTTAGAAACACGTTTCCTCTATAAGCTGCGTTTGGACATTCCAGAGTGGATGGGAGTACAGGCTGTAAAGTAAAGTACTTTGCTCTAAAACATAAACGGAGCTATCTAGCAGAATGGTTGTCAATGTGTGCATTCAACTTCCAGATTTAAACTGATGTGTGTTTGCAGCAGTTCAGAAACTCTTTCTTTGGAGAATTTAGAAACAGTCATTTCCAGTCCTAGAGATGCATATAAGAGTTAGCAGTAAGAATGCGTTTAAAACACAGAAGACCCGCTTCCTACAAACTGATCTGCTGTGTGTTGGTTCCTTTTAGGAAGTTGCATCTATGTTTAAATTCAGCGGGGTAGAAACACGTTTCTTCTAAAAGGTGCGTTTGGACATTCCAGTGTGGATGGGAGTACAGGCTTTAAAGAGAAATACCTTGCTGTAAAACAAAAAAGGAGCTATCTAGCAGAATGGTTGTCAATGTGTGCATTCAACTTCAAGATATAAACTGACGTGTCATTGCAGCAGTAAAGAAACCCTTTCTTTGGAGAATGTAGAAATAGTCTTTTGCAGCCCTTGAGAGAGATAGAAGAGTTAGCATTAAGAATGTGTTTAAAATACAGAAGACCCGCTTCTTACAAACTGATCTGCTGTGTGTTTTTTCCTTTTAGGAGGTTGCATCTATGTTTAGATTCGGCGAGGTAGAAATTCGCTTCTTCTAAAAGCTGCGTTTGGTCATTCCATTGTGGATGGGAGTACAGGCTGTAAAGGGAAATACCTTGCTCTAAAACAAAAATGGAGCTATCTAGCAGAATGGTTGCCAATGTGTGCATTCAACTTCCAGAGTTAAACTGAGGTGTGTTTGCAGCAGTTCAGAAATCCTTTCTTTGGGGAATGGAGAAACAGTCCTTTCCAGTCCTAGAGATTCCTAAAAGAGTTAGCAGTAAGAACGCGTTTAAAACACAGAAGACCCGCTTGTTACTAACTGATCTGCTGTGTTTCGGTTCCTTTTAGGAAGTTGCATCTATGTTTAGATTCAGCGAGGTAGAAACACGTTTCTTCTAAAAGCTGCATTTGGACATTCCAGAGTGGATGCGAATACAGGCTGTAAACAGAAATACCTTGGTCTAAAACAAAAACGGAGCTATCTAGCAGAATGGTTCTCAATGTGTGCATTCAACTTCCAGAGTTAAACTTATGTTTGTTTGCAGCAGTTCAGAAACCCTTTTTTGGAGAATGTAGAAACAGTCATTTCCCGCCCTAGTGAGGCATTTAAGAGTTAGCAGTAGGAATGCATTTAAAACAGAGAAGTCCCGCTTCTTAGCAACTGATCTGTTGTTTGTTGGTTCCTTTTAGGAAGTTAAATCTATGTTTAGATTCAGCGAGGTAGAAACACGTTTCTTCTATAAGCTGCATTTGGACATTCCAGAGTGGATGCGAGTACAGGCTGTAAAGAGAAATACCTTGCTCTAAAACAAAAACGGAGCTATGTTGCAGAATGATTCTCAACGTGTGAATTCAACTTCCAGAGTTAAACTGATGTGTGTTTGCAGCAGTTCAGAAACCCTTTCCTTGGGGAATGTAGCAACCGTCATTTCCAGCCCTGGAGAGGCATATAAGTGTTAGCAGTAAGAATGCCTTGAAAACACAGAAGTCCCCCTTCTTACAATCTGATCCGCTGTGTGTTGGTTCCTTTTAGGAAGTTGCGTCTATGTTTAGATTCAGCGAGGTAGAAACACGTTTCCTCTATAAGCTGCGTTTGGACATTCCAGAGTGGATGGGAATACAGGCTGTAAAGAGAAATACCTTGCTCCAAAACAAAAACGGAGCTATCTAGCAGAATGGTTGTCAATGTGTGCATTCAAACTCCAGAGTTAAACTGATGTGTGTTTGCAGCACTTCAGACAACCTTTCATTGGAGAATGTAGAGACAGTCATTTCCAGCCCTAGAGAGGCCTATGAGTTAGCAGTAAGAATGCGTTTAAAACACAGAAGACCCGCTTCTTACAAACTGATCTGCTGTGTGTTGGTCCCTTTTAGGAAGTTGCATCTATGTTTAGATTCAGCGAGGTAGAAACACGTTTCTTCTAAAAGGTGCGTTTGGACATTCCAGAGTGGAAGGGAGTACAGGCTGTAAAGAGAAATACCTTGCTCTAAAACAAAAACGGAGCTATCTAAGAGAATGGTTTTCAATGTGTGCATTCAACATCCAGAGTTAAACTCATATGTGTTTGCAGCAGTTCAGACAAAGTTTCATTGGTGAATGTAGAAACAGTCATTTCCAGCCCTAGAGAGGCATATAAGAGGTAGCAGTAAGAATGCGTTTAAAACACAGAAGACCCGCTTCTTACAAACTCATCTGCTGTGTGGTGGTCCCTTCTAGGATGTTAAATCTATGTTTAGATTCAGCGAGGTAGAAGCACGTTTCTTCTATAAGCTGCGTTTTTACATTCCAGAGTGGATGGGAGTACAGGCGCTAAAAAGAAATACCTTGCTCTAAAACAAAAACGGAGTTATCTAGCAGAATGGTTGTCAACGTGTGCATTCAACTTCCAGAAATAAACTGATGTGTGTTTGCAGCAGTTCAGAAACCCTTTCATTGGAGATTGTAGAAACAGTCATTTCCAGCCCTAGAGAGGCATATAAGTTTTAGCAGTAAGAATCCGTTTAAAACACAGAAGACCCGCTTCTTACAAACTGATATGCTGTGTGTTGGTTCCTTTAAGGATGTTGCATCTATGTTTAGATTCAGCGAGGCAGAATTACGTTTCTTCTAAAAACTGTGTTTGGACATTTCAGAGTGGATGGGGGTACAGGCTGTAAAGAGAAATATCTTGCTCTAAAACAAAAACGGAGCTGTCTTGCAGAATGGTTGTCAATGTGTTCATTCAACTTCCAGAGTTAAACTGATGTGCATTTGCAGCAGTTCAGAAAGCCTTTCTTTGGAGAATGTAGAAACAGTCATTTCCAGCCCTAGAGAGGCATATAAGAGTTAGTAGTAAGAATGCGTTTAAAACACAGAAGACCCCCGTCTTACAAACTGTTCTGCTGTGCTTTGTTTTTTTTTTTTTTAGGAAGTTGCATCTGTGTTTAAATTTAGAGAGGTAGAAACACGTTTATTCTTAAAGCTGCGTTTTTACATTCCAGAGTAGATGGGATTACAGGCTGTAAAGAGAAATACCTCGCTCTAAAACAAAAATGGAGCTATCTAGCAGAATGGTTGTCAATGTGTGCATTCAACTTCCAGAGTTAAACTGATGTGCGTTTGCAGCAGTTCAGAAACCCTTTTTTGGAGAATGTAGAAACAGTCATTTCCCGCCCTAGTGAGGCATTTAAGAGTTAGCAGTAGGAATGCATTTAAAACAGAGAAGTCCCGCTTCTTAGCAACTGATCTGTTGTTTGTTGGTTCCTTTTAGGAAGTTAAATCTATGTTTAGATTCAGCGAGGTAGAAACACGTTTCTTCTATAAGCTGCATTTGGACATTCCAGAGTGGATGCGAGTACAGGCTGTAAAGAGAAATACCTTGCTCTAAAACAAAAACGGAGCTATGTTGCAGAATGATTCTCAACGTGTGAATTCAACTTCCAGAGTTAAACTGATGTGTGTTTGCAGCAGTTCAGAAACCCTTTCCTTGGGGAATGTAGAAACCGTCATTTCCAGCCCTGGAGAGGCATATAAGTGTTAGCAGTAAGAATGCCTTGAAAACACAGAAGTCCCCCTTCTTACAATCTGATCCGCTGTGTGTTGGTTCCTTTTAGGAAGTTGCGTCTATGTTTAGATTCAGCGAGGTAGAAACACGTTTCCTCTATAAGCTGCGTTTGGACATTCCAGAGTGGATGGGAATACAGGCTGTAAAGAGAAATACCTTGCTCCAAAACAAAAACGGAGCTATCTAGCAGAATGGTTGTCAATGTGTGTATTCAACTTCCAGAGTTAAACTGATGGGTTTTTGCAGCAGTTCAGAAACCCTTTCTTTGGGGAATGTAGAAACAGACATTTCCAGCCTTAGAGACGCATGTAAGAGTTAGCAGTAAGAATGCGTTTAAAACACCGAAGACCCGATTCTTACAAACTGATCTGCTGTGTGTTAGTTTTTTTTAGGAAGTTGCATCTATGTTTAGATTCAGCGAGGTAGAAACACGTTTCTACTCAAAGCTGCGTTTGGACATTCCAGAGTGGATGGCAGAACAAGCTGTAAAGAGAAATATCTTGCTCTAAAATAAAAATGGAGCTATCTAGCAGAATGGTTTTCGAAGTGTTTATTAAACTTCCAAAGCTAAACTGATATGTGTTTGCAGCAGTTCAGAAACCCTTTCTTTGGCGAATGTAGAAACAGTCATTTCCAACGCTAGAGAGGTATATAAGAGGTAGCAGTAAGAATGCCTTTAAAACACAGAAGACCCGCTTCTTACAAACTGATCTGCTGTGTTTTGGTTCCTTTTAGGAAGTTAAATCTATGTTTAGATTCAGCGAGGTAGAAGCACGTTTCTTCTAAAAGCTGCGTTTGGACATTCCAGAGTGGATGGGAGAACAGGCTGTAAAGAGAAATACCTTTCTCGAAAACCAAAATGGAGCTATCTAGCAGAATGGTTGTCAATGTGTGTATTCCACTTCCAGAGTTAAACTGATGTGTGTTTGCAGCAGTTCAGAAACCCTTTCTTTGAAGAATGTAGAAACAGTCATTTCCAGCCCTAGAGATGCATATAAGAGTTTGCAGTAAGAATGCGTTAAAAACACAGAAGACCCGCTTCGTACAAACTCACCTGCTGTGTGTTCGTTCCTTTTAGGAAGTTGCATCTATGTTTAGATTCACCGAGGTAGAAACACGTTTCTTGTAAGTGCTGCGTTTGGACATTCCAGAGTCGATGGGAGAACAAGCTGTAAAGAAAAATACCTTGCTCTAAAACCAAAACGGAGGTATCTAGCAGAATGCTTGTCAATGTGTGTTTTCAACTTCCAGAATTAAACTGATGTGTGTTTGCAGCAGTTCAGAAACCCTTTCTTTGGAGAATGTAGAAACAGTCATTTCCAGCCCTAGAGACGCATATAAGAGTTAGCAGTAAGAATGCGTTTAAAACACAGAAGACCGGCTTTGTACAAACTCATCTGCTGTGTCTTGGATCCTTTTAGGAAGCTAAATCTATATTTCTATTCCGCGAGGTAGAAACACGTTTCTTCTAAAAGCTGCGTTTGGACATTCCAGAGTGGATGGGAGAACAGGCTGTAAAGAGAAGTACCTTGCTCGAAAACCAAAACGGAGCTATCTAGCAGAATGGTTGTCAATGTGTGTATTCAACTTCTAGAGTTAAACTGATGTGTGTTTGCAGCAGTTCAGAAACCCTTTCTTTGGAGAATGTAGAAACAGTCATTTCCAGCCCTAGTTTCACATATAAGTGTTAGCAGTAAGAATGCGTTTAAAAAACAGAAGACCCGCTTCGTACAAACTCATCTGCTCTGTGTTGGTTCCTTTTAGGAAGTTGCATCTATGTTTAGTTTCAGCGAGGTAGAATCACGTTTCTTCTAAAAGCTGCGTTTGGACATTTCAGAGTGGATGGGAGTACAGGCTGTAAAGAGAAATACCTTGCTCGAAAACAAAAATGGAGCTATCTAGCAGAAGGGTTGTCAATGTGTGCATTCAACGTCCAGAGGTAAACTGATGGGTGTTTGCAGCAGTTCAGAATCACTTTCCTTGGAGAATGTAGAAACAGTCATTTCCAGCCGAAGAGACGCATATAAGAGTTAGCGGTAAGAATGCGTTTAAAACTCAGAAGACCTGCTTCTTACAAACTGATCTGCTGTGTGTTGGTTCCTGTTAGAATGTTTCATCTATGTTTAGATTCAGCGAGGTAGAAACACGTTTCTTCTAAAAGCTGCGTTTGGATATTCCAGAGTGGATGGGAGTATAGGCTGTAAAGAGAAATACCTTCGTCTAAAACAAAATCGGAGGTATCTAGCAGAAAGGTTGTCAATGTGTGCATTCAACTTCCAGAGTTAAACTGATGTGTGTTTGCAGCAGTTCGGAAACCCTTTCCTTGGAGAATGTAGAAACAGTCATTTCGAGCCCCAGAGAGGCATATAAGAGTTAGCAGTCAGAATGCATTTGAAACACAAAAGAGCCTCTTCTTTCAAACTGATCTGCTGTGTGTTGGTTCATCTTAGGAAGTTGCATCTATGTTTAGATGCAGCGAGGTAGAAACACGTTTCTTCTAAAAGCTGCGTTTGGACATTCTAGAGTGGATGGGAGTACAGGCTGTAAACAAAAATACCTTGCTCTAAAACAAAAACGGAGCTATCTAGCATAGTGGTTGTCAATGTTTGCATTCAGCTTCCAAGGTTAAACTGATGTGTGTTTGCAGCAGTTCAAAAAGCCTTTCCTTGGAGAATGTAGAAACAGGCATTTCAAGCCCTAGAGAGGCATTTAATTGTTAGCAGTAAGAATGCGTTTAAAATATAGAACACCCACGTCTTACAAACTGATCTGCTGTGTGTTGGTTCCTTTTAGTAAGTTGCATCTATGTGTAGATTTAGTGAGGCAGATGCACGTTCCTTCTGAAATCTGCGTTTGGACATTCCAGCGTGGATGGGAGTAAAGGCTGTAAAGAGAAATACCTTGCTCTAAAGCAAAAACGGATCTATCTAGCAGAATGGTTGTCAATGTGTGCATTCAACCTACAGAGTTAAACTGATGTGTGTTCGCAGCAATTCAGAAACCCTTTCCTTGGAGAACGTAGAAAAAGTCATTTCCAGCCCTAGAGGGGCATATAAGAATTAGCAGTAAGAATGCTTTTAAAACACAGAAGACCCGCTTCTTACAACCTGATCTGATGTGTGTTGGTTCCTTTTAGGAAGTTTCATCTATGTTTAGATTCAGCGAGGTAGAGACACGTTTCTTCTATAAGCTTCGTTTGGACATTCCAGAGTGGATGGGAGTACAGGCTGCAAAGAGAAATACCTTGCTATAAATAAAACAAAAACTGAACTATCTAGGAGAATGTTTGTCATTTCCAGTCCTAGAGAGGCAAATAAGAGTTAGCAGTAAGAATGCGTTTAAAACACAGAAGACCCGTATCTTTTAACCTGATCTGCTGTGTGCTGGTTCCTTTTAGGAAATGGCATCTATGTTTATATTCAGCGGGGTAGAAACACGTTTTTTCTAAAAGCTGCGTTTGGACGTTCCAGAGTGGATGGGAGTACACGCTGTAAAGAGTAATACCTTGCTCTAAAAGGAAAACTGAGCTATCTAGCAGAATGGTTGTCAATGTGTGCATTCAACTTTCAGAGTTAAACTGAGGTGTGTTTGCAACAGTTCAGAAACCCTTTCTTTGGATAATGTAGAAACAGTCATTTCCATCCGTAGAGAAGCATATAACAATTAGCAGTAATGATGCATTTAAAACACAGAAGACCCGCTTCTTACAAATGGATCTGCTGTGTGTTGGTTCCTTTTAGGAAGCTGCCTCTATGTTTACATTCAGTGAGGTAGAAACACGTTTTTTCTAAAATCTGCGTTTGGACATTCCAGAGTGGATGGGTGTAGAGGCTGTAAAGAGAAATACCTTGCTCTAAATCCAAAAAGGAGTTATCAAACAGAATGGTTGTCAATTTGCGCATTCAACTTCCAGACATAAACAGACGTGTGTTTGCAGCAGTTCAGAAACCCTTTCTTTGGAGAATGTAGAAACAGTCATTTCCAGCCCTTGAGACGCACATAAGAGTTAGCAGTAAAAATGCGTTTAAAACACAGAAGACCCTACTCTTACATACCGATCTGCTGTGTGTTGGTTCCTTTTAGGAAGTTGCATCTATGTTTAGATTCAGCAAGGTAGAAACCCGTTTCTTCTAAAAGCTGCGTTTGGACATTCCAGAGTGGATGGGAGTACAGGCTGTAAAGAGAAATACCTTTCTCTGAAACAAAAACGGAGCTATCTAGCAGAATGGTCGTCAATGTGTGCATTCAACTTCCAGAGTTAAACTGATGTGTGTTTGCAGCAGTTCAGAAACCCTTTCTGTGGAGAATGTAGAAACGGTCATTTCCAGCCCTAGAAAGGCATATAATAGTTAGCAATAAGAATGCGTTTAAAACACAGAAGACACGCTTCTTACAAACTGATCGGCTATATGTTGGTTCCTTTTAGGAAGTTGCATCTATGTTTAGATTCAGTGAGGTAGAAACACGTTTCTTCTAAAAGCTGCATTTAGACATTCCAGAGTGGATGGGAGTATAGGCTGTAAAGGGAAATACCTTGCTCTAAAACAAAAAAGGAGCTATCTAGCTGAATGGTTGTCAATGTGTGCATTCAAATTCCAGGGTTAAACTGATGTGTGTTTGCAGCAGTTCAGACAACCTTTCATTGCTGAATGTAGAAACAGTCATTTCCAGCCCTAGAGAGGCATACAAGAGTTACCAGTAAGAATGCCTTTAAAACACAGAAGACCTGCTTCTTACAAACTGATCGGTTGTGTGTTGGTTCCTTTTAGGAAGTTGCATCTATGTTTAGATTCAGTGAGGTAGAAACACGTTTCCTCTAAAAGCTGCGTTTGGACCTTCCCCACTGGATGAAAGTACAGGCTGTAAAGAGAAGTACCTTGCTCTAATACATAAACGGAGCTATCTAGCAGAGTGGTGGTCAATGTGTGCATTCAACTTCCAGATTTAAACTGATGTGTGTTTGCAGCAGTTCAGAAACCGTTTCTTTGGAGAATTTAGAAAAAGTCATTTCCAGTCCTAGAGATGCATATAAGAGTTAGCAGTAAAAATGCATTTAAAACACAGAAGTCCCGCTTCTTACAAACTGATCTGCTGTGTGTTGGTTCCTTTTAGGAAACTGCATCTATGTTTAGATTCAGCAGGGTAGAAACACGTTTCTTCTAAATGTTCTGTTTGGACATTCCAGAGTGGATGGGAGTATAGGCTCTAAAGAGAAATACCTTGCTCTGAAACAAAAACGGAGCTTTCTAGCAGATTGGTTATCAACGTGTGCATTCATCTTTCAGAGTTAAACTGATGTGTGTTTGCAACAGTTCAGAAACCCTTTCTTTGGAGAATGTAGAAACAGTCATTTCCAGCCCTGGAGAGGCATATCAGAGTTAGCAGTAAGAATGCATTTAAAACACAGAAGACCCATTTCTTACAGACTTATCTGCTGTGTGTTGGTTCCTTTAAGGAATTTTCTTCGATGTTTAGATTCAGCGAGGTAGAAATACGTTTCTTCTAAAAGCTGTGTTTGGACATTCCAGAGTGGATGGGAGTACAGGCTGTAAAGAGAAATACCTTGCCCTAAAACAAAAACGGAGCTTTCTAGCAGAATGGTTGTCAATGTGTGCATTCAAATTCCAGAGTTAAACTGATGTGTGTTTGCAGCACTTCAGACAATCTTTCATTGGAGAATGTAGAAACAATCATTTCCAGCCCTAGAGAGGCATATGAGTTAGCAGTAAGAATGCGTTTAAAACACTGAAGACCCGCTTCTTATAAACTGATCTGCTGTGTCTTGGTTCCTTTTGGAAATTGCATCTATGTTTAGATTCAGCGAAGTAGAAACACATTTCTTCAAAATGCTGCTTTTGGACATTCCAGAGTGGATGGGAGTATCCGCTATAAAGAGAAATACCTTGCTCTAAAAGGAAAACGGAGCTATCTAGCAGAATGGTTGTCAACCTGTGCATTCAACTTCCAGTGTTAAATTGATGTGTGTTTGCAGCAGTTCAGACAACCTTTCATTGGAGAATGTAGAAACAGTCATTTCAAGCCCTAGAGAGGCATATAAGTGTTAGCAGTAAGAATGCCTTGAAAACACAGAAGTCCCGCTTCTTACAATCTGATCGGCTGTGTGTTGGTTCCTTTTAGGAAGTTGTGTCTATGTTTAGATTCAGCGACTTAGAAACACGTTTCCTCTATAAGCTGCGTTTGGACATTCCAGAGTGGATGGGAGTACAGGCTGTAAAGTAAAGTACTTTGCTCTAAAACATAAACGGAGCTATCTAGCAGAATGGTTGTCAATGTGTGCATTCAACTTCCAGATTTAAACTGATGTGTGTTTGCAGCAGTTCAGAAACTCTTTCTTTGGAGAATTTAGAAACAGTCATTTCCAGTCCTAGAGATGCATATAAGAGTTAGCAGTAAGAATGCGTTTAAAACACAGAAGACCCGCTTCCTACAAACTGATCTGCTGTGTGTTGGTTCCTTTTAGGAAGTTGCATCTATGTTTAAATTCAGCGGGGTAGAAACACGTTTCTTCTAAAAGGTGCGTTTGGACATTCCAGTGTGGATGGGAGTACAGGCTTTAAAGAGAAATACCTTGCTGTAAAACAAAAAAGGAGCTATCTAGCAGAATGGTTGTCAATGTGTGCATTCAACTTCAAGATATAAACTGACGTGTCATTGCAGCAGTAAAGAAACCCTTTCTTTGGAGAATGTAGAAATAGTCTTTTGCAGCCCTTGAGAGAGATAGAAGAGTTAGCATTAAGAATGTGTTTAAAATACAGAAGACCCGCTTCTTACAAACTGATCTGCTGTGTGTTTTTTCCTTTTAGGAGGTTGCATCTATGTTTAGATTCGGCGAGGTAGAAATTCGCTTCTTCTAAAAGCTGCGTTTGGTCATTCCATTGTGGATGGGAGTACAGGCTGTAAAGGGAAATACCTTGCTCTAAAACAAAAATGGAGCTATCTAGCAGAATGGTTGCCAATGTGTGCATTCAACTTCCAGAGTTAAACTGAGGTGTGTTTGCAGCAGTTCAGAAATCCTTTCTTTGGGGAATGGAGAAACAGTCCTTTCCAGTCCTAGAGATTCCTAAAAGAGTTAGCAGTAAGAACGCGTTTAAAACACAGAAGACCCGCTTGTTACTAACTGATCTGCTGTGTTTCGGTTCCTTTTAGGAAGTTGCATCTATGTTTAGATTCAGCGAGGTAGAAACACGTTTCTTCTAAAAGCTGCATTTGGACATTCCAGAGTGGATGCGAATACAGGCTGTAAACAGAAATACCTTGGTCTAAAACAAAAACGGAGCTATCTAGCAGAATGGTTCTCAATGTGTGCATTCAACTTCCAGAGTTAAACTTATGTTTGTTTGCAGCAGTTCAGAAACCCTTTTTTGGAGAATGTAGAAACAGTCATTTCCCGCCCTAGTGAGGCATTTAAGAGTTAGCAGTAGGAATGCATTTAAAACAGAGAAGTCCCGCTTCTTAGCAACTGATCTGTTGTTTGTTGGTTCCTTTTAGGAAGTTAAATCTATGTTTAGATTCAGCGAGGTAGAAACACGTTTCTTCTATAAGCTGCATTTGGACATTCCAGAGTGGATGCGAGTACAGGCTGTAAAGAGAAATACCTTGCTCTAAAACAAAAACGGAGCTATGTTGCAGAATGATTCTCAACGTGTGAATTCAACTTCCAGAGTTAAACTGATGTGTGTTTGCAGCAGTTCAGAAACCCTTTCCTTGGGGAATGTAGCAACCGTCATTTCCAGCCCTGGAGAGGCATATAAGTGTTAGCAGTAAGAATGCCTTGAAAACACAGAAGTCCCCCTTCTTACAATCTGATCCGCTGTGTGTTGGTTCCTTTTAGGAAGTTGCGTCTATGTTTAGATTCAGCGAGGTAGAAACACGTTTCCTCTATAAGCTGCGTTTGGACATTCCAGAGTGGATGGGAATACAGGCTGTAAAGAGAAATACCTTGCTCCAAAACAAAAACGGAGCTATCTAGCAGAATGGTTGTCAATGTGTGCATTCAAACTCCAGAGTTAAACTGATGTGTGTTTGCAGCACTTCAGACAACCTTTCATTGGAGAATGTAGAGACAGTCATTTCCAGCCCTAGAGAGGCCTATGAGTTAGCAGTAAGAATGCGTTTAAAACACAGAAGACCCGCTTCTTACAAACTGATCTGCTGTGTGTTGGTCCCTTTTAGGAAGTTGCATCTATGTTTAGATTCAGCGAGGTAGAAACACGTTTCTTCTAAAAGGTGCGTTTGGACATTCCAGAGTGGAAGGGAGTACAGGCTGTAAAGAGAAATACCTTGCTCTAAAACAAAAACGGAGCTATCTAAGAGAATGGTTTTCAATGTGTGCATTCAACATCCAGAGTTAAACTCATATGTGTTTGCAGCAGTTCAGACAAAGTTTCATTGGTGAATGTAGAAACAGTCATTTCCAGCCCTAGAGAGGCATATAAGAGGTAGCAGTAAGAATGCGTTTAAAACACAGAAGACCCGCTTCTTACAAACTCATCTGCTGTGTGGTGGTCCCTTCTAGGATGTTAAATCTATGTTTAGATTCAGCGAGGTAGAAGCACGTTTCTTCTATAAGCTGCGTTTTTACATTCCAGAGTGGATGGGAGTACAGGCGCTAAAAAGAAATACCTTGCTCTAAAACAAAAACGGAGTTATCTAGCAGAATGGTTGTCAACGTGTGCATTCAACTTCCAGAAATAAACTGATGTGTGTTTGCAGCAGTTCAGAAACCCTTTCATTGGAGATTGTAGAAACAGTCATTTCCAGCCCTAGAGAGGCATATAAGTTTTAGCAGTAAGAATCCGTTTAAAACACAGAAGACCCGCTTCTTACAAACTGATATGCTGTGTGTTGGTTCCTTTAAGGATGTTGCATCTATGTTTAGATTCAGCGAGGCAGAATTACGTTTCTTCTAAAAACTGTGTTTGGACATTTCAGAGTGGATGGGGGTACAGGCTGTAAAGAGAAATATCTTGCTCTAAAACAAAAACGGAGCTGTCTTGCAGAATGGTTGTCAATGTGTTCATTCAACTTCCAGAGTTAAACTGATGTGCATTTGCAGCAGTTCAGAAAGCCTTTCTTTGGAGAATGTAGAAACAGTCATTTCCAGCCCTAGAGAGGCATATAAGAGTTAGTAGTAAGAATGCGTTTAAAACACAGAAGACCCCCGTCTTACAAACTGTTCTGCTGTGCTTTGTTTTTTTTTTTTTTAGGAAGTTGCATCTGTGTTTAAATTTAGAGAGGTAGAAACACGTTTATTCTTAAAGCTGCGTTTTTACATTCCAGAGTAGATGGGATTACAGGCTGTAAAGAGAAATACCTCGCTCTAAAACAAAAATGGAGCTATCTAGCAGAATGGTTGTCAATGTGTGCATTCAACTTCCAGAGTTAAACTGATGTGCGTTTGCAGCAGTTCAGAAACCCTTTCTTTGGAGAGTCTAGAAAGAAACGTTTCCAGCCGTATATTGCCATATGAGAATTAGCCATAAGACTGGGTTTGAAACACAGAAGAAAAGTTTCCCTCAAATTCTCTGCTGTGAGTTCATTCACCTTTGTTAGCTGCGTTTAGGTTTAGATTCAGTGAGGTAGTAACAGGTTTCTTCTAAAAGTTGCGTTTGGATATTCCAGAGTGAATTGGACTATAGGATGTAATGAGAAATTTCTGGCTCTAAAACAAAAACAGAGCTATCTAGCAGAATGATTCTCAAAGCGTACATTCAAGTTGCAGGGTGAAAGTGATGTGTCCAGTAAGCGTTTCAGAAACCCTTTCTTTGTCGAGTATAGACATAGATGTTTCCAGTCGACTACTGCCCTATGAGAGTTAGTAGTAAGACTGCGTTTTAAACACAGAAGAAATGTTTCTCTCAAATTGTTCTGCTGTGAATTTGTTCACCTTAGGTACGTACATCTATGATTAGTTTCAGTGAGTTAGTATCACGTTTCTTCTAAAAGCTGTGTTTGGCTATTCCAGAGTGAATGGGACTATAGGCTATAGTGAGAAACATCTGGCTCTAAAACATAAACGGAGCTAGCTAGCAAAATCGTTGTCAAAGTGTACAATCAACTTACAGAGTTTAACTGATGTGTGTATGAAGCATTTTAGAAACCCTTTCTTTGAAAAGTCCAGAAATGGATGTTTCCAACCGATTCCGGCCATATGAGAATTAGCAGTAAGTCTGCGTTTTAAATACAGAAGAAAAGTTTCTCTCAAATTGCTCTGCTGTGAGTTCGTTCATGTTAGGAAGCTGCATCTATGTTTAGATTCAGTGAGTTGTTTTCACGTTTCTTCTAAAAGCTGTGTTTGGACATTCAAGAATGAATGGGACTATAGGCTAAAATGAGAACTCTCTGGCTCTAAAGCAAAAACCGAGCTATGTAGCAGAACTGTTGTCAAAGTGTACATTCAACTTACAGAGGTAAACTGATGTGTGTATGAAGCGTTTCAGAAACCCTTTCTTTGGAGAGTCTCGCAATAGATGTTACCAGCCGTATACTGCCTTATGAGAATTAGCAGTAAGACTGGGTTTTAAACACAGAAGAAACGTTTCTTTCAAATGACTCTGCTGTGAGTTGATTTACCTTAGGAACCTGCGTCTATGCTTAGATTCAGTGAGTTAGTATCACGGGTCTTTTCAAAGTTGCGTTTGTATATTCCAGAGTGAATTGGACTATAGACTGTAACGAGAAATATGTGTCTCTAAAACAAAAACGAAGCTATCTAGCAGAATGGTTGTCAAAGTGTCCATTCAACTTACAGAGGTAAACTGATGTGTTTATGAAGCGATTCAGAAACCCTTTCTTTGGAGAGTCTAGAAAGAGATGTTTCCAGCCGTATACTGCCATATGAGAATTAGCAGTAAGACTGCGTTTTAAACACAGAAGAAACGTTTCACTCAAATTGCACTGCCGTGAGTTCATTCACCTTAGGAAGCTGCATGTATGTTTAGATTCAGTGAGTTAGTAACACGTTTCTTCTAAAAGCAGCGTTTGGATGTTCTAGAGTGAATGGGACTATAGGCTGTAATGAGAAATATCTGGCCCTAAAACAAAAACGAAGCTATCTAGCAGAATGATTGTCATAGTGTACATTCAACTTACAGAGAGAAACGGATGTGTGTATGAAGCATTTCAGAAACCCTTTCATAGCAGTGTCTAGAAATAGATGTTTCCAGCCGAATACCGCCATATGAGAACTAGCAGTAAGACTACGATTTAAACAAAGAAGAAACGTTTCTCTCAAATGGATCTTCTGTGAGTTTGTTCACCTTAGGAAGCTGCACCTATGTTTATATTCCGTGAGTTAGTAACACGTGTCTAAAAGCTGCATTTGGATATTCCAGAGTGAATGAGAGTATAGGCTGTAATAAGAAATATCTGGCTCTCAAACAAAAACGGAGCTATCTAGCAGAATGGATTTCATAGTGTACGTTCAACATACAGAGTTAAACTGATAAGTTTGTGTGAAGCGTTTCAGAAACCCTTTCTTTGTAGACTCGAGAAATAGATGTTTCTACCCGGATCTGGCCATATGAGAATTAGCAGTAAGACTGCGTTTTAAATACAGAAGAAACGTTTCTCTCAAATTGCTCTGCTGTGAGTTCGTTCACCTGAGGAAGCTGCATCTATGTTTTGATTTAGTGACTTAGTAGCAGGTTTCTTCTAAAAGCTGCACTTGAATATTACAGAGGGAATGGGACTACAGGCTTTAATGAGAATTATCTGTCTCTAAAACAGAAGCGGAGCTATCTAGAAGAATGGTTGGTAAAGTGTACTTTCAACTTAAAGAGTTTAACTGATGTGTGTATGAAGCATTTCAGAAACCCTTTCTTTGGAGAGTCTCGAAACAGATGTTTCCAACCGAATCCGGCCATATGAGAATTAGCAGTAAGACTTCGTTTTAAACACAGAAGAAAAGTTTCCCTCAAATTGCTCTGCTGTGAGTTTGTTCATTTTAGGAAGCTGCATGTATGTTTAGATTCACTGAGTTAGTTACACGTTTCTTCTAAAAGCTGTGTTTGGACATTCAAGAATGAATGGGACTATAGTCTGTAATGAGAAAAATGTGGCTCTAAAACAAAAACGGAGCTATCTAGGAGAATGGGTTTCAAAGTGTGCATTCAACTTACAGAGATAAACTGAGGTGTGTAAGAATCATTTCATAAACCCTTTCTTTGGAGAGTCTAGAAATAGATGTTTCCAGCCGTATCCTACCATATGAGAAATAGCAGTAAGACTGCGTTTTAAACACAGAAGAAACGTTTATCTAAAATTGCTCTGTGTGAATTCGTTCACCCTCAGAAGCTGTATCTATGTTTCGATTCAGTGAATTAGTAACACATTTCTTCTAAAAGCTGCGTTTGGATATTCCACAGGAAATGGGACTATAGGCTGTAATGAGAAATATCTGGCTCTAAAACAGAAACAAAGCTATCTAGCAGAACGGTTGTCAAAGTGTACATTCAACGTACAGACTTAAACAGATGTGTGAATGAAGCTTTTCAGAAACCCTTACTGTGGAGAGTCCAGAAGTAGTTGTTTCCAGCTGTATACTTCCATATGAGAATTAGCAGTAAGACTGGGTTTTAAACACAGAAGAAACGTTTCTTTCAAATGACTCTGCTGTGAGTTGATTCACCTTAGGAACCTGCATCTATGCTTAAATTCAGTGAGTTAGTATCACGGGTCTTTTCAAAGTTGAGTTTGTATATTCCAGAGTGAATTGGACTATAGACTGTAATGAGAAATATGTGTCTCTAAAATATAAACGAAGCTATCTAGCAGAATGGTTCTCAAAGTGTACATTCAACTTACAGAGTAAAACTGATGTGTGTATGAAGCGTTTCAGAAACCCTTTCTTTGAAGAGTCTAGAGATAGATGTTTCCAGCCGTATACACCCATATGAGAATTAGAAGTAAGACTGCATTTAAAACCCAGAATAAACGATTATCTCAAGTTGCTCTGCTGTGAGTTCATTCACCTTAGGAAGCTGCATCTATATTTAGATCCAGCCGGTGGGTAATAAGTTTCTTTTAAAAGGAGCGTTTAGATATTTCAGAGTGAATGGGACTATGAGGTGTCATGAGTAATATCTGGCTCTAAAACAAAAATGGAGCAATCTAGCAGAATGGTTGTAAAGTGAACATTCAAGTTACAGAGATTAGCCATATAAAGCCATATGAGAACTAGCAGTAAGACAGCATTTAAAACAAAGAAGAATCATTTCTCTCAAATTGCTCTGCTGTGAGTTCGTTCACCTTAGGAAGCTGCATCTATGTTTAGATTCTGAGAGTTAGTAACGTGTTTCTTCTAATAGCTGCATTTGTATATTCCAGAGAGAATGGGACTATAGGCTGTAATGAGAAATAAATGGCTCTAAAACAAAAAATGTGGCTATCTAGCACAATGGTTGTCATAGTGTACATTCAACTTACAGTGCTAAAGTGATGTGTGTATGAAGTGTTTCAGAAAACCATTCTTTGGCGAGTATAAAAATAGATGTTTCCAGCCATATATAGCCATATGAGAATGAGCGGTAAGACTTGGTTTAAAACACAGAAGAAATGTTTCTCTCAAATTGCTCTGCTGTGAGTTCGTTCACCTTAGGAAGATGCATCTATCTTAAGATTCAACGAGTTAGTAACACGTTTTTTCTAAAAGCTGCGTTTGGCTATTCCAGAGTGAAGGGGACTATAGGTTGTAATGAGATATATCTGGCTCTAAAACAAAAACATAGCTATCTAGCAGAATGGTGGTCAAAGTGCACATTCAACTTACAGAGTTAAACAGATGTGTGTATGAAGTATTTCATAAACCCTTTCTTTGGAGAGTCTAGAAATAGATGTTTCCAGCCGTATACAGCCATATGAGAATTAGAAGTCAGACTGTGTTTAAAACACAGAAGAAACGTTTCACTCCAATTGCTCTACTTGGAGTTCGTTCAACTTAGGAAGCTGCATCTATTTTTAGATTCAGCGAGTTAATAACATGTTCCTTCTAAAAGCTGTGTTTGGATATTCAAGTGAATGGGACTTTTGACTGTAATGAGAAATATCTAGCTCTAAAACAAAAATGAAGCTATCTAGCTGAATGGTTTTCAAAGTGTAACTTTACCTTACAGAGTTAAACTGATATGTGTGTGAAGCGTTTCAGAAACTCTTTTTTTTCGAGTCTAGAAATAGATGTTTCCAGCCTTATAGAGCAATATGAGAATTAGCAGTAAGACTGCATTTAAAACACAGAAGAAAAGTTTCTCTCAAATTACTCTGCTGTGAGTTTGTTCAGCTTAGCAAGCTGCATCGCTGTTTAGATTGAGCAAGTTAGTAACAAGTTTCTTCTAAAAGCTGTGTTTGGATATTTTAGAGTGAATGGGACTATAGGCTCTAGTGAGAAATATCTGGCTCTAAAACAGAAATGGAGGTATCTAGCAGAATGGTGTCAAAGTATACCTTCAAATTACAGAGTTAAACTGATGTGTGTATGAAGTGATTCAGAAACCCTTTCTTTGGAGAGTGTAGAAATAGATGTTTCCAGCCATATACAGCCCTATGAAAATTAAAAGTAATACTGCATTTAAAACACAGAAGGAGTGTTTCTCTGAAATTACTCTGCAGTGAGGTCATTCCCCTTAGGAAGTTGCATCTATGTTTAGATTCAGCGAGTTAGTAACTCGTTCGTTTTTAAAGCTGCATTTTGATATTCCAGAGTGAATGGGACTATAGGCTGTAATGAGAAATATCTGGCTCCAAAACAAAAATAGAGCTATCTGACAGAATGGTTGTCAAAGGGTACATTCAACTTACAGAGTTAAACTGATGTGTGTATGAAGCGTTTCAGAAAATCTTTCTTTGGAGAGTCTAGAAATAGATGTTTCCATCCGTATACAGCCATATGAGAATTAGCAGTAAGACTGTGTATAAAGACAGATGTCAGGTTTCTCTCAAATTGCTCTGCTGTGAGTTCATTCAGCTTAGGAAGCTGCATCTATGTTTAGATTCAGCGAGTTAGTAAAATGTTCCTTCTAAAAGCTGTGTTTGGATATTCCAAATGGGAGTATAGGCTGTAAAGAGAAATATCTGTCTCTAAAACAAAAATGAAGCTGTCTAGCAGAATGGTTTTCAAAGTGTACATTCAACTTACAGATTTAAACTGATGTGTTTATGAAGCGTTTCAGAAACCCTTCTTTGGAGAGTATAGAAATAGCTGCTTCCAGCCATATACAACCGTATGAGAATTAGCAGTAAGACTGCCTTTAAAACACAGAAGAAACGTTTCTCTCAAATTGCTCTGCTGTGCATTCGTTCAACATAGGAAGCTGCATCTGTGTTTAGATTCAGCTAGTTAGTCACACGTTTATCCTAAACATTGCGTTCGGATATTCCAGAGTGATTGGGACTATAGGCTTTAATGAGCAATATCTGGCTCTAAAACAAAAAAGGAGCTATCTAGAAGAATGGTGGTCAAAGTGTCCATTCAATTTACAGAGATAAACTGATGTGTTTAAGAAGCGTGTCAGAAAGCATTTCTTTGAAGAGAATAGATATAGATGATTACAGCTGTATACAGACATATGAGAATTAGCAGTAAACCTGCGTTTAAAACACAGAAGAATCGTTTCTTTCAAATTATTCTGCTGTGAGTTCGTTCAGCTTAGCAATCTCCATCATTGTTTAGATTCAGCGAGTTAGTAACACATTTCTTCTAAAAGCCGCATTTGGATATTCCAGAGTGAACAGGACTATAGTCTGTAATTAGAAATATCTGGCTCTAAAACAAAAACGGAGCTATCTAGCAGAATGGTTGCCAAAGAGTACATTCAACTTACGAAGTTAAAGTCATGTGTTTATGAAGCACTTAAGAAACCCTTTCTTTGGAGGGTCTAGAAATAGATGTTTCCAGCCGTATTCAGCCATTTGAGAATTAGTAGTAAGACTGCGTTTAAAACACAGAAGAAATGTTTCTCTGAAATTGCTCTACTGTGAGTTCATTCACCTTAGGAAGCTGCATGTATGTTTAGATTCAGCGAATTAGTAACACGTTTCTTCTAAAAGCTGCGTTAGGATATTCTAGAGTGAATGGGACTATAGGCTGTAATGAGAAATATCTGGCTCTAAAACAAAAACGGACCTATCTAGCAGAATAGTTATCAAAGTGTACATTAAACTTACAGACATAAACTGATGTGCGCATGAAGTGTTTCAGAAACCCTTTCTTTGGAGAGTCTAGAAATAGGTGTTTCCAGCCATAAACAGCCATATGAGAATTAGCAGTAAGACTGCATTTAAAACAGAAAAGAAACGCTTCTCTCAAATTGCTCTGCTGTGAGTTCTTTCACCTTAGGAAGCTGCCTCTATGTTTAGATTCAGCAAGATAGTAACACGTTTCTTCTAAAAGCTGCGTTTGGTTATTACAGAGTGGATGGGACTACAGGCTGTAATCAGAAATATCTTGCTCTTAAACAAAAATGCGGCTACCTAGCAGAATGGTTCTCAAAGTGTTCTTTCTACTTACAGAGTTAAACTTATGTGTGTATGAAGTGTTTCAGAAACTATTTCTTTGGAGGGTCTAGAAGTAGATGTTTCCAGCTGTATACTGCCATAGGAGAATTAGCAGTAATACTGCGTTTTAAACACAGAAGAAACGTTTGTCTCAAATTGCTCTGCTGTTAGTTCATTCACCTTAGGAAGCTGCATCTTTGTTTAGATTCAGTGAGTTAGTAACACGTTTCTTCTAAAAGCTGCGTTTGGATATTCCAGACTGAATGTGACTCTAGGTTGCAATTAGAAATATCTGGCTCTAAAACAAAAACAAAGCTATCTAGCAAAATGGTTTTCAAAGTGTACATTCAACTTACAGAGGAAACTGATGTCTGTATGAAGCATTTCAGAAACTATTTCTTTGGAGAGTCTAGAAATATATGTTTACAGCCGTATACTGCCATATGAGAATTACCAGTAAGACTATGTTTTAAATACAGAAGAAACGTTTCTCTCAAATTGCTCTGCTGTGAGTTCATTCACTTTAGGAAGCTTCATCTATGTTCAGATGCATTGAGTTAGTAACACGTTTCTTCTAAAAGCTGCATTTGGATATTTCAGAGTGAATGGGCCTACAGGCTGTAATGACAAATATCTGGCTCTAAAACAAAAACGGTGGTTTCTAGCTGAATGGTAGTCAAAGGGTTCATTCAACTTACAGAATTAAACTGATATGTGTATGAAACATTTCAGAGACCCTTTCTTTGGAGAGTCTAGAAATAGATGTTTCCAGCTGAATTCTGCCATATGACAATGAGCAGTAGGACTGCGTATTAAACACAGAAGAATCGTTTCTCTCTAATTGCTATGCTGTGAGTTCATTCACCTTAGGAAGCTACATCTCCATTTAGTTTCAGTGAGTTAGTAACACGTTTTTTCTAAAAAATGTGTTTGGATATTCTAGAGTGAATGGGACCATGGGCTGTAATGAGAAATATCTTGCTCTAAAACAAAAACGGTGGTTTCTAGCTGAATAGTTGTCAAAGTGCATATTCAAATTATAGAGTTAAGCTGATTTGTGTATGAAACGTTTCAGAAACCCTTTCTTTGGAGAGTCTAGAAATAGACGTTTCCAGCCGTATACAGCCATTTGAGAATTAGGATTAAGACTGCGTTTTAAACACAGAAGAAACATTTCTCTCAAATGGCTCTGCTGTGAGTCTGTTCAGCTTAGGAACCTGCATCTAGGTTTAGATTCAGTGAGTTAGTAACACGTTTCTTCTAAAAGCTGTGTTTGGATATTCCAGAGTGAATGGAACGGTGTATTGAGAAATATCTGGCTCTAAAACAAAAACAGATCTATCTACCAGAATGGTTGTCAATGTGTGCATTCAACTTACAGAGTTGAACTGATATGTGTTTGCAGCAGTTCAGAAAACAATTCTTTGGGTAATGTAGAAACAGGTATTTGCCACCCTATACTGGCATATAGGAATTAGCAGTAGGAATGCATCTAAAACACAGAAGACACGTTTCATAGAAAATGATATGCTGTGTGTTGGTTTCCCTTAGGTAGTTGCATCTATGTTTAAATTCAGTGAGGTAGAAACACGTTTCTTCTAAAAGCTGCATTTGGTCATTTCAGAATGACTGTGAGTACAGGCTGTAATGAGAAATATCTGGCTCTAAAACAAAAACAAAGCTATCTGGCAGAATGGTTTTCATTTTGTGCATTCAACTAACAGAAAAGCTGATGTGTTTGCAGCCGTTCAGAAACCCTTTCTTTGGAGAATGTAGAAACAGGTATTTCCAGTCCTATACTGGCATTTAAGAATTAGCAGTAAGAATGTGTTAAAAACACAGAAGACCCGTTTCATACAAACTGATCTGCTGTGTGTTGGTTCCCCTTAGGAAGTTGAACCTATCTTTAGATTCAACAAGTTAGCAACACGTTTCTTCTAAAAGCTGCGTTTGGACATTTTACAGTGAATGGAAGTATACGCTGTAATTAGAAATATCTGGCTGTAAAACAAAAATGGAGCTATCTAGCAGAATGGTTATCAATGTGTGCATTCAACTTAAAGAGATAAACTGATGTGTGATTGCAGCAGTTCAGAAACCCTTTCTTCAGAGAATGTAGAAACAGGTATTTCCAGCCCTATACTGTCATAAAAGAATTAGCAGTAAGAATGCATTTAAAACACCAAAGACTTGTTTTCTGCAAAGTGATCTGCTGTGTGTTGGTAGACCTAAGGAAGTTGCATCTGTCTTAGATTCAGCCAGTTAGAAACATGTATCTTCTAAAAGCTGCTTTTGGACATTCCTGAGTGAATTGGAATAAAGGCTGTAAGGAGAAATATATGGCTCTAAAACAAAAACATACTCATGTAGGAGAATGGTTTTCAATGTATTCATTCAACTTATAGAATTAAACTGATGTGTGTTTGCAGCAGTTCAGAAACACTTTCTTTGGAGAATGTAGAAACACGTATTTCCTTCCCTATACTGGCATAGAGGAATCAGCACTAAGGATGCATTAAAAACAAAGAGGTTCCATTTCTGACAAACTGAATTGCTGTGTGTTGGTTCTCATTAGGAAGTCGCATCTATGTTTAGATTAAGCGAGTTAGAAACACGTTACATCTCAAAGCTGCATTTTGACATTAAATCGGAGTACAGACTGTAATGAGAAATATCTGGCCCTAAAACAAAAATGGAGCTATCTTGCAGAATGGGTGTCAATGTGTGCATTCAACTTACAGAGATAAACTGATGTGAGTTTGCAGCAGTCCAGAAAGCGTTTCTTTGGAGAACGTAGAAACAGGTGTTACCAGCCCAATACTGGCATATAAGAATTAGCATTAAGAGTGGGTTTAAAATGCTGAAGACCCGTTTCGTACAAACTGATTTGCTGTGTATTGGTTCCCCTTAGGAAGTTGCATCTACATTTAGATTCAACGAGTTAGAAACACGTTTCTTCTGAAATCTGTGTTTGGACATTCCAGAGTGAATGGGAGAACAGGCTGTAATGAGAAATATCTGGCTCTAAAACAAAAACGGAGCTATCTAGCAGAATGGTTGTCAATGTGTGCATTCTACTTAGAGAGGTAAACTGATGTCTGCTTGAAGCAATTCAGAAAACCTTTCTTTGGAGAATGTAGAAACAGGTATTTCTAGCCCTATACTGGCATATAAAAATTAGCAGTAAAAATGCATTTAAAACACGGATGACCCGCTTCTTACAAACTGATCTGCTATGTATTGGTTCCATTTAGGCTGTTGCATCCATGTTTAGATTCAGTGAGTTAGAAACACGTTTCTTCCAAATGCTGTGTTTGGACATTCCAGAGTGAATGGGAGAACAGACTGTAATGAGAAATATCTTGCTCTAAAACAAAAAGGAAGGTATCTAGGAGAATGGTTTTCAATGTATGTATTCCATATACAGAGTTCAACTGATGTTTGTCTGCAGCAGTTCAGAAAACATTTCATTGGAGAATGTAGAAACAGGTATTTCCATCCCTATACTGCCATATAATAATTAGCAGTAAGAATCCGTTTAAAACAAAGAAGATCCTTTTCATACAAACTGATCTGCTGTGTGTTGGTTCCCCTTAGGAAGTTGTATATATGTTAAATTCAGCGAGTTACAAACACTTTTCTTCTAAAAGCTGTGTTTGGACATTCTGGAGTGAAAGAGAATACAGGCTGCAATGAGAAAAATCTGGTGCTAAAACAAAAATAGAGCTATGTTGCAGAATGGTTATCAATATGGGCATTCAACTTACAGAGTTAAACTGATATGTGTTTACAGCAGTTCAGAAACCCTCTCTTTGGAGAATGTAGAAACAGTTATTTCCAGCCCTATAGTGGCGTATAATAAATAGCAGTAAGATTGCGTTTAAACCACAGAAGACCGTTTTCATACAAACTGATCTGATGTGTGTTGTTTCCTTTTAGGAAGTTGCATCTATGTTTAGGTTAAACGAGTCAGAAACACGTTCCTTTTAAAAGCTGCATTTGGACATTCTGGAGAGAGTGGGAATACAGGGTGTAATGAGAAATATCTGGCTCTAAAACAAAAACAGAGGTATCCAGCAGAAAGTTTGTCAATGTGTGCATTCAATATACAGAGTTAAACTGATGTTTGTTTACAGCAGTTCAGAATCCCTTTCTCTGTAGAATGTAGAAACAGGTGTGACCAGCCCTATACTGGGATATAAGAATTAGTAGGAAGGAGGTGGGAAGAGATAGCATGGGGAGAAATGACAGATACAGGTGAGGGGATGGAAGGCAGCAAATCACACTGCCATGTGTGTACCTATGCAACAATCTTGCATGTTCATCACATGTACCCCTAAACCTAAAATGCAATAAAAAAATAAAATAAATAAATAAATAAATAAATAAATAATTAGTAGGAAGAATGCGTTTAAAACACAGAAGAGCCGTTCAGTACAAACTGATGTGCTGTGTTTTGATTCACCCTAGCATGTTGCAACTATGTTTAGATTCAGCGAGTTACAAACACTTTTCTTCTAAAAGTTGCTTTTGGGCATTCCAGAGTGACACGGAGTATAGGCTGTAATAAAAAACATCTGGCTCTAAAACAAAACGGAGCTATCTAGCAGAAATGTTGTCACTGTGTACATTCAACCTACAGAGTTTAACTGATTTGTGTTTGCAGCAGTTCAGAAATGCTTTCTTTGGAAAATGCAGAAACAGGCGTTTCCAGCCCTATACTGGCATATAAGAATTAGCAGTAAGAGTGAGTTTAAAATGCTGAAGACCCGTTTCGTACAAACTGATCTGCTGTGTGTTGGTTCACCTTAGGAAGTGGCATCTATGTTAAGATTCAGTGTGTTAGAAACACATTACATATATAAGCTGTGTTTCAGCATTCCAGAGTGAAAGGGAATACAGGGTCTAATGAGAAATATCTGGCTCTACAACAAAAATGGAGCTATCTAGCAGAATGATTGTCAATGTGTGCATTCAACTTACAGAGATAAACTGATGTGTGTTTGAAGCATTTCAGAAACGCTTTCTTTGGAGAATGTTGAAACAGGTATTTCCAGCCCTATACCACCATTTAAGAATTAGCAGTAAAATGGCATTTAAAACACAGAAGACTGGTTTCATAAAACTGATCTGCTGCTTCCGCTTAGGAAGTTAAATCTATGTTTAGCTTCAGCGAGTTAGAAATACATTTCTTCTAAAAGCTGCATTTGGACATTCCAGGGTGAATGGGAGTACAGGCTGTAATGGGAAATATCTGGTTCTAATACAAAAATGGAGCCATCTAACAGAATAGTTGTCACTGTGTGCATTCAACTTACTGATTTAAACTGATGTGTGTTTGCAGAAGTTCAAAAACCCTTTCTTTGGAGAATGTAGAAACAGTTGTTTCCAGGCCTATCTGGCATATAAGAATTAGCAGAAAGAATGCATTTAAAACACAGAAGACCCGTTCGGTACAAGTGGATATGCTGTGTGTTTGTTCACCTTAGGAAGTTGCATCTATGTTTAGATTCAGCGAGGTAGAAACAAGTTTCCTCTAAAAGCTGTGTTTGGACATTCCAGATTGAATGTGAGAATCGGCTGTAATGAGAAATATCTGGCTCAAAAACAAAAATGGAACTATCTAGCAGAATCATTGTCAATATGTGCATTCAACTTACAGAGTTAACATTTTGTGTTTGCAGCAGATCAGAAACCCTTTCTTTGGAAAATGTAGAAACAGGTGTTTCCAGCGCTATACTGGCATTTAAGTATTAGCAATAAGAATGTGTTTAAAACACAGAAGACCCATTCAGTACAAACTGACCTCATGTGTGTTGGTTCACCTTAGGATGATGCATCTATGTATAGATTCAGTGAGTTAGAAACACGTTTCTTCTAAAAGCTGCGTTTGGACATTCCAGAGTGAAAGCTAGTACAGGCTGTAATGAGAAATATCTGGCTCTAAAACAAAAACGGAGTTATCAGGCCGAATGGATGTCAATGTGTGCATTCAACCTAAAGATTTATACTGATGTTTGCTTGCAGCAGTTCATAAACCCTTTCTTCAGAGAATGTAGAAACAGGTATTTCCAGCCCTATACTGGCATATGAGAATTAGCAGTAAGAATGAATTAAAACAGAGATGACCCAGCTTCTTACAAACTGATCTGCTGTGTGTTGGTTCCTTTTAGGAAGTTGCATCTATGTTTAGATTCAGCGAGTTAGAAACATGTTTCTTCTAAAAGCTGCCTTTTAACATTCCAGAGTGAATGGGAGTATAGGCTGTAATGAGAAATATTTGGCTCTAAAGCATAAACGGAGCTATCTAGCAGAATGGTTGTCAATGTGTGCATTCAACATACAAAGTTAAACTGATGTGTGTTTGCAGCAGTACAGAAACCCTTCCTTTGGAGAAAGTACAAACAGGTATTTCCAGTCCTATACTGGCATATAAGAATCAGAAGTAAGAATACGTTTAAAACACAGAAGTCCCGTTTCATACAAACTGATCTCCTGTGTGTTTGTTGGTTCACCTTAAGAAGTTACATCTATGATTTGATTCAGCAAGTTAGAAACACGTTTCTTCTGAAAGCCACATTTGGACATTCCAGAGTAAATGGGAATATAGGCTGCAATGTGAAATATCTGGCTGTATAACAAAAACAGAGCTATCTAGCAGTATGGTTTTCTATGTGTGTGTTGAACTTACAGAGATAAACTGATGTGTATTTGCAGCTTTTCTGGAGCACTTTATTTGGAAAATATAGAAACAGGTATTTCCAGCCCTATATTGGCATATAACAACAGTAAGAATGCATTTAAAACACAGAAGACCTGTTCGTACAAACTGATCTGCTGCATGTTGATTACACTTAGGAAGTTGCATCTATGTTTAGATTCAGCGAGTTAGAAAAAAGTTTCTTCTAAAGCTGTGTTTGGACTTTCCAGAGTGAATGGGAATACAGGTCGTAATGAGAAATATCCGGCTCTAAAACAAAATAGGAGTTATCTAGCAGAATGGTTGTCAATGTGTGCATTCAACTTACAGAGTTCAACAGGTGTGAGTTTGCATCAGTTCAGAAAACTTTTCTTTGGAGAATTTAGAAACAGGTATTTGCAGCCCTATGCTGACATGTAAGAATTAGCAGTAAGAATGTGTTTAAAACACAGAAGACCCACTTCTTACAAACTAATCTACTGTGTGCTGGTTTCTTTTAGGAAGTTGCATCTATGTTTAGATTCAGAGAGTTAGAAACATGTTTCTTCTAAAAGCTGTGTTTGGACATTCCAGAGTGAATTGGAGTACAGGCTGTAATGAGAAATATCTGGCTCTAAAACAAAAATGGAGCTATCTAGTAGAATGGTTGTCAATGTGTCCATGCAACTTACAGACTTAAATTGAGGTGTGTTTGCAGCAGTTCCGAAACTCTTTCTTTGGTGTATGTAGAAACAGGTATTTCCAACCCTATACTGGCATGTAAGAATTAGCATTAAGTATGTGTTTAAAACACAGTAGACCCGTTTTGTAAAAACTCATCTGCTGTGTGCTGGTTCCTTTTAGGAAGTTGCTATCTAGGTTTATTTTCAGTGAGTTAGAAACAGGTTAATTCTAAAAGCTGCATTTGGACATTCCAGAGTGAATGGAAGTACAGGCTGTATTGAGAAATATCTGGCTGTGAAACAGAAATGAAGCTATCTAGCAGAATGGTTGTCAATGTGTTCGTTGAACTTACAGGGATAAACTGAAGTGTGTTTGCAGCATTTCAGAAGCACTTTCTTTGGAGAATCTATAAACAGGTATTTCCAGCCCAATTCTGGCTTACAGGAATTAGCAGTGGGAATGCGTTTAAAACACAGAAGACCTGGTTCGTACAAACTGATGTGCTGTGTGTTGGTTCCTTTTAGGAAGTTGCATGTATGTTTAGATTCAGAGAGTTAAAAATACGTTTTTTAATAAAGCTGCGTTTCGATATTCCAGAGTGAATGAGATTACAGGCTTTAATGAGAAATATCTGGCTCTAAAACAAAAATGGAGCTTTCTAGAAGAATTGTCAATGTGTGCATTCAACTTACAGAGTTAAACTGATATTTGTTTGCAGCAGTTCAGAAACTCTTTCTTTGGAGAATATAGAAAGAGTTGTTTCCAGCCCTATACTGGCATATGAGAATTAGAAGTAAGAAAGCGTTTTAAACACCGAAGACCCGTTTAGTACAAAATTGATTTGCTGAGTGTTGGTTCCCTTAAGGAATTTGCATCTATGTTTAGATTCAGCGAGTTAGAAACACGTTTTTTTTTCTAAAAGCTGCTATAGGACTTTCCAGAGTGAATGGAGTACTGGCTGTAATGAGAAATATCTGTCTCTAAAACAAAAACGGGGCAGTACAGCAGAATGGTTGTCAATAGCAGAATGGTTGTCAGTGTGTGCATTCAACATACAGAGTTAAACTGAAGAGCGTTTGCCACAGATCAGAAACACTTTCCATGGAGAATGTAGAAACAGGTGTTTGCAGCCCTATACTGACATATAATAATTAGCAGTAAGAATGCGTTTAAAATGCAGAAGACCAGATTAGTACAAACTGATCTGCTGTGCGTTGGTTCCCCTTAGGAAGCTGCATCTGCGTTTAGATTCAGCGACTTAGGAACATATTTCTTCTAAAACCTGCGTTTGGACATTCCAGAGTGATTGGGAGTACAGGCTGTAATGAGAAACATCTGGCTCTACTAACAAAAATGGAGCTATCTAACAGAATTGTTGTCAATGTGTGCATTCAACTTCCATATGTAAACAGACGTGTATTTGCATCAGTTCAGAAACCCTTCCTTTGCACAATGTAGAAACATGTATTTCCTGCCCTATAGTAGCATATAAGAATTAGCACTAAGAATGCATTTAAAACACAGATGTCCCGCTTCTTACAAACTGATCTGCTGTGTGTTGGTTCAACTTAGGGACTTGAGTCTATGTTTAGATTCAGCGAGTTAGAAACACGTTTCTTCTAAACCCTGCTTTTGGATATTCCACAGTGAATGAGATTACAGGCTGTAATAAGAAACATCTGGCTCTAAAACAAAAATGGGGCTATCTAGCAGAATTGTTGTCAATGTGTCCATTCAACATACAAAGTTAAACTGATGTTTGTTTGCAGCAGTTCAGAAACCCTTTCTTTGCTGAATGTCGAAGCAGGTACTTCCAGCCCTATACTGGCATATAAGAATTAGCAGTAAGAATGTATTTAACGGTTGGGCACGGTGGCTCATGCCTGTATTCCCAGCACTTTGGGAGGCCAAGGCAGTTGGATTATGAGGTCAAGAGATCGAGAACATCCGGTCAAGGTGGTGAAACCACGCCTCTACCAAAAATACAAAAAATTAGCTGGGCATGGTGGTCTGTGTCTGTAACCCAGCTACTCGGTATGCTTAGGCTGGAGAATTGCCTGAACCCAGGAGGCGGAGCTTGTGGTGAGTCAAGATCGCTCCAGCCTGGGTAAAAAGAGCAAAACTCTGCCTCAAAAAATAGAAAACAAACAAACAAGTAACAAAAACAAACAAACAAAAAAAACATTTAATACACAGAAGACCCGTTTCTTACAAACTGATCTGCTGTGTGTTGGATTCAACTTACAGAGTTAAACTGATATTTGTTTGCGGCAGTTCAGAAACCCTTTCTTTGGAGAATGTAGAAACAGGTGTTTCCAGCCCTATGCTGTCATATAAGAATTAGAAGTAAAAATGAGTTTAAAACTCAGAAGACTCATTTCTTAAAAACTGACCTGCTGTGTGTTTGTTCACCTTAGGATGTTGCATCTATGTTTAGATTCAGCGAGTTAGAAATACGTTTCTTCTAGACGCTGTGTTTGGACATTCCTGATCAAATGGGAGTACAGGGTGTAATGAGAATTACCTGGCTCTAAAACAAAAACAGAGCTATCTAGCAGAATGGTTGTCAATGTGTGCATTCAACATACAGAGATTAACTGATGTATGTTTGCAGCAGATCAGAAACCATTTTTTGCAGAATTTCAAAGTAGATATTTCCAGTCGTATGCTCACATATAACATTTAGCAGTAAGAATGGGTTTAAAACACAGAATAAACGTTTCTTTTAAAAGCTGCACTTGGACATTACAGAGTGAATTGGAGTATGGCTGTAATGCGAAATATCTGGCTCTAAAGCAAAAACGCACTATCTCGTAGAATGGTTGTCAAGGTTTGAATTCAGTGTACAGAGTTAAACTAATATGTGTATGCAGCAAATCAGTATCCCTTTCTTCGGAGAATCTAGAATCAGATATTTCTAGCCATCTTCTTTTATATAAGAATTAGCAGAAAGACAGCATCTAAAACACAGATGAAACGTATTTTTCTAAGTGCTCTGCTGGGTTTTCGTTCTCCTTAGGAAATTGCATCTATGTTTAGATTCAGCAAGTTAGAAACATGTTTCTCCTTCAAGCTGTGCTTGGATATTGCAGAGTGAATAGGAGTATAGGCTGTAAAGAGAAATATCTGGCTCTAAAACAAAAACTGAGCTATCTAGCAGAATAGTTCTCAGGTGTGCATTCAACTTACAGAGTTCACCTGATGTGTTTATGCAGCAGTTCAGAAACCATTTCTTTAAGGGATCTAGAAACTGATTTTCCAATCATATTCAGGCATATAAAAATTAGCAGTAAGACTGCGTCTGAAACACAGAAGAATCATATCTTTCAAAGTACTCTGCTGTGTTTTTGTTCAACTTAGGAAGTTGCATTTATGTTTGGATTCAGCAGGTTAGAAACATATTTCTTCTAGAAGCTGCATTTGGATATTCCAGAGTGAATGAAAATAAAGGCTGTAATGAGAAATATATGGCTCTAAGGGAAAACGGAGCTATCCAGCAGAATGATTGTCAGAGTGTGCACTCAACTTCCAGAATTAAACTGATGTGTCTATGCAGCAGTTCAGATACGCTTTATTGGAGAAACTAGAAACAGATATTTCTAGCTATATACAGGTATATAAAAATTAACAGAAAAATTGCCACTAAAAAACAGAAGAAAGTTAACTTTCAAACTGCTCTGCCATGTGTTTGTTCACCTTAGGACGTTGCATCTATGTTTAGATTCATTGAGTTATAAACACGTATCTTTAAGAAGCTGCGTTTGGATATTCCACAGTGAATGGGAGTATAGGTTGTAATAAGAAATATCTGGCTCCAAAACACAAAAGGAGCTATCTACAAGAATGGTGGTCAAGGTTTGCATAAAACTTATAGAGTTAAACTGATGTCGACATGCAGTAGTTCAGAAACCCTTTCTGTACGGAATGTAGAAATAGATATTTCCAGCCCTATGCTATTATGCAACAATTAACAGTAAGAGTGGGTTTAAAACACAGAAGAAACCTTTCTTACAAACTGATCTGCTGTCTGTTGGTTCACCTTAGCAAGTTGTATCTACATTTAGATTCAGCGAGTTAGAAACACGTTTCTTCTAAAATCTGTTTGGACATTCCAGAGTGAATGCGAGTACAGGCTGTAATGAGAAATATCTGGCTCTAAAACAAAAACGGAGCTATCTAGCAGAATGGTTGCCAATGTGTGCATTCAACTTGCAGAGTTAAACTCATGTCTGTTTGCAGCAGTTCAGAAACCCTTTCTATGGAGAATGTAGAAACAGATAGTTCCAGCCCTATACTGGCACATAAGAATTAGCAGTAATTATGCGTTTAAAACACAGAAGAACCGTTTCTTGTGAACTGCTGTGCCCTGTGTTCATTCACCCTAGGAAGGTGCAGCTATGTTTAGATTCCGCTATTTAGAAACACTTTTCTTCTAAAGCTGCATTTGGACATTCCAGAGTGAATGGGATTACAGGCGGTGATGAGAAATATCTGGTTCAAAAAAAAAAAAAAAAAAACCAAAAAACAAAAACAAAAACAAAAAAACAGGGCTATCTAGCAAAATGTTTGTGAAAGCATGAATTCCAGTGACAGAGTTAAACTAATGTGTGTAGGCAGCAGTTGAGAAAACCTTTCTTTGGAACATCTCCAAACAGATGTTTCCAGCCATATAGAGGCATATAAGAATTAGCAGTAAGACCGCGTCTAAAAAACAGAAGAATCGTTTCTTTCAAACTGCTCTGCTGTGTGTTCCTTCACCTTCAGAAGGTGCAACTATGTTTAGATTCAGCGAGTCAGAAACACGTTTCTTTCTTCTAAAAGCTGCATTTGGGCATTCCAGAGTGATTGGGATTACAGGCTGTAATGGGAAATATCTGGCTCTCAAACAAAACAAAAGCTATCTAGCAGAAAGGTTGCCAATATGTACATTCAACATAAAGAGTTAAATTGATGTGTGTAGGCCACTGTTCAGAAACCCTTTGCTTGGAGAATCTTGAAACACATATTTAAAGCCACATAGAGGCATATAAGAATTAGCAGTAATACTGCATCTAAAACACAGAAGAAACCTTTCTTGGAAAGTGCTCTGCTGTGTGTTTGTTCAACTTACGAAGTTTCACCTAAGTTTAGATTCAGCATGATAGAAACAAGATTCTTCTAAAGGCTGCATTTTGACATTCCAGAGCGAATGAGCTAAAAGGCTGTAATGACAAATATTTGGCACTGAAACAAAAGCAGAACTCTCTAGTAGAATAGCTGCAATGTGTGCATTCAACTTACAGAGTTATATTGATAGTGTAGGCTGCAGTTCAGAAACCCTTTCTTTGGAGAATGTAGAAACAGATATTTCCAGCCCTATATTGGCATATAAGAACTAGCAGTAAGAATGCGTTTAAAACACAGAAGAAACGGTTCTTACAAATTGATCTGCTGTGTGTTGGTACATTTTAGGAAGCTGCATCTATGTTTAGATTCAGCGAGTTAGATACCGGTTTCTTCGAAAAATTACATTTGAACATTTCAGAGTGAATGGGATTCCAGGCTGTAATGAGAAATATCTGGATCTAAAACAAAAACGGAGGTATCCAACACAATGGTTGTCAATGTGTGCATTCAACTTACAGAGTTAAACTGATGTCCGTTTTCAGAGGTTCAGAAACCCTTTCTTTGGAGAATGTAGAAACAGATATTTCCAGCCCTATACTGGCATATAAGAATTAACAGTAATAATGCGTTTAAAACAGAGAAGAAACGTTTCTTACAAACTGATCTGCTGTGTGTTGGTTCACCTTAGCAAGGTGCATCTATGTTAAGATTCAGCGAGTTAGAAACACGTTTATTCTAAAAGCTGCGTTTGGACATTCCAGAGTGAATGGGAGTACAGGCTGTAATGAGAAATATCTGGCTCTAAAACCAAAACAGAGCTATCTAGCAGAATGGCTGTCAATGTATGCATTCAACTTAGAGAGTTAACCTGATTTGTGTTTGGAGCAATTCTGCAACCCTTTCTTTGGAGAGTCTAGAAATAGATGTTTTCAGCCATATACAGCGATATGAGAATTAGCAGTAAGACTGTGTTTAAAACACAGAAGAAACGTTTTTTTCAAATTGCTCTGCTGTGAGTTCATTCACCTTAGGAAGGTGCATCTACTTTTAGATTCTCCGAGTTAGTAACACGTTTCTTCTAAAAGCTGCGTTTGGATAATCCAGAGTGAATGGGAGTATAGGCTCTAATGAGATATATCTGGCCCTAAAACAAAAACCAAGCTATCTAGCAGAATGGTTGTCAAAGTGTGCATTCAACATACAGAATTAAACTGATGTGTGTATGAAGCATTTCAGAAACCCTTACTTTGGAGAGTTGTGAAACAGATGTTTCCAGCCATATACAGCCATATGAGAATTAGCAGTAAGACTGCATTTAGTAGGATGCTGGGAAGATGGCCGACTGAGAACAGCTCAAGACTTCAGCTCCCAGTGAAAGTGCAGAGGGTGAGTGTACACCGCGTTTCTGGAAGAATTTTTATTGCCCACAGACCAGGAGATACCCAGGCAGAGAGGTCACCAGCTCCGCTGTTTTGGCTCGTGTGGCTTTTTTGGCTTCCGTGGGGCTGATTTTGCCCACGCAGCTGCTTTGACCACACCCTGTTGCAGCAGTTCTCTGTACAAAAGCCACTGGTCTGGGATCCCTCTTAGCTGGAGAGCCCTGAGATGGCAGAGTTGCACATTCATCTGAAATAGCGAGCTAGGCCAGGAGATTCCTAGACAAAAAATTAGCCACGTGCCTCAGCGCTGCTGTTGGAGCCAACTCAGTGAGTCGCAGCATGGGTGATCCTGGTACCTTTTCAACAAATGACTGGAACACTGGGTCGTTCAACTTAAAAAATAAAAAAAAAGACTCTGAGTCCGGGAGCCAGGTGATCAGGCTTGGTTGGTCCCACCCGCCACCTCCAACAACAATAACAACATCAAAAACAAAAACAGTAATTGAAAACGTTCTGGGTTGAGCGTTTCATAGCAAGCACAGCTGAATCTGGGACGGTCCGGCTCTGTGGGGGAGGGGCATTACTGAAACTTTCCACCCCTACGGAGGCAGGCTGCCATTGCAGATGCAACCCGCCATTGCCGAGGCAACCTGCCACAACAGAGAGAGTCCACCATAACAGAGGTGGAGCCTCCGTTGCCAAGGCAGTTCTAACTACTCCCATATAAACGGGACTGCAGGGACAATCACAGGGAAACTGGATAGAGCCCACAGCAGCTCAGCAAAGCCTCCACAGGCAGACAGTGAATAGGTGGGCTGCTAGCTGGGCAGGACAGACCTGAAAGAAAAAAACAAAAGGGGCAGCAGCACAACGGAAACTCATAAAGCCTTAACTCACTGGTAAAGAGCACCTGGGAACAAAAAGTGTTTATGAATTCAGCTGCAGCAGACCTAAACGTACCTGCCCAGCAGCTCCGAATGAACAATGGAGCTCACAGCTCAGGACTTAAGCCCCAATGAAAGATAGACTGTCTCCTCAAGTAGTCCCCTGACCCTCATAGATCCAAAGAGTGACCTCAGAAAGAACAGACTGACATTTGGTGAGCATCCTACTGAGACAAAGATAGCAGAAGAGGAAACTGGTAGCAACCCTTACTGTTCTGCAGCAGCTGCAGGTGATAGCCAGGAAAGCAGGGCCTGGACTGGACCTCAGCATTCCTACAGCAGAGGGGCAAGACTGTTAGAAGGAAAGCTTAAAAAAAAAAAAAACTTCATCATCCACGAACTAGAAGCTCACTCAGAGACCAAAACTCCCGAAACCAGAACACGTCTCCTCCTAAAAGTAATCACAACTCCTCACCAGCAAGGGACCAAGACCGGATGGGGAAGAAGTGTGATGAAATGACAGAATCAGACTTCAGAAGGTGAGTAGTAAGAAATTACAGTGAGCTAAAAGAGCATGTTCTAACCCAATGCAAAGAAACTAGGAATGTTGAAAAAAGATTGGACGAAATGCTAATGAGAATGGAAAACATAGAAAGGAATATAAGTAAATTGATGGAGCTGAAAAGCACAACACGAAAACTTCCCGAAGCATGCACAAGTTTCAACAGCCAAATTGACCAAGCGCAAGAAAGGATATCGGAAGTCGAAGATCAACTCAATGAAATAAAAAGAGAGGGCAAGAACAGAGAAAAAAGCACAAGAAGGAATGAATAAAATCATCAAGAAATGTGGGACTATGTGAAAAGACCTAATGTACGTTTGATAGGTGTACCTGAATGTGGTGAAGAGAATGAATCCAAGCTGGAAAATACTCTTCAGGATATAATCCAGGAATACTACCGCAACCTAGCAAGGCAGGCCAATATTCAAATCTAGGAAATACAGAGAACACCACAAAGATATTCCTCAAGAAGAGCAACCCCAAGGCACATAATTGTCAGATTCATCAGGGTTGAAATGAAAGAGAAAATGATAAGGGCAGCCAGAGAGAAAGGTCGGGTTACCCACAAAGGGAAGCCCATTAGACTCACAGCAGATCTCTCAGCAGAAACCCTACAAGCCAGAAGAGATTGGGGGCCAATATTCAACATCCTTCAAGAAAAGAACTTTCAACCCAGACTTTCGTATCCATCCAAACTAAACTTCATAAGTGAAGGAAAAATAAAATCCTTTGCGAACAAGCAAGTACTCAGAGATTTCGTCACCATCAAACCTGCTCTACAAGAACTCCTGAAAGAGTCTCTACACATATAAAGGAACAACCAGTACCAGCCACTCCAAAAACATACCAAATGGTAAAAGAGCATCAACACAATCAAGAAGCCGCATCAACTAACCAACAAAACAGCCAGGTAGCATCAAAACAACAGTATCAAATTCACACATAACAATACTATTCCTAAATGTAAATGGACTAAATGCCCAATCAAAAGACACAGACTGGCAAATTGGATAAAAATCCAAAACCCATCAGTGTGCTCTAGCCAGGAAACCCATCTTACATGCAAGGATACACAAAGGCTCAAAATAAAGAGATGGAGGAAGATCTATCAAGCAAATGGAGAGCAAAATAAAAGAAGGAGTTGCAATTCTCATCTCTGATAAAATAGATTTTAACGCAACAGAGATCAAAAGAGACAAAGAAGAACATTACATAATGGTAAAAGGATCACTGCAACAAGAAGAGCTAACGATCCTAAATATATAAGCACCCAATACAGGAGCACCGAGACACATAAGGCAAGTTCTTAATGACTTACAAAGAGACGTAGACTCCCACACAATAAAAGTGGGAGACTTTAACACCCCATTGTCAATATTAGATCAAGCAGACAGAAAATTAACAAGGATATCCAGGACCTGAACTCAGACCTGGAACAAGCAAACCTAATAGACATTTACAGAACTCTCCACCCCAAATCCACAGAATATACATTCTTCTCAGCACCACATCACACCTACTCTAAAATTGACCACATATCTGGCAATAAATCACTCCTCAGCAAATGCAAAAGAACGGAAATCATAACAAACAGCCCCTCAGACCACAGTGCAATCTAGTTAGAACTCAGAATGCAGAAAGTAACTCAGAACCGCACAGCTTCATGGAAACTGAACAACTTGCTCTTGAATGTTGACTGGATAAACAATGAAATGAAGGCAGAAATAAAGACGTTCTTTGAAACCAATGAGAACGAAGACACAACATACCGGAATCTCTGGGACACATTTTGTGCGACCTGCAGAAACCCTTCCTGAAATAATTCAGTCCAAAGAACCGCTGGGCCGAGTCCAGGTTTATTGCGGTTTGTGGGCAACTCGAGCGGGAGAGGGAAGAGCTGCCCCCAGCAGCTGCCGGAGAGGGTTTTTATAGGGAGGGGGCCCGTGTAGGTGGGGTGTCGTGGAGTGATTGGTGGAGGTTGGACATGGGCGGAGTGGGAATATCGTGGTGTGCAAGGGTTGGCTTAGCTTTGGCGGGCTAAAGTGCGGAGATGATTGGTGGAGGCTAAACAAAGAAGAGGGAAGAGCCCCGTGGCTAGGTTTTGGCGGGCTGCTGTCGGGGCATGTACGGGTTTTGGTGGGCTGACACGGGAAAGCAATTGGCTAGTCCTGTTGCTGGGCAGACCAACCTCCAGAGGCAGCCTGCTGGATGTGGGCCCCGGATATGGGGGATGGGCTATTTCTACCTAACATTCCCGACTCCCTAAAAAAAGGAAAAAGGATGATGAGGTCGTTCTGGCTACTTCCTGCTGAAAATGGGCGGCGGAGGGATCTGATTTTTAGGGAGCCTGAGAAGTGGGCAGAAGGGCATAGCTTTCCGGGGAGGTTGGTGGGGAAGTGGTGTAGTTGTTTTGGGGAACAGGCGCTGGTGCGGTGCTACTGTAGTTCGGCTCCGGGAGGGGGACGCCTGGCTGTAGCATCATTTGGTTGATGGTAACTCGGGTCAGTTCTTGAAACCGGCGTTGGAGGAACTGGAAAAAACAAGGAGCAATGAGCAGAAGAAGACAGATAATTAGTAAGGGACCAAGTAGTGGGGATAGAAGGGTGTACATAGAAGACGACCACCATGCAGAGGCCTCTGTTGAAAACTTGTAATTCTGGAGGCTGGTTTTGATTTTTTGGAGATTTTCGATTCGCGTTTCTACCAGTCCAGATTCGTTGACATAGTAGCAGCATTCCTTTTGTAGGAAGATGCAGGTTCCTCCACGCTCTGCTGTTAGTAGGTCCAGTGCTCTACGATTCTGTAGGGCTACTTGGGCAACCGAGGTGATTTGTCGTTGGAGAGATGCAAGAGATGCTGCTGAGTCTTCGATGGCTGCCTGAAGTTGTGAGGAGAGTTGGGCGAGGGCTTGGTGAGAGTGGAGCAGAGCCCCACCTCCCAGTCCTGCGGCCAGCGCCGAACCTGCGAGGGACAGACCTACCGCGACCGGGAGGAATGCTGCCCTTCGGGTGCGATGAGATGGAGCCTGCGGGACTTGTAATAAGAGGAACTCAGCCGGGGAGTAGACAGTGAGTCGAGGTACTAGGGTGACTGGAAGGCATAAGAGGGTTGGAGGCTGGCTGGAAGACAGGGTTTTTGTTAGGGTGCCATTACAGCAGAAGAAGATGCCCCTTGGAGCGGTTAGGTTGGTTGAAACCCGCTTGGTGTGGTTACAATAGGAATAGTTGTGGCCTAGGGAGTAGCAGGCCGGGAGCTGAGACTCAGGTAAGGCATAGAGTTGTACATTAGGAATGGGAGTAAAGGGGTTAGATGATTCCGGAGCATTACGCGGAAAGGGAACCGGTACCGCAACGAGAGAAGTCTGTCCTAGAGTGGCCCACAGAAGGCAGGAGGTTAAATTAGTAAGTCCGGACTGGTTAGCAAGTGCTAACCCCTCCCTGAGGAGGGCAATCCAGGAAAAGGGAGTATTATGGGATTGGAGTTGAGTGGTTAGCACTTGTTCCTGCTTTCGTATAGAGGCGCTTACAGAGGTGAGCACATAAGCGCGCCATATGTAAAGGTGTGAGGAGGGGTACGATTGCCCTGGGAAGTCATAGAGTGCTGCCTTTTGGGGGCTGGTCCATCTTGGGTTCCAAGGGTCGGGAATGGGCAGAGTGAATTGGTCGTCTCCCGTAGGGGCGCCCTGGGAATTGAGTGCGTCAGTTTTGGTTAGAAGTGAGGGACTGTTTCTGCCTTTTTTCAGAGTTTTTTCCAGGGCACAGGAGTTCATCCAGACACAGCCCAGACAAGAATGCCAGGAAGAGGTTTTACAGGTTTTAGGCTGTTTGTAATGGTAGCAGAGAACAGGGAAGGGGACCCTGGAATTGTAAAACCTAGAAAAGTTGAGCTGTATGGGGCGTGAGCACCCCGCTGTGGGGCAGTCAGTGGTGGCTAGAAGATGATTGTGAGAGTAAGGGGGAGGGTCACAGATATGTTGTGTTTTGGTATAGTTTTCAGTAAGGAAGAATCTCCAGACATACTGAGAGGAGCTAAGTTTTGGTAAGTTTGAGAGATAGAGGGCCAGTAGGAGTACACTCCCAGCGGGGAGAGAGAGAGCCATCAGGGCACCTCTTCACTCGGGACAGGTGGACCCACGACGGGATTTGTGCGACCTTAATGGCTGAAGGGGTGGCGAGGATAACTGTGTAAGGACCCTCCCACCGAGGAACTAGGGGCTTTGGGGTAAGGTTTTTTATGAGGACTGAGTCACCGGGGGAGATACCCTTGGAACTGGTAGGAGGATTCGGGGGGTGGGGTATGGAGGAGTTGGTGTGTTCCCTGAGGAGGTTTCTGAGGAGGGTGAAGTAAGGGAGATAGTTTTCTAGAGGGGTTGTATTTGGAGGTGGAGGGGTGGACAGCAAAAAGGGGCGCCCGTAAAGGAGTTCAAACGGGCTGAGCTGTAATGAGCCCTGTGGACGTGCCCGCAACCTAGCAAGGACTAAGGGAAGCAGGGTGATCCACGACTGTCGGAGTTCTAAGGAGAGTTTGGTGAGCTGCTCCTTGATGAGCCCGTTGGCCCGTTCCACCTTACCAGAAGATTGAGGATGGTAGGCAGCGTGGAGTTTCCACTGGATTCCTAGGGAGGTAGAGACCGCATTAGTGACTTTGGAGATAAAGGCAGGACCGTTGTCGGACTGGATGGTAGCCGGGAGTCCAAAACGAGGAATGATGTCCTGGATCAGATGGTGGGCCACTTGGTCAGCCGACTCAGAGGTGGTAGGGAAAGCCTCTATCCATCCTGAAAAAGTGTCAACCAGGGTTAACAAATACTTAAAGCTTTGTGTTTAGGCATATGGGTGAAGTCTATCTGCCAGTCCTGACCCGGTAGAAACCCGCGAAGTTGGTGGAGTTGCTGGCGGAGGTGACACGCCCCTTGAGAATTGGTCTTTGCACACGTGGAGCAGCTTGCGTGGACTTGGTGGATGGTTTGAGCAAGTCCACTGGGGTGTAGCAGAGGTGTAAGGAAGTGAAGTAAGGCCTTTGGTCCAATATGGAGCGAGTTATGGATGTCCTGTATGATAGTGGTTTTCTGGGACTGGGGAAGGATAAGTAGGTTATGCTTAAAGGCCCATCCATCTCTGAAGGCAACACCAGGGGTTTGTTGCAGGGTTTGGAGTTCGGTGTCAGAATACTGGGGGTTGTAACAATGAGATAGAAAATATATTTTGGCTGGGGGTGGACAGTTTTGCGCAGTGTTCCTTGCTGTCCTATCGGCAAATGCATTACCGAGTGCCTCAGGAGACCTCGAGGACTGATGTCCCCGACAATGAATGATGGCTACTTGTTTGGGCAGTTGGATGGCCTCGATGAGGCCAGCGATAAGCTTGCCATTGATTACCGGGGTACCCTTGGTGGTGAGGAAGCGTCTTTCCTTCCAGATCATACAGTGAGAATGTGCAATAAGAAAGGCATACTTGGAGTCTGTGTAGATGTTGACAATTTTGTCTTTTGCCCATTTAAGAGCTTGAGTGAGTGCGACAAGCTCTGCCTGTTGGGAGGTGGTACCTAAAGGTAAGGGGTGAGTTTCAATGACTTCAGAGTGGGTGACGACGGCATACCCAGCTGCACGAGGTTTGGAGGGACGTGAGAAAGAGCTGCCATCTACGAAGAGAGTTACAGCTGCCTCTATGGGGGTAGACTGTAGATCTGATCGTGGGGACTGGGCCTCAGATAGAACCTCGGGGCAGCTATGCTCCGGGGATGGAGCAGCGGGATTAGGAAGGAGGGTGGCCGGGTTTAGGGCAGGACAGTGGGAAAGAGTAATGTTGGGATTTTCTATAAAAAGTAGATGCATGAGCTGGATTTTAGAGGGTCCCAGATGTGGCAAGGACTGATGGGAAAGGAGTTCTTGGAGCTTGTGGGGGGAGAAGACCTGAAGTGGCTGCTGCAAATTTATCTTGAGGGCTTCTGGAGTGAGAATAGCGGCTGCCGCCAGTGCCCGGAGACAAGGTGGCCACCCTTTTTTGGTGGGTCCCAGTTGCTTAGAGAGATAGGCTAAGGGAAGAAGGGTGGGGCCAACAGGCTGCGCTAAGACTCCTAGGGCCACATGAGTTCTTTCATCGGTGTACAGGTGGAAGGGAAGGCTAGGGTTTGGTAAGGCCAGGCCTGTGGAGGTGCATAGAGTTTGGAGTAAGGTGTGGAAGGCTCGTGCAACCGTGCCTGGAGAGGACAACGGTCCCTCAGGAGTGTCCGCAGTGGCTTGGTATAATGGTTTTGCCAGGAGGGCAAAGTTTGGGACCCAGTGGCCGAAGAACCCAACCATTCCCAGGAAGGAAAGTATTTCTGCTGCCGTCTGGGGCGGTTGGAGGGACCTGAGGGCCTGCAAGCGGTCAGCTGTGATAGATTTTTTCCCAGGAGTTATTTGCAGGCCCAGGTAGGTTACAGAGGGGGTGGCTATTTGGGCCTTTTTGAGGGATACGCGGTACCCCCTTGTGCCTAGAAAGTTCAGCAAGAGGGTGGTGGCTCGAATACATTCAGGGTGGCTGGGGGAGCAGACTAGCAGGTCATCAACATATTGAAGGACAGCAGAAGGAGTGAGGTTGCAGTCAAGGAGGTCAGCGGCCAGAGCTTGCCCAAATAAGTGAGGGCTGTCCCTGAAGCCCTGGGGGAGGACTATCCAAGTAAGTTGTTGAGAAAGGTCCGTGTGCGGGTCCTCCCAGGTGAAGGCGAAAATAAAGTACGAATCAGGGTGAAGGGGAATGGTGAAGAAGGCATCCTTGAGATCCAGGACTGAAAAGAAAGCAGTGTTGAAGGGGATCTTTGAGAGCAAGGTGTAGGGGTTGGGGACAACCGGGTGTATGGCGATGACAGCATCATTGACCAGGCGGAGTTCCTGGACCAGTCGATACTCTCCAGACGGTTTGCGAATAGGGAGGATGGGAGTATTACATGGGGAGTTGATGGGGATGAGGAGACCATGACCTTTCAGTCTGTTGACGATGGGAGAAAGTCCAAGGCGATGTTTCCTGGAGATGGGGAACTGGGGACGACAGAGGAATCTGGGAGACTGTTCTTTAAGGGAATTTCTGACAGGCTGGTGGTGTCTGGCGATTGTGGGTGTTTCAGTGTTCCAGACCTGAGGGTTGACATCCGGGAGGAGGGAAGGAGAGTTAGTGAGAGTTGGCGTAGGGTCTGAGCTGTGGAGTAGTGCTAGGAAGCTGCAGTTGGTGATAGGAGGGAAGGTGATGTTGGCGTGGAGTTTGGCAAGAATATCTCGGCCTAACAGGGGTACAGGACAGGAGGGGATGACTAGGAAGGAATGACTAAACAAAGTGGGACCGTATGAGCAAATTAACAGAGGGGTTTGCCGTGGGACGTGGGGGGCACCATCAATCCCCACAACAGAAACCTGGGAAGGACGAGTTTCACCATGGTAAAAAGGGAGTGCAGAGAAGGTAGCCCCCGTATCGAGTAAGAAGGAGACACTTTTACCCGCTACCTGAAGCGACACCCTGGGCTCGGCAAGGGTAACCGGGGTTGAAGAGCCAGGGCCTCCCTAGTCGTCTAAGAGTCCCAGCAACTCGGGACCGAAACCTCCGGAAGAATCTGACTTCCGTGCACTTTGGCCGGAGGCCGGATCATCCGGGGTTGCCCTGCGTGAACCAATCCCTCTGCCAGGGGCGGCTGAGGTCTCGGACGCACTGGGGCAGTCCGACTTCCAGTGTCCCGTGAGTTGACAAAGGGGGCAAGGCTTAGTGGGCGGACGAGGTTGTGGGCAGTTGGAGGCCCAGTGACCCTCATTCCCGCATTTGAAGCAGGCTCCCGGGGGGGGGGGCGCTGACGGCCACCCGTTTTTCCACCTCCTGCCGGCCGCAGAGCTGCTACCAAGGCTTGGGTTTGTAAAGCGACCTTCTGTTTCATTCGAGCTTGGCGAGCTGCCTCTGCTGCATTTTCCCGGGCTTGGCGGGCTGCCTCTGCCGCATCTTCCCGGGCGTTAAAAACTTTAAAGGCCATTTTTACCAGGTCCTGTATGGGGGTTTCCGGCCCATCCTCAACCTTTTTTAGTTTCTTTCGGATATCAGGGGCAGACTGTGAGATGAAATGAGAGGCGAGAACAGTTGCCCCGTTTTGGGATGCGGGGTCTAGCCGGGTGAAACGGACAAGGGCATCTTGCAAGCGGCCAAGAAAGAGAGCGGGATTTTCATCTGGCTTCTGAGTTATTTCTCTGAGTTTGTCATAGTTTACTACCTTATTGGAGACAGTATCTATGCCCCGTAGGAGATATTGGAGCATGCGATCGCAAGCTGGGATGTGGGATCCTGGCCCCTCCTGATAATTCCACTGGGGGTCTGTGCTAGGGAGAGCTTCAGCTCCAACGGGGACCTGGTTGGGGTTTATAGCATGGTCCCTGCCAGCTGCATGTTTAGCCGCTGCTAGGATGCGCTCATGCTCTTCGGCGGAAAGAGTGGAGGTGCAGATGACATGGATATCATGCCAAGTGAAACTATAGGCCCGAGTAAGGTACTGAAACTCCTTAATATAGGTGGAGGGGTCGGCTGAGAAAGATCCAAGTCGGCGTTCAATTTGCGCCAGGTCTTGGAGAGAGAAAGGAACATGAACTCTGACGAGTCCCTCCATCCCGGCCACGTCACGGAGCGGTGCCAAGACAGCTGGTGGGTGGGAGCGAGTATGGGCCGCAACTGGAGAACTTAAAGGGGGTGGCGCCGCTACGGTCGGAGGGGAGGGGGACGGGGAAGGAGGAGGTGGAGGAGCTGTGGGATTGGGGGCAGGGTCTGCAACTGGCGCAACAGTTGGAGGGGAGGAGAAGGACGAGGAAGGAGAAGGAGGAGCTGCGGGAGTGGGGGCAGGGTTTGCAACTGGCGGAGGAAGGGAGTTGGAGTGAGCAGGAGGAGGATGGGATAGGTGGTCAGGCAGCTCCTCCTGCTGTTCGTAAGGAGGGGGAGAGCTGACCTTGGGAGGGGAGCGAGCTAAGAGAACTTGATGAGTGGAACAGGAGGAGCAGAGGTCAGGGTGGGAACGCAAATCCCAAAAAGCCTGGACCTAAGGCACCTCACGATCCTTGCCAGAACGGCGACAAAAATTGTCCAGGTCTCGGAGCACATTGGAATCGAAAGTGCCAGTCGGAGGCCAATGAGACTGGTTATCAAGTTTATATTGGGGCCAAGCAACCTGGGATAAGAAAATGAGCTTTTTCTTGCACAAGGTTTGTTTATATCCCAGCCTAGAAAAATTGAGGAGTAAGCACCCGAGGGGGGTGTTACTAGGGATTTTAGACTCCGTGTTCCCCATGGCGCGTGTGGCAGGACCTTCCCTTTAGCGAGATTGGGCTAGAGTGGTGTGGGAAGAGGTGTCCCGTCTGTCCCACAGCCCCTCTAGAGGGCGGTAGAAAGAGTCAGGGAGGGCGTCCCCTCGTCTGACCATTCCTATTGTGGAAGTGGAAGTGGGGGAAGGACCAGAGGAGGCGTCCCTCGTCTGATCACTTCCAAGGCTCCTGGAGCCTTGTTGGAGGATCTGATTCTCGGGCCGGCCGGCGCTTGGCAAGGGATCCGTGGAGTGGGAGACGCAAAAGGAAAAGAGGCCACCACACGCACCGCGGGGAAGATAGGCAAGTAAATGGACTTACCTTATCCGGAGCGTGGAGGCCAATTCAGAGGAAGGGGGGGTCGCCGGAGGGAGGGGGCTGCTGGTGGACCAGCCACCCACACCTCCCGGGTTTCGGCACCAAATGTGCGACCCGCAGAGACCCTTCCTGAAATAATTCAGTCCAAAGAACCGCTGGGCCGAGTCCAGGTTTATTGCGGTTTGCGGGCAACTCGAGCGGGAGAGGGAAGAGCTGCCCCCAGCAGCTGCTGGAGAGGGTTTTTATAGGGAGGGGGCCCGCATAGGTGGGGTGTCGTGGAGTGATTGGTGGAGGTTGGACATGGGCGGAGTGGGAATATCGTGGTGTGCAAGGGTTGGCTTAGCTTTGGCGGGCTAAAGTGCGGAGATGATTGGTGGAGGCTAAACAAAGAAGAGGGAAGAGCCCCGTGGCTAGGTTTTGGCGGGCTGCTGTCGGGGCATGTACGGGTTTTGGCGGGCTGACACGGGAAAGCAATTGGCTAGTCCTGTTGCTGGGCAGACCAACCTCCAGAGGCAGCCTGCTGGATGTGGGCCCCGGATATGGGGGATGGGCTATTTCTACCTAACACATTTAAAGCAGTCTCTAGAGGAAAATATGTACCAATGAGTGCCCACATGAGAGGAAAGGAGAGATCTAAAATTGACACCCTATCATCAAAATTGAAAGAGCTAGAGGAGCAAGATCAAAAAAACTCAGAACCTAGCAGAAGACAGGAAATAACTAAGATCAGAGCAGAACTGAAGGAAATAGAGACACAAAAACTCTTCAAAAAATCAGTAAGTCCAGGAGCTGGTTTTCCGAAAAGATCAACAAAATAGACAGACCACTAGCCATATTAATAAAAAAGAAAAGAGAGAATAACCAAATTGATGCAATAAAAAAAGATAAATGGGGATATCACCACAGATTCCACAGAAATCCAAACCATCATCAGAGATGATTACAAACAATTCTATGCACATAAACTAGTAAACCTGGAAGAAATGGATACATTCTTGGACACCTGCACCCTCCCAAGCCTAAACCAGGAAGAAGTCAAAACCCTGAATAGACCAATAACAAGGTCTGAAGTTGAGGCAGCAATTAAGAGCCTACCACACAAAAAAGCCCAGGTCCAGATGGGTTCACAGCCGAATTCTACCAGACATACAAAGAGGAGCTGGTACCATTCCTTCTGAAACTATTCCAGACAATAAAAAAGAGAGAATCCTTTCCAAATGATTTTATGAGAAAAACATCATCCTGATACCAAAACCCGGCAGAGACTCAACAAGAAAAGAAGCCTTCAGGCCAATATTCATGATGAACATAGATGCAAAATTATTCAATAAAATACTGGCAAACCGATTGCAACAGCATATCAAAAAGCTTATCCACCATGATCAAGTAGGATTCATCCCAGGGATGCAAGGCTGATTCAACATACACAAGTCCGTAAAGGTAATTTACCACATAAACAGAACCAAAGACAAAAACCACTTGATTATCTCAATTGATGCAGAGAAGCCTTTTGACAAAATTCACCAGCCCTTTATGCTAAAAACCCTCAATAAACTAGGTATTGGCGCAACGTTTCTCAAAATAATAAAAGCTATTTACGACAAACCAACAGCCAATATCATACTGAATGGGCAAAAACTGGAAGCATTCCCTTTGAAATCTGGCACTAGAGAAGGATGACCGCTCTCACCACTCCTATTCAATATAGTACTGGAAGTTCTAGCCAGAGAAATCAGGCAAGAAAAAGAAATAAAGGGTATTCAAATAGGAAAGGAGGAAATCAGATTGTCTCTATTTGCAGATGACATGATTGTGCATCTAGAAGACCCCATCATCTCAGCCCAAAATCAGCTGAAACTGATAAACAACTTCAGCAAAGTCTCAGGATACAAAATCAACGTGCAAAAATCACAAGCATTCCTATACACAAGTAAAAGACTTAAAGACAGCCAAATCAAGAACGAACTGCCATTCACAATTGCTACAAAGACAATAAAATACGTAGGAATACAACTAACAAGGAACGTAAGGGAACTCTTCTAGGAGAACTACAAGCCACTGATCTACAAAATAAGAGAGGACACAAACAGATGGAGAAACATTCCATGTTCATGTTAGGAAGAATCAACATCGTGAAAATGGCCATTCTGCCCGAAGTAATTTACAAATTCAACGCTATTCCCATCAAGCTACAGAAATGGAAAAAAACACCTTAAACTTCATATGGAACAAAAATAGAGCCCGCATAGCCAAGTGCATTCTAAGCAAAAAGAACAAAGCAGGAGGCATCACAGTACCGGACTTCAAACTATACTACAAGGCTACAGTAATCAAAACAGCATGGCACTGGTACCAAAACAGAGATATAGACCAGTGGAACAGAACAGAGGCCTCAGAGGAAATACAACACATCTACAACCATCTGACCTTCGACAAACTTGGCAAAAACAAGCAATGGGGAAAGGATTCCCTATTTAATAAATGGTGTTGGGAAAACTGGTTAGCCATGTGCAGAAAGCAGAAACAGGACCCCTTCCTGACACCTTCCACCAAAATTAACTCCAGATGGATTAAAGACTTAAACATCAGACCTAACACCATAAAAATCCTAGAAGAAACTCTAGGCAAAACCATTCAGGACATAGTCATAGGCAAGGACTTCATGACCAAAACACCAAAAGCAATGGCAACAAAAGCCAAAATAGACAAATGGGACCTAATCAAACTCCACAGCTTCTGCACATCAAAAGAAACAGTCAGTACAGTGAATCGGCAATCAACAGAATGGGAAAAAAAATTTTGCAGTCTACCCATCTGTCAAGAGGCTGATATCCAGAATTTACAAAGAACTAAAACAGATCTACAAGAAAAAAACAAACAAGCCCTTTCAAAAGTGGGCAAGGATATGAACAGACACTTTACCAAAAAAGACATACATGAGGCCAACAAACATATGAAAAAATGTTCATCATCACTGGTCATTAGAGAAATGCAAATCAAAACCACTTTGAGATACCATCTCACACCATTTAGAATGGCGATCATTAAAAAATCTGGAGAAAACAGATGCTGTAGAGGATGTGGAGAAATAGGAACACTTTTATACTGTTGGTGGGATTGTAAATTAATTCAGCCATTGTGAAAGACAGTGTGCCGATTCCTCAAAGACCTAAAAATAGAAATTCCATTTGACCCAGCAATTTCATTAGGGGGTATGTATCAAAAGGATTATAAATGATTCTACTATAAGGACACATGTACACGAATGTTCATTGCAGCAATCATTACAATAGCAAAGACCTGGAACCAACCCAAATGCCCATCAATGATAGTCTGGATAGGGAAAATGTGCTATGTATACACCATGGAAAATCACGCAGCCATTAAAAACGATGAGTTCGTGTCCTCTGCAGGGACATGGATGAACCTGGAAACCATCATTCTCAGCAAACTGACACAAGGGCAGAAAATCAAACACCGCATGTTCTCACTCATAGGCAGGTGTTGAACAATGAGAAACCATGGACAAACAAAGGGGAACACTACACACTGGTGTCCGTTTGGGAAAAATGGGGGAGGTATGGGGGGGTGGTGAGGTGGAAGACATACCATGCAGAGAAATGACAGATACTGGTGAGGGGAAGGAAAGGAGAAAACCACACTTCCGTGTGTGTACCTATGCAACAATCTTGCATGTTCTTCACATGAACCTCAAACGAAAATGCAATTAAAATAAATAAATAAATAAAAACTTTTAAAAAATGTGAAAACAAAAAAATAAAAAAACAAAAATAAATAAAATAAAAACAAAAATGGAGCTATATAGCAGGATGGTTACCAATGTTTGCATTCAACTTACAGAGTTAAACTGATGTGTGTTTTCAGCAGTTCACAAACCATTTCCTTTGAAAATGTAGAAACAGATATTTCCAGCCCTATACTGGCATATAAGAACTAGCAGTAAGAATGCCTTTAAAACATAGAAGAAAAGTTTCTTACAACCTGATCTGCTGTGTGTTGGTTCAGTTAGAAAGTTTCCTCTATGTTTAGATTCAGCGAGTCAGAAACGTTTCTTCTAAAAGCCGCCTTTCAACATTCCAGAGTCAATGGGAGTACAGTATTTAATGAGAAATATCTGGTTCCAAAGCAAAAACGGAGCTGTCTAACAGGTTGTCAATGTGTGCATTCAAGTTACAGAGTTAAACTGATGTGTGTTTGAAGCAGTTCAGAAGCTCTTTCTTTGGAAAGTGTGGAAACAGATATTTCCAGCCCTATACTGGCATATAAGAATTAGCAGTAAGAATGCGTTTAAAACACAGAAGGAACATTTCGTATAAAGGTATCTGCTATGTGTTGGTTCACCTTATGAAGATGCATCTAGGTTTATATTCAGCAAGTTAGAAACACCTTTGTTCTAAAAGCTGCGTTGGAACATTCCAGAGTGAATGGCAGTACAGACTGTAATGAGAAGTATCTGGCCCTAAAACAAAAATGGTGCTCTCTAGTAGAGTGGTTGTTAATGTGTACATTCAGCTTACAGAGTTAAACTGATGTGTGTTTGCAGCAGTTTAGAAACCCTTTCTTTGGAGAATGTAGAAACAGATATTTCCAGCCATATACTGGCATATAAGAATCAGCATTAGGCATGAGTTTTAACACAGAAGAAACGTTTCTAACATACTGATCTGCTGTGTGTTGGTTCACCTTAGGAAGTTGAATCTATGTCTAGATTCATAAGTTAGAAAAACGTTTCTTCTGAAAGCTGTGTTTGGATATTCCAGAGTGAACGACAGTACAGGATGTAAAGAGAAATATCTGGCTCTAAAACAAAAATGGAGCTATCTAACAGAAGAGTCGTCAATATGTGCATTCAACTTACAGAGTTAAACTGATGTGTGTTTGGATCAGTTCAGAAACCCTTTTGTCGGAGAATATAGAAACACGTATTTCTAGCCCTATACTGGCATATAAGAATTAGAAGTAAGAATGCATTTAAAACACAGAAGAAACATTTCTTACAAACTGATCGGCTGTGTGTTGGTTCATCATAGGAAGATGCATCTATCTTTAGATTCTGTGAGTTAGAAACACGTTTCTTCTAAAAGCTGCTTTTGGACATTCCAGAGGGAATGGGATAACAGGATATAATATCTGTATCTAAAACCAAAGCGGAGCTATCCATAAGAATAGTTGTAAAGGTGTGCATTCAACTTACGGAGATAAACTGAAGTGTGTTTTGAACAGTTCAGAAACCCTTTCTTTGGAGAATGTAGAAACAGATATTTCCAGCCCTATACTGGCATGAAAGAATTAGCAGTAAGACAGCATTTAAAACACAAAAGAAACATTTCTTACAAACTGATCTGCTGTGTGTTGGTTCACTGTAGGAAGTTGCATCTATGTTTAGATTCAGCGAGTTAGAAACATGTTTCTTCTAAAAGCTGCGTTGCAACATTACAGAGTGAATGGGAGTAAAGGCTTGTAAAGAGAAATATCTGGCCCTAAAACAAAAACAGTGCAACCAAGCAGAGTGGTTTTAAATGTGCGTATTAAACTTACAGAGTTAAACTGATGTGTCTTGCAGCAGTTCAGAAACCCTTTCTTTATATAATGTAGAAACAGATATTTCCAGCCATATACTGGCATATAAAAATTAGCAGTAAGAATGCGTTTAAAACACAGAGGAAACCTTTCTTACACACTGATCTGCTGTGTCTTCATTCACCGGAATAAGTTGCATCTATGTTTAGATTCTGTGATTTTGAAAAGCTTTTCTTCTGAAAGCTGCGTTTGGACATTCCAGAGTGAATGGGATTACAGGCTGTAATGAGACATATCTGGTTCTAAAACAAAAATGGAGCTATACAGCAGAATGATTGTCAATGTGTACACTCAACTTACAAAAATAAACTGAAATGAACAGATCATAAACCATTTCTTTGGAGAACGTAGAACAGATATTTCAAACCCTATGCTGGCATATAAGAATTAGCAGTAAGAATGCATATAAAACACAGAAGAAACATTTCTAACATACTCATCTGCTCTGTGTCGGTTCATCATAGGAAGTTGCATCTATGTTTAGATTCAGCGAGTTAGAAACACGTTTCTTCTAAGAGCTGCATTTGGACATTCCAGAGTGAATGAGAGTACAGGCTGTAATGAGAAACATCTGGCCCTTAAACAAACACCGAGCTACATAGGAGAATGGTTGTGAACGTGTGCATTCAACTTACAGACTTAAACTGATGTTTGTTTGCAGCAGTTCAGAAACCCTTTCTTTGGAGAATGTAGAGACAGATATTTACAGCCCTATACTGGCGTAAAAGAATTAGCAGTAGGAATGCATTTAAAACACAGAAGAAACGTTTCTTACAAACTGATCTGCTGTGTGTTTGTTCACCTTAGCAAGTTATATCTATGTTTAGATTCAGGGAGTTAGAAACACGTTTCTTCAAAAATCTGCACTTGGACATTCCAGAGCGAATGGGGGTACAGGCTGTACTGAGAAATATATGTCCCTGAAACAAAAACGAATCTATCTAGCAGAAGGGTTGTCAATGTGTGAATTCAATGTATAGAGTGAAAATGATGTGTGTTTGCAGAAGTTCAGAAACCCTTTCTTTGAGAACGTAGAATCAGTTATTTCGAGCCATACACAGGCATATAAGAATTAGCAGTAAGAATGCTTTAAAACACAGAAGAAACGTTTCTTACAAACTGATCTGCTGTGTGTTGATTCAAATTAGGAAGTTGCATCTATGTTTAGATTCAGCAAGTTAGAAACACGTTTCTTCTACAATCTGCATTTGGACATTCCGGAGTGAATGGGAGTACAGGCTGTAATGAGAAATATCTGGCTATAAAACACAAACGGAGCCATCTAGCAGAATGGTTATCAATGTGTGCATTCAACTTACAGAATTAAACTGATGTGTATTTGCTGCACTTCAGAAACCCCTTCTTTGGATAAGGTAGAAACACGTATTTCCAGCCCTATACTGGCGTATAAGAATTAGCAGTAAGAATGCATTTAAAACACAGAAGAAGCGTTCCTTGCAAACTGACCTGTTTTGTGTTGGTTCACGTTAGAAACTTGCATCTATGTTTAGATTCAGCGAGTTAGAAACACATTTCTTCTAATAGCTGCATTTGGACTTTCCAGAGTGAGTGGCAGTACAGGCTGTAATGACAAATATCTGGCTCCAAAACAAAAACGAAGGTATCCAGAATGGTTGTCATTCAACTTACAGAGTTAAACTGATATGTGTTTGGAGCAGTTCAGAATCCTTTTCTTTGGAGAATATAGAAAAAGGTATTTCCAGCACTATACTAGCATATAAGAATTAACAGTAATAATGCATTTAAAACACAGAAGCAATGTTTCTTACAAACTGATCGGCAGTGTGTTGTTTCACCTTAGGGAGTTGCCTATATGTTTAGATTCAGAGAGTTAGAAACATGTTTTTTCTAAAAGGTACTTTTGGACATTCCAGAGTGAGTGGGAGTACAGGCTGTAATGAGAAATATCTGGCTCTAAAACAAAAACGGAGCTCTCTAGCAGAATGGTTATCAACATGTGCATTCAACTTACAGAGTTAAACTGATGTGTGTTTGCAGCAGTTCAGAATCCCTTCCTTTGGAGAATATGGAAACAGATATTTCCAGCCCCATACTGACATTTAAGAATCAGCAGTAAGAATGGGTTTATAACACAGAAGACCCGCTTCTTACAAACTGATCAGCTGTGTACCGGTTCACCTTAGGGAGTTGCATCTACATTTCGATTCAGCAAGTTAGAAACACGTTGCTTCAAAAAGCTGTGTTAGACCATTTAAGAGTGAATGTTAGTACTGGCTGTAGCAAGAAATATCTGGCTCTAAAACAAAAACGGAGCTATCTAAACAGAGTGGTTTTCAATGTCTGCATTGAACTTACGGAATTTAACTGATGTGTGTTTGCAGCAGTTTAGAAACACTTTCTTTGGAGGATGTAGAAACAGATATTTCCTGCCCTATTCTGTCATATAAGAATTAGCAGTAAAAATGCACTTAAAACACAGAAGAAACGTTTCTAACAAACTGATCTGCTGTGTGTTGGTTCATCTTAGGAACTTTCATCTATGTTTAGATTCAGCAAGTTAGCAACACGTTTCATCTAAAAGCTGCATTTGGACATTCCAGAGTGAATGGGAGTACAGGCTGTAATGAGAAATACGTGGCTCTAAAATCAAAAGGGATGTATCTAGCAGAAGGGCTGTCAATGTGTGAATTCAACATACGGAGTTAAGTTGATGTGTGTTTCTAGCAGTTCAGCAACCATTTCTTTGGAGAATGTAGAAACAGATATTTCCAGCCCTATACTGGAATATAAGAATTAGGAGTAAGTATGCGTTTAAAACACAGAAGAAATGTTTCTTACAAGCTGATCTGCTGTATGTTGGTTCACCTTATGAAGTTGCATCTCTGTATAAATTCAGCAACTTAGAAACACAGTTCTTCTATAAGCTGCGTTTGGACATTCCAGAGTGAATGGGTATAAAGGCTACAATGAGAAATATCTGGCTCCATAGCAAAAACGGACTGCCTACCAGAAGGGCTGTCAATGTGTGCATTCAACGTACGGATTTAAACTGCTCTGTGTTTGCAGCAGTTCAGAAACCCTTTCTTTACACAACGTTGAAACAGATATTCCTAGCCCTATACCCGCATATATGAATTAGTAGCAAGAATGCATTTAAAAAAAAGAAGAAACATTTCTTAAAAACTGATCTGCTGTGTGTTGTGTCATTAGGAAGTTGCATCTATGTTTGGATTCAGCGGGTTAGAAACACGTTTCTTCCAAAAGCTCTGTTTGGACATTCCAGAGTGAATGGGACTACAGGCTGTCATGACAAATATCTGGCTATAAAACAAAAACTGAGCTATCTGGCAGAATGATTGTCAATGTGTGCATTGAACTTGCAGAATTAAACTGATGTGTGTTTACAGAAGTTCAGAAACCCTTTCTTTGGAGAATTTAGAAACAGATATTTCCAGCCCTATACTAGCATATAAGAATTAGTTCTAAGAATGCCTTTAATACACAGAAGAAACATTTCTTGCAAACTGATCTGCTGTGTATTGGTTCACCTTAGGAAGTTGCATCTGTTTTCAGATTCAGCATGTTAGAAACATGTTTCTTTTAAAAGCTGGTTTTGAGCATTCCAGAGTGAATGAGAATACATGCTATAATGAGAAATATCTGGCTCCAAAACAAAAATGAACCTATCTAGCAGAAGGGTTGTCAATGTGTGCATTCAAATTACAGAGTTAAACTGAGGTGTGTTTGCAGCAGTTCAGAACCCCTTTCTTTGGCGAATGTAGAAACAAATATTTCCAGCCCTATACAGGCATATAAGAATTAACAGTAAGAATGCATTTAAAACACAGAAGAAACGTTCCTTACAAACTGTTCTGCTGTGTGATGGTTCACCTTAGGAAGTTGCAGCCATGTTTAGATTCAGCAAGTTAGAAACACATTTCTTCTAATAGCTGCGTTTGGACATTCCAGAGTGAATGGGAATTCAGGCTGTAATGACAAATATCTGTGTTTAAAACAAAAACGGAGCTATCTAGCAGAATGGTTGTCAATGTGTACATTCAACATACAGCGTTAAACTAATATGTGTTTGCAGCAGTTCAGAAACCCATTATTTGCGGATTGTAGAAACAAATATTTCCAGGCCTATACTGGCATATAAGAATTAGCAGTAGGAAAGCATTTTAAACACAGAAGAAACGTTTCTTAAAAACTGATCTGCTGTGTGTTGGTTCATGTTAGGAAGTGGCATCTATGTTTAGATTCATCAGTTAGAAACACGTTTCTTCTCAAATCTTCGTTTGGATATTGCAGAGTGAATGGAATTACAGGCTGTATTGAGAAATACCTGGCTCTAAAACAAAAATGGAGCTCTCTAGCAGAAAGGTTGTCAATGTGTGAAATTAACTTACAGGGTTAAAGAGATGTGTGTTTGCAGTTGTTCAGAAACCCTTTCTTTTGAGAATGTATAAACAGATATTTCCAGCCCTATACTGGCATATAAAAACTAGTAAGTTTATGCATATAAGGGGGAATGCATATAAGGGGGAATGTTGGGAAGATGGCTGACTGAGAACAGCTCAGGACTTCAGCTCCCAGTGAAGGTGCAGAGGGTGATTGGACACCGCATTTGCAGACGAATCTTTATTGCCCACCAACCAGGAGATACCCAGGCAGAGGGGTTGCCAGCGCCGGTGTTCCGGCCGGTGCTCCTGTTTTGGCCCCTGTGTGGCTGATTTGGCCCACACGGCTGCTTTGACCACACTCTGTTGCGGCGGGTCACTGTACAAAAGCCACTGGTCTGGGAGCCCTATTAGCTGGTGAGCCATGAGACGGCAGTGTTTCCCATTCATCTGAAATAGCGAGCCATGCCAGGAGATTCCTAGGCAAAAAAACCACCAGGAGCCGGCGCCGCTGTTTGAGCCAACTCAGTGAGTCGCAGCATGGGAGATCCCGGTGCCTTTTCAAGAAGCGACTGGAACGCTGGGACGTTCAACTTAAAAAATAAAAAAAGAAACACTGAGTCAGGGAGCCAGGTGATCAGGCTTGGTAGGTCCCAATCCCCACCCCCAACCACAACAACAATGAAAACAAAAACAGGAATTGGAAACGCTCGGGTTGAGCGGTTTCAAAGCAAGCACAGCTGAACTTGGGATGGTCCGGCTCTATGGGGGAGGGGCGTCTGCCATTACAGAGACTCTCCACCACTACAGAGGCAGGCCGCTGTTGCCAAGACAACCCGCCATTGCAGAGGCAACCTGCCACAACAGAGAGAGTCCGCCATAACAGAGGCGGGGCCACCATTGCCGAGGCAGTTCTAACTACGCCCATATACACAGGACTGCAGGGAAGAGCACAGGGCAACTTGGGGGAGCCCAAAGCAGCTCAGCAAAGTCTCCGCAGGCAGACAGTGGCTAGGTGTGCTGCTAGCTGGGCGGGGCAGACCTAAACGAAAAATTAAAAAGGACAGTAGCACAATGGTAACTAATAAAGCCCTAACTCACCGGGACACAGCATCTGGGAAAAAAAAGGTAGTTTATAAGTTCAGCTGCAGCAGACCTAAACATACCTGCCCAGCAGCTCTGAATGAACAGTGGAGCTCACAGCTCAGGACTTAAGCCCCAATAAAAAAAAAGACTGTCTCCTCAAGTAGCTCCCTGACTCCCATAGATCCAAAGAGTCACCTCATTAGGGAGAGAACGGACTTACAGTTGGTGAGCATCCTTCTGGGACAAAGATAGCAGAACAGGAAATGGGTAGCAACCTTTACTGTTCTGCAGCTGCTGCAGGTGATTCCCAGGCAAGCAGGGCCGGGAGAGGACCTCAGCAGTCCTACAGCACAGGGGTCAGACTGTTAGAAGGAAAGCTTAAAAAAAATAAAAAAAAAAAAAGTAACTTCAGCATCCACGCACTAGAAGCTCACTCAGAGACCAAATCTGAAAGACAGTAACTACAAAGACAACAGGTGGATAAACCCACAAAAATGGGAAGAAACCAGTGCAAAAATGATGAAAACTCCCGAAACCAGAACACGTCTCCTAAAAGGGATCACAACTCCTCACCAGCAAGGGAACCAGACCGGATCGAGAAGGAGGGTGATGAAATGACAGAATCAGACTTCAGAAGGTGGGTAGTAAGAAACTACAGTGAGCTAAAAGAACAAGTACTAACCCAATGCAAAGAAACTAGGAACACTGAAAAAAGATTGGACGAAATACTAACGAGAATGTACAATATAAAGAGGATTATAAGTGAATTGATGGCGCTGAAAATCACAACACGAGAAATTTGTGAAGTATGCACAAGTTTCAACAGCTGAATTGACCGAGCAGAAGAAAGGATATCAGAGGTCGAAGATCAACTCAATGAAATAAATAAAGAAGGCAAGAACAGAGAAAAAAGTGCAAAAAGGAATGAACAAAATCTTCCAGAAATGTGGGACTGTGTGAAAAGACCTAATCTACGTTTGATAGGTGTACCTGAATGTGATGAAAAGAATGAATCCAAGCTGGAAAATACTCTTCAGGATATTATCCAGGAAAACTTCCCCAATCTAGCAGGGCAGGCCAATATTCAAATGCAGGAAATACAGAGAACACCACAAAGATATTCCTCAAGAAGAGCAACCCCAAGGCACATAATCGTCAGATTCACCAGGGTTGAAATGAAAGAGAAAATGCTAAGGGCAGCCAGAGAGAAAGGTCGGGTCACCCACAAAGGGAAACCCATTAGACTCACAGCAGATCTCTCAGCAGAAACCCTACAAGCCAGAAGAGATTGGGGACCAATATTCAACATCCTTAAAGAAAAGAACTTTCAACCCAAAATCTCCTATCCAGCCAAACTAAACTTCATAAGTGAAGGAAAAATAAAATCCTTTGTGAAAAAGCAAGTACTCAGAGATTTCATCACCACCAAACCTGCTCTACAAGAACTTCTGAAAGAGTCTCTACACATATAAAGGAACAACCAGTACCAGCCACTCCAAAAACATACCAAATGGCAAAAGAGCATCAATACAATCAAGAATCTGCATCAACTAACCAAAAAAACAGCCAGGTAGTGTCAAAACAACAGTATCAAATTCATACATAGCAATACTATCCCTAAATGTAAATGGACAAAATGCCCCAATCAAAAGACACAGACTGACAAATTGGATAAAAAGCCAAAACCCATCAGTGTGCTGTATCCAGGAAACCCATCTTACAAGCAAGGATACACAAAGGCTCAAAATAAAGAGATGGAGGAAAATCTACCAAGCAGATGGAAAGCAAAAAAAGCAGGAGTTGCAATCCTCATCTCTGATAAAGTAGACTTTAAAGCAACAAAGATCAAAAGAGACAAAGAAGAACATTACATAATGGTAAAAGGATCACTGCAACAAGAAGAGCTAACGATCCTAAATATATATGCACCCAATATAGGAGCACCCAGATACATAAGGCAAGTTCTTAATGACTTACAAAGAGACTTAGACTCCCACACATGAATAGTGGAAGACTTTGACACCGCATTGTCATTGTTAGACAGATCAACCAGACAGAAAATTAACAAGGATATCCAGGACCTGAACTCAGACCTGGAACAAGCAAACCTAATAGACATTTACAGAACTCTCCACCCCAAATCCACAGAATATACATTCTTCTCAGCACCACATCACACCTACTCTAAAATTGACCACATAACTAGCAATAAATCACTCCTCAGCAAATGCAAAAGAACGGAAATCATAACAAACAGCCTCTCAGACCACAGTGCAATCTAGTTAGAACTCAGAATGCAGAAAGTAACTCAGAACCGCACAGCTTCATGGAAACTGAACAACTTGCTCTTGAATGTTGACTGGATAAACAATGAAATGAAGGCAGAAATAAAGATGTTCTTCGAAACCAATGAGAACGAAGACACAACATACCAAAATCTCTGGGACACATTTAAAGGAGTCCCTATAGGAAAATATATAGCAATGAGTGCCCACATAAGAAGAAAGGAGAGATCTAAAATTGACACCCTATCATCAAAATTGAAAGAACTGGAGGAGCAAGAACAAAAAAACTCAAAACCTAGCAAAAGACAAGAAATAAGATCAGAGCAGATTTGAAGGAAATAGAGACACAAAAAAAACTCTTCAAAAAATCAATATATCCAGGAGCTGGTTTTTCGAAAAGATCAACAAAATAGACCACTAGCCAGATAAATAAAAAAGAAAAGTGAGAATAACCAAATTGATGCAATAGAAAATGATAAAGGGGATATCACCATAGATTCCACAGAAATCCAAACCATTATCAGAGATTATAACAAACAACTCTATGCACATAAGCTAGTAAACCTGGAAGAAATGCACAAATTCCTGGCCACCTGCACCCTCCCAAGCCTAAACCAGGAAGAAGACAAAACCCTGAATAGACCAATAACAAGGTCTGAAGTTGAGGCAGCAATTAAGAACGTACCACCCAAAAAAAGCCCAGGTCCAGATGGGTTCACAGCCGAATTCTACCAGACATACAAAGAGGAGCTGGTACCATTCCTCCTGATACTATACCAGAAAATCCAAAAAGAAGGAATCCTTCCCAAATGATTTTATGAGACAAACATCATCCTGATACCAAAACCCGGCAGAGAATCAACAAGAAAAGAAACCTTCAGGCCAATATTCATGATGAACATAGATGCAAAAATCTTCAATAAAATACTGGCAAGCCGATTGCAACAGCATATCAAAAAGCTTATCCACCATGATCAAGTAGGATTCATCCCAGGGATGCAAGGCTGATTCAACATACGCAAGTACCTAAACATAATTCAACACATAAACAGAAACAAAGACAAAAACCACATGATTATCTCAATTGAGGCATTTGACAAAATTTAACAGCCCTTTAAAATGCTAAAAACCCTCAATAAACTACGTACTGACTGAACGTATCACAAAATAATAAAAGCTGTTTTATGACAAACCAACAGCCAATATCATACTGAATGGGCAAAAACTGGAAGCATTCCCTTTGAAATCTGGCATTAGACAAGGATGCCCTCTCTCACCATTCCTATTCAATATAGTAATGGAAATTCTATCCAGAGTAATCAGGCAAGAAAAAGATATAAAGGGTATTCAAACAGGAAAGGAGAAAATCAAATTGTCTCTATTTGCAGATGACATGATTGTATATCTAGAAGACCCCATCTTCTCATCCCAAAATCTCCTGAAACTGATAAACAACTTCAGAAAAGTTTCAGGATACAAAATCAATGTAAAAAATCACAAGCATTCCTATACACTAGTAAGAGACTTAAAGAGAGCCAAACCAAGAAAGAACTGTCATTCACAATTGCTACAAAGACAAAATACAACTAACAAGGAACGTAAAGGACCTCTTCAAGGAGAACTACAAGCCACTGCTCAACGAAATAAGAGAGAACACAAACAGATGGAGAAACATTACATGTTCATGGTTAGGAAGAATCAACATCATGAAAATGGCCATACTGCCCAAAGTAATTTACAAATTCAACACTATTCCCATCAAGCTACCAATGCCCTTCTTCACAGAACTGGAAAAAAACACCTTAAACTTCATATGGAACCAAAAGAGAGCCCGCATAGCCAAGTACATTCTAAGCAAAAAGAACAAAGCGGGAGCCATCACACCACCAGACTTCAAACTATACTATAAGGCTACAGTAATCAAAACAGCATGGTACTGGTACCAAAACAGAAATATAGACCAATGGAACAGAACAGAGGCCTCAGAGGAAATACAATATATCTACAACCATCCGATCTTTGACAAACCTGACCAAAACAGGCAATGGGGAAAGGATTCCCTGTTTAATAAATGATGTTGGGAAAACTGGCTAGCCATGTGCAGAAAGCAGAAACAGGACCCCTTCCTGACACCTTACACCAAAATTAACTCCATGTGGATTAAAGACATCAGACATAACACCATAAAAACCCTAGAAGAAAATCTAGGCAAAACCATTCAGTACATAGGCCTAGGCAAGGACTTCATGACCAAAACGCCAAAAGCAATGGCAACAAAAGCCAAAATAGACAAATGGGACCTAATCAAACTCCACAGCTTCTGCACGGCAAAAGAAACAGTCAGTAGAGTGAATCGGCAACCAACAGAATGAGAAAAAATTTTTGCAGTCTACCCATCTGACAAGGGGCTGATATCCAGAATTTACAAAGAACTAAAACAGATCTACAAGAAAAAAACATACAAGCCTATTCAAATATGAGCAAAGGATATGAACAGACACTTTACAAAAGAAGACATACAAAAGGCCAGCAAACAAATAAAAAAATGCTCATCATCACTGGTCATTAGAGAAATGCATATCAAAACCACATTGAGATACCATCTCACACCAGTTAGAATGGCGATCATTAAAAAATCTGGAGACAACAGATGCTGGAGAGGATGTGGAGAAAGAGGAACACTCTTACACTGTTGGTGGGGGTGTAAATTACTTCAACCATTGTGGAAGACAGTGTGGTGATTCCTCAATGACCTAAAATAGAAATCCAATTTGACCCAGCAATCCCATTACTGGGAATACATCCATGGGATTATAAATCATTCTACTATAAGGACACGTGCACATGAATGTTCATTGCAGCACTATTTACAACAGGAAAGACCTGGAACCAACCCAAATGCCCATCGATGATAGACTGGATAGGAAAAATGTGGTACATATACACCATGGAATATTACACAGACATAAAAAACGATGAGTTCGTGTCCTTTGTAGGGTCGTGGATGAACCTGGAAATGATTATTCTCAGCAAACTGACACAAGAGCAGAAAATCAAACACTGCGTGTTCTCACTCATTGGTGGGTTTTGAACAATGAGAACACATGGACACAGAGAGGGGAGCACTACACACTGGGGTCCATTGGGGGGAAATGAGGGAGGGACGGGTGGTGGGAGGGTGGGAAGAGATAGCATAAGGAAAAGTGACAGATAAAGGTGAGAGGAAGGAAGGCAGAAAACCACACTCCCATGTGTGTACCTATGCAACAATCTTGCTTGTTCTTCACATGTATCCCAAAACCTAAAATGCAATTAAAAAAAAAAAAAAGAATAAACCAAAAAAAAAAAAAAAATGCATATAAAACACAGAAGAAACTTTTCTATCAAACTGACCTGCTGTGTGTTGGCTCACATTAGGAAGTTGCATCTATGTTTAGATTCAGCGAGTTAGAAAGACGTTTCCCTTAAAACCTGTGTTTGGACATTCGAAAGTGAATGGGAGTACAGGCTGGAATGAGAAATATCTGGCTCTAAAACAAAAACGGAGATATCTAGCAGAATGGTTGTCACTGTGTGTATTCAACTAACAGAGTTAAAATGATGTGTGCTCACAGCAGTTCTGAAATGCTTTATTTGGAGAATGTAGAAATAGGTATTTCGACTCCATACTTGCATATAAGTATTAGCAGTAAGAATGCAAGAAAGAAGAAACCTTTCTTACAAACGGATCTGTTGTGTGTTCATTCACCTTAGGAAGTTGCCTCTATGTTTACATTCAGTGAGACAGAAACATGTTTCTTCTAAAAGCAGCATTAGGATATTCCAGAGTGAATGAAAGTACAGGCTGTAATGAGAAATATCTGGATCTAAAAGAAAAACGGAGCTATCTAGCAGAAGGGTTGTCAATCTGTGCATTCAGTTTACACAGTTACACTGATGTGTGCTTCCTGCAGTTCAGAAACCCTTTCTTTGGAGAATGTAGAAACAGATATTTCCAGCCCTATACTGGCATATAAGAAGTAGCAGTAAGAATGGATTTAAAACACAGAAAAACGTTACTTACAAACTGAATTGTTGGGTGTTAGTTCACCATAGGAAGCTTCATCTATGTTTAGATGCAGCAAGTTAGAAACACGTTTCTTCTAAAAACTGCATTTGGACATTCCAGAGTGAATGGGAGTTCAGACTGTAATGAGAAATATCTGGCTCTAAAACAAAAACAGAACTATCTCGCAGAAGGGTTGTCAATATGGGCATTCACCTTCCAGAGTTAAACTGATGGGTTTTTGCAGCAGTTCAGAAACCGTTTTTTTAGAAAATGTAGAAACAGATATTTGCAGTCCTGTACTGGCATATAGGAATTAGCAGTAAGAATGCGTTTAAAACACAGAAGAAACGTTTCTTACAAGCACATCAGCTGTGTGTTGTTTCATCTTAGGAAGCTGTACCTTTGTTTACATTCAGCAAGTTAGAAACCCTTTTCTTCTAAATGCTGCGTTTGGACATTCCAGAGTGAATGGGAGTACAGGCTGTAATGAGAAATATCTGGCTCTAAAACAAAAATGGAGCCATCTAGCAGAATGGTTATCAATATGGGCATTCAATGTACAGAGTTAAACTGATGTGTGTTTGCAGCAGTTCAGAAATCCTTTCTTTGGAGAATGTAGTAACAGGTATTTCCAGCCCTATACTGGCAAATAAGAATTAGCAGTAAGAATGCATTTAAAACACAGAAGAAACGTTTATTACAGACTGATCTGCTGTGTTTTGATTCACCTTAAGAAGTTGCATCTATCTATAGATTCAGTGAGTTAGAAACACATTTCCTCTAAAAGCTGAATTTGGACATTCCAGAGTGAATGGGAGTACAGTGTTTAATGAGAAATATCTGGCTCTAAAACAACAATGGGGCTATCTAGCAGAAGGATTGTCAATCTGTCCTTTCAACTTACATAGGTAAATTGGTGTGTGTTTGCAGCAGTTCATAAACCCTTTCTTTGTAGAATGTAGAAACAGATATTTCCAGCCCTATACAGCACATAAGAATCATCAGTAAGAATGCGTTTAAAACACAGAAAAAACATTCCTAACAAACTGATCTCTTGTGCCTTGCTTCACCTTAGGAAGTTACATCTGTGTTCAGAATCAGCGAGTTAGAAACACGTTTCCTCTATAATCTGTGCTTGGACATTCTGGAGTGAAAGGGAGCACAGGCTGTAATGAGCAATATATGGCTCAAAAAAAAAAAAAAGCGTAGCTATCTAGCAGAATGGTTGTCGTTGGGTGCATTCAACTTACAGAGTTCAACTGATGTGTGTTTGCAGCAGTTCAGAAACTCTTTCTTTGGAGAATGCAGAAACAGTTATTTAGAGCCCCATACTGGCATATAAGAATCAGCTGTAAGAATGCGTTTAAAACTGAGAAGAAAAGTTTCTTACAAACTAATCTGCTGTGTGTTGATTCATCTTAGGAGGTTGCATCTATTTTTAGATTCAGCGAGTTAGAAACACTTTTAATTTAAAAGCTGCATGTGGATATTCCAGAGTAAATGGGAGTAGAGGTTGTAATGAGAAATATCTGGCTCTAAAAAGAAAATGGACCTATCCAACAGAATGGTTGTCAATCTGTCCATTTAACTTAGAAAGTTACACTACTGTATGTATGCAGCATTTCAGAAACCCTTTTTTGGGAGAATCTAGAAACACATATTTCCAGCCATGTAGAGACATATAAGAATTAGCAGTAAGACTGCATCTAAAACACAGAAGACCCGTTTCCTGCAAACTGTCAGCTGTGCTTTCATTCACCTATGGAAGGTGCACATCTGCTTATATTCAGCGAGACAGAAACACGTTTCTTCTTAAAGCTGCTTTTGGACATTCCAGAGTGAATTGGAGTGCAGGCTGTAATGAGAAATATCTGGCTCTAAAACAAAAACTGAGATATCTAGCAAAATGGTTGTCAATGTGTGCATCCAACTTACAGAGTTAAACTTATGTGTGTATGCATCAGTTGAGAAACACTTTCTATGGAATATCTAGAAACAGATATTTCCAGGCGTATAGAGGCATATAAGAATTAGCAGTAAGACAGCGTCAAAAACACAGAAGAAATGATTCTTGCAAAGTGCTCTGCTGTGTGTTCATTCACCGTTAGAAGGTGCATGTATGTTTACATTCAGCGAGTTAGAAACATGTTTCTTCTAAAAGCTGTGTTTTGACATTCCAGAGTGAATATGATTACAGGCTGTAATGATGAAATATCTGGCTTTAAAACAAAAACAGTGTTATCTATCAGAATGCTTGTCAATGTGTGAATTCAACATACAGAGTTATTCTTATATGTGTAGGCAGCAATTCAGAAACCCTTTATTTGGAAAATCTACAAATCGATATTGCCAGGCATATAGAGGCATATAAAAACCAGCAGTAGGACTTTGTCTAAAACAAAGAAGAAACATTTCTTGCAAAGTGCTCTGCTGAGTGTTCATTCACCTTAGGAAACCACAACTATATTTTGTTTCAGTGAGTGAGAAACATATTTCTTCTAACAGCTGCATTTGGACATTCCGGAGTGAATGGCAGTACAGGCTGTAAAGAGAAATATCTGGATCTAAAACAGAAACGGAGCTATCTAGCAGAATGGTTATCAATGTGTACATCCAACTTACAGAGCTAAACTGATTTTTGTAGGCAGCCGTTCAGAAGCCCTTTCTTTGGAGAATCTAGAAACAGATATCTCCAGCCATTTAGAGGCATATAAGAATTAGCAGTAAGACTGTGTCTAAAACACAGAAGAAACGTTCCTTGCAAACTGCTCTGCTGTGTGTTTTTTTCACCTTTGGAAGGAGCACCTGTGTTTAGATTCAGTGAGTTAGAAACACGTTTCTACTTAAAGATGTGTTTGGACATTCCAGAATGAATTTGAGTACAGGCTGTAATGAGAAATGTCTAGCTCTAAAACAGCAGTGGAGCTATCTAGCAGAATGGTTGTCAAGTTGTGCATCCAATGTACAGAGTTAAGCTGATGTGTGTACGCAGCAGTTCAGAAACCTTTCTTTGGATTATCTAGAAACAGATATTTCCAGCGATATAGAGCCATATAAGAACTAGCAGTAAGACTGCGTCTTAGACACAGAAGAAACGTTTCTTGCAAACTGCTCTGCTGTGTGCTCTTTCACCTTAGGAAAGTGCACCTATGTTTAGATTCTGCGAGTTAGAATCAAGTTTATTCTAAAAGCTGCATTTGGACATTCCACAGTGAATGTTAGTACAGGCTGTAATGAAAAACATCTGGCTCTAAAACAACAATGGATCGATTTAGCAGAATGGTTGTCAATGTGTGCATGCAACGTACCGAGTTAAACTGATGCGTGTATGCGGCAGTTCAGAAACCCTTTCTTTGGAGAGTTTAGAAACAGATATTTCCAGCATTATAGAGAACCATAAGATTTAACAGTAAGTCTGTGACTAAAATACAGTACAAACATTTCTTGCACAGTGCTCTGCTGTGTGTTGGCTCACCTTAGGAAAGTGTACTTATGTTTAGATTCAGTGAGTTAGAAACATGTTTTTTCTAAAAGCTGCATTTGGACATTCCATAGTGAATGGCAGTACAAGCAGTAATGAGAAATACCTGGCTCAAAAACAGAAACAAATCTATATAGCAGAATGGTTGTAAATGTGTGCATCCAACGTAGTGAGGTAAACTGATATTTGTATGCAGCAGTTCAGACACCCCTTCTTTGGAGAATCTAGAAACAAATATTTCCAGCCATATAGAGGCATATAATAATCAGCAGCATGACTGCGTCTCAAACACAGAAGAACCATTTATTGCAGAGTGCTCTACTCTGTGTTCATACACCTTAGAAAGGTGCACCTATATTTATATTCATCAGGTTAGAAACACATTTCTTCTAAAAGCTGCGTTTTGACATTCCAGAGTGAATGAGAGTACAGGCTGTAATGAGAAACATGTAGCTCTAAAACAACAACAGAGCTATCTAGCAGGATGGTTGTCAATGTGTCCATCCAACTTACAGAGTTAAACTGATCTGGTGTATGCAGCAGTTAAGAAACCGTTTCTTTTGAGAATCTAGAAAAAGATATTTTCAGCCATATAGAGGCATATAAAAATTAGCAGTTAGACTGCATCTAAAATGCCGAAGAAACGTTTCTTCTAAAGTGCTCTGCTGTGTGTTTGTTCACCTTTGGAAGGTGCACCTATGTTTAGATTCAGCAAGTTAGAAACACATATCTTCTAAAATTTGCGTTTTGACATTCCAGAGTGAATGTGAGTACCAGCCATAATGTGAAATACCTGGTTCTAAAAAATGGAGCTATCTAGAAGAATGGTTGTCAATGTGTGCATCCAACACAAAGAGTTCAAGTGATGTGTGTATGCAGCAGTTAAGAAACCCTTTCTTTCCAGAATCTATAAACAGATAGCCATATGGAGGCGTATAAGAATTAGCAGTAAGAATGCATCTAAAACACAGAAGAAAAAATTCCTGCAAACTGCTCTGCTGTGTGTCTATTCACCTCAGTTAGGTGCACCTATATTTAGATTCAGCGAGTTAGAAACACGTTTCTTCTAAAATCTGCATTATGAACTTCCAGAGTGAATGGGATTACAGGCTGTAATGAGAAATATCTGGCTCTAAAACAAAAATGGTGCTATCTAGCAGAATGGTTGTCAATGTGTGCATTCTACTTCCAGAGTTAAACTGATGTGTGTTTGCATCAGTTCAGAAACCCTTTCTTTGGAGAATGTAAAACAGATATTTCCAGCCCTATCTTGGCACATAAGAGTTAACAGTAAGAATGCGTTTAAAACACAGTTTCCTACAAACTGATCTACTGTGTGTTGGTTCACCTTAGGAAGTTGCATCTATGTTTAAATTCAACGAGTTAGAAACATGTTTCTTCTAAAAGCTGCGTTTGGCCATTCCAGAGTGAATGGGAGTACAGGCTGTAAGGAGAATTATCTGACTCTAAAATAAAAATGGAGCTATCTAGCATAATGGTTTTCAATGTGTTCATCCAACATACAAAGTTTAACTGATGTGTGAATGCAGCATTTCAGAAACCCTTTCTCTGGAGAATCTAGAAACATATATTTCTAGCCATATACAGGCATATAAAAATTCACAGTAAGACGGTGTCTGAAACACAGAATAAACGTTTCTTGCAAAGTGCTCTGCTGTGTGTTCGTTCACCTTAGGGAGTTGCACCTATGTTTAGGTTAAGCGAGTTAGAAAGACCCTTCTTCTAGAAGCTGCGTTTGGACACTACAGAGAGAATGGGAGTACAGGCTGTAATGAGAAATATCTGGTTCTAATACAACAACAGAGTTTTCCGGCAGAATGGTTGTCAATGTGTGCATCCAACTTACATTGTTAAACTGATATGTGTATGCAGCAGTTCAGAAACCCTTTCTTTGGAAAATCTAGAAATATATATTTCCAGACACATGGAGGCACATGGGAATATGCAGTAAAACTGCAACCAAAACACACAAGAAACGTTTCTTGCAAAGTGCTCTGCCGTGTGATTGTTCATTTTAGGAAGGTGCACATATGTTTAGATTCACCTAGTAAGAAACACATTTCCTCTGAAAGCTGCGTTTGGACATTCCAGAATGAATAGGAGTACAGGCTGTAATGAGAAATATCTGGCCCCAAAACAAAACAAAACAAAACAAAAAAGCTATCTAGCAGAATTGTTTTCAATGTGTGCATCCAACTTACAGAGTTTAACTGATGTGTGTATGCAGCATTTCAGAAACCCTTTCTTTGGAGAATGTAGAAACAGATATTTCCAGCCATATGGTGGCATAGAGAATTAGCAGTAATACTGCATCTAAAACACAGAAGGAACATTTGTTCAAAACTGCTCTGCTGTGTGTTCATTCACCTTAGGAAGGTGCACCTATGTTAATATTCAGCGAGTTAGAAACAGGTTTCTTCTAAAAGCTGTGTTTGGACATTCCAGAGTGAATGAGAGTACAGGCTGTAATAAGAAATATCTGGCTCTAAAACAAAAACATCTATCTAGCCGAATGGTTCTCAAAGTGTGCTTTCAACTTAAAGAGTTAAACTGTTGTGTGTATGCAGCAGTTCAGAAACCCTTTTCTTTGGACAATCTAGAAACATATTTCCTGCCATATAGAGGCATATAAGAATTAGCAGTATGAATGTGTGTAACACACAGAAGAAGCGTTTCGTGCAAAGTGCTCTGCCATGTGATTGTTCACCTTAGGAAGGTGTACCTATGTTTAGATTCAGCTTGTAAGAAACACATTTCTTCTAAAAGCTGTGTTTGGACATTCCAGAAGAATTGGGAGTACAGGCTGTAATGAGAAATATCTGACTCTTAAACCAAAAAAACTATCTAGCAGAATTGTTGTTAATGTGTGCATCCAACTTTCAGAGTTAAACTGATGCGTGTATGCAGCGGTTTAGAAACCCTTTATTTGGAGAATCTAGAAACAGATATTTCCAGCCATATAGAGGCATATAAGAATAAGCAGTAAGACTGCATCTAAAATACAGAAGAAACTTTTCTTGCAAAGTGCTCTGCTGTGAACCTTAGGAAGGTTCACCTATGTTTACATTTAGTGAGTTAGAAACAAGTGTCTTTTAAAAGCTGCGTTTGGACATTCCAGAGTGAATGGATTACAGGCTGTAATGGGAAATATCTGGCTCTAAAACAAAAATGGAACTATCTAGCAGAATGGTTGTCAATGTGTGCATCCAACTTACAGAGATAAACTGATGTGTGTATGCAGCATTTCAGAAACCCTTTTTTGGGAGAATCTAGAAACACATATTTCCAGCCATGTAGAGACATATAAGAATTAGCAGTAAGACTGCATCTAAAACACAGAAGACCCGTTTCCTGCAAACTGTCAGCTGTGCTTTCATTCACCTATGGAAGGTGCATATCTGTTTATATTCAGCGAGACAGAAACACGTTTCTTCTTAAAGCTGCTTTTAGACATTCCAGAGTGAATTGGAGTGCAGGCTGTAATGAGAAATATCTGGCTCTAAAACAAAAACCAAGCTACCTATCAGAATGGTTGGTAATAGGTTCCTCCAACATACAGAGTTAAACAGATGTGTGTATGCAGCACTTCAGAAATACTTTATTTGGAGAATCTAGAAACCAATATTTCCAGCCATACACAGACTTATAAAAATGTGAGTAAGACTGCGTCTAAAACATAGAAGAAACGTTTCTTGCAAATAGCTCTGCTGTGTGTTCATTCAACATAGGAAGGTGCACTGATGTTTAGATTCAGCGAGTTAGGAAGAAGCTTCTACTTAATGCTGCCTTTGGACATTCCAGAGTGAATAGAAGTACCCAGTGAAATAAGAAATATCTGGCTCTAAAACAAAAACAGAGCTATCTAGCTGAATGCTTGGTAATAGGTTCCTCCAACTTACAGAGCTAAACTGATATGTGTATGCAGCAGTTCAGAAACACTTTCTTTGGAGAACCTAGAAACAGATATTTCCAGCCATATAGAGGCATGTAAGAATTAGCAGTAAGACTACGTCTAAAACACAGAAGAAACATGTCCTGCACAGTGCTCTGCTGTGTGTTCGTTCATTTTTGGAAGGTGCACCTATGTTTAGATTCAGCAAGTTAGAAACACCTTTCTTCTAAAAGCTGTGTTTGGACATTCCAGACTGAATGTGATTACAGGCTGTAATGAGAAATATCTGGCTCTAAAACAACAATGGAGTTTTCTGGCAGAAAGGTTGTCAATGTCTGCATCCAACTTACAGTGTTAAACTCATATGTGTATGCAGCAGTTCAGAAACCCTTTCTTTGGAGAATCTAGAAACATATTTCCAGCCATATAGAGGCATATAGGAATACGCAGTAAAACTGTGACCAAAACACACAAGAAACATTTTTGCAAACTGATCTGTTGCATGTTCGTTCACCTTACAAAGGTGCACCTATGTTTAGATTCAGCGAGTAAGAAACACGTTTCCTCTAAAATCTGCATTTGGACATTCCAGAGTGAATAGGGGTCCAGGGTGTAATGAGAAATATCTGGCTCTAAAACAACAATGGAGCCATCAACAGAATGGTTGTCAATGTATGGATGCAACTTACAGAGTTAAACTGATGTGTGTATGCAGCAATTCAGAAACCCTTTCTTTGAATAATCTAGAAACAGATATTTCCAGCCATATGGAGGCATATAAGAACTGGCAGTAAGGCTGTGTCTAAAACACAGAGGATATGTTTCTTGCAAATTGCTCTGATGTGTGTCCATTCACCTTAGGAAGGTGCACTTATGTTCAGATTCAATGAGTTAGAAACACATTTCTTCTGAAAGCTTCATTTGGACATTCCAGAGTGAATGGGAGTACAGGCTGTAATGAGAAATATCTGGCTCTAAAACAACAATGGAGCTATCTAGCAGAATGGTTGTCAATGTGTGAATCCAACTTACAGAGTTAAACTGATATTTGTATTCAGCAGTTCAGAAACCCTTTCTTTGGAGAATCTAGAAACAGATTTTTCTGGCCATATACAGGCATATAAGAATTAGCCTTAAGACTACATCTAAAACACAGAAGAAAAGTTTCTTGCCACCTTCTCTGCTGTGTGTTCGTTCAAGGTGCACCTTCATTTAGAGTCAGCGAGTTGTAAACACGTTTCTTCTAAAAGCGGGGATTGGACATTTCGGAGTGAATAGGAGTACGGGGTGTAATGAGAAATATCTGGCTCTAAAACAACAGAGCTATCAAGCAGAATGGTTGTCAATGTGTGCATTCAACTTACAGAGTTAAACTGATGTGTGTATGCAGCAGTTCAGAAACCCTTTCTTAGGAGAATCTAGAGCAGATATTTCCAGCCAGGAACAGGCATATAAGAATTAGCAGTACGACTCTGTCTAAAACACAGAAGAAATGTCTCTTGCAAACTGTTCTGCTGTGTGTTTGCACACCTTAGAAAGTTGCACCTATGTTTAGATTCAGCGAGTGAGAAACACTTTTCTTCTAAAAGCTGTGTTTGGACATTCTGGAGTGAATGGGAGTACAGGCTCTAAGGAGAAATATCTGGCTCTAAGCCAAATATGGAGCTATCTAGCAGAATGGTTGTCAATGTGTGCATTCAACTTACAGAGTTTAACTGACGTTTGTATGCAGCAGTTCAGAAACCATTTCCTTGGAGAATCTAGAAGCAGATACTTCCCTTCAAATACAGGCATATAAGTATTAGCAGTAAGGCTGCGTTTGAAACACAGAAGAAACGTTTCCTGTAAACTGCTCTGCTGTGTTTGTTCACCTCAGGAAGGTGCACATGGATTTAGATTCAGAGAGTTGAAAACACATTTCTTCTGAAAGCTGCGTTTGGACTTTCCACAGTGAACAGGAGTACAGGCTGTAATGAGAAATATCTGGCTCTAAAACAAAAATGGATCTATCTAGCAGAATGTTGTCAATGTGTGCACTCAATGTACAGAGTTAAACTGATGTGTTTATGCAGCAGTTCAGAAACCCTTTCTTTGGAGAATCTAGAAAATGGTATTTCCATCAATATACAGGCATATCAGAATTAATAGTAAGACCGTGTCTGAAGCAGAGAAGAAACATTTCTTGCAAACTGTTCTGGTGTGTGTTCGTTCCCCTAAGGAAAGTGCACATACGTTTAGATTCAGAGAGCTAGAAACTCACTTCTTCTAAAAGCTGCGTTTGGACATTCCAGAGTGAATGGGAGTACAGGCTGTAATGAGAAATATCTGGCTCTGAAACAAAAATGGAACTATCCAGCAGAATGGTTTGTCAATGTGTGCATTCAACTTACAGAGTTAAACTGATATGTGTATGCAACAGTTTAGAAACTTTTTCAGTGGAGAATCTAAAAACAGGTATTTCCAGCTTAATCCCAGCATTTAAAAAACAGCAGTAAGACTGCATCTAAAACACAGAAGAAATGTATCTTTCAATCTTCTCTGCTTTGTTTTCTTTCAACTACTAAAGATGTCTCTATGTTTAGATTCAGTGAGTTAGAAACACATTTCTTCTAGGAGCTGCGTTTGGACATTCCAGAGTGAATTAGTGTATATGGTGTAATGAGAAACATCTTGTAATAAAATGAAAACTGAGCTATCTACCAGAATGGTTGTCAATGTGTGGATTCAACTTACAGAGTTAAAGTGATATGTGTATGCAGCAGTTTAGAAACTCTTTCTGTGCAGAATCTAAAACCAGACATTTTCACCAAAATCCCAGTATATAAGAAATAGCAATAAGATTGTGTCTAAAACACAGAAGAAACATATCTTTCAAGCTGCTCTGCTGTGTGTTCATTTCACTAAGGGAGTTAAATTTATGTTTAGATTCAGTGAGCTAGAAACACGTTTCTTCTGGGGGTGCGTTTAGACATTTCCAAGTGTATGGTAGTATATGCTGTAATGAGAAACATCTGGTTCTAAAACGTAAACGGACCTATCTAACAGAATGGTTGTCAATGTGTGCATTCAACTTACAGAGTTAAACTGATGTGTGTATTTAGCAGTTTAGACACCCTTTCAGTGGAGAATTTAAAAACAGAAATTTCCTGCAAAACCCTGGCCTATAAGAAATAGCAGTAAGACTGCATGTAAAACAGTGAAAAATGTATCTTTCAAACTGCTCTGCTGGATTTTCGCTCAACTAAGGGAGTTACATCTATGCTTAGATTCAGCAAGTTAGAAACACATTTCTTCTAGGAACTGCATTTGGACATTCCTGAGTGAATGGGAGTTTTTGCTGTAATGAGAAACATCTGGTTCTAAAATAAAATGGAACTGTCTAACAGAATGGTTGTCAATGTGTGCATTCAACTTACAGAGTTAATCTGATGTGTGTACACAGCAGTTTAGAAACCCTTTCTGTGGAGAATCTTAAAACAGGCATTTCCAGCAAAATCCTGGCATATAAGAAATAGCAGTAAGACTGCATCTAAAACACAGCAGAAATGTATCTTTCAATCTGCTCTGCTGTGTGTTCGTTCAACTAAGGGAATTGCACCTACGTTTAGATTCAGCGAGTTAGAAATGCATTTCTTCTTGGATCTGTGTTTGGACATTCCCAAGTGTATGGGAGTATATGCTGTAATGAGAAACATCTGGTTCTAAAACTAAAACGGAGCTTTCTAACAGAGTAGTTGTCAATGTTTGCATTCAGCTTATAATGCCTTGTCATTTGGGTCTGAGGCCTTGTCATTTGGGGTTGAGAGTCCTGTCTTCTGGAGCAACAGTGAGACCCCAAGTAGCACTGGGGAGTGTGTGCCAGGCATCAACAAATAGATCATCTGTGACACATTCAATGTCCTTCTTCTGTCAGCTTCCTCTTTCAAGTACCCTCCATATTGTGGAGGGAGTTCAGGCCCACCTCCTGAGTCCATGCATGAGGGAGTCAGTTCTTTCCTGGTGAGTTTTGGTTTAACCAGGGGTCCCCAGGCTGGCTCAGGGAGGTAAAGATCACACTCCATAAAACTGAAAGCACATTCTTCAAAGTGTGACCCCATCTCCCTCCTAGGAACCCGCCTAAGTTCTTGCCTCAGTTCAGAACTCTAAGTTCAGTTCTTGGACAAGTGAGATGCAGGTATCCTGGTCTGGAAGAAAGTGAATACTTAAGTAGGTGGAATCACGAGACTTACCAGCCCTGTGGGCAGCATAGTGTGTGGAATGCTGGGGTTCTGTGTGTTCTAAGGAGGTGCTCTAACCCATGAGGGCCCCTGGAGTAGGAATGATCCCATGTGAGCCTCCAGATGTGAGTATGCAGAGGGGAGAGGCTGCTGGGGTCGTGGGTGATCTGATTCAGCAACCTTATCCAGGAGATTCCCTGTAGAAGGGGTGCTTCCATGTGAACCTCAAGGCAAAGACAGTACTCAGACTCAGGTGAGGTGGTGGCATTCCAGGCTGCCATCTAGAAGAAGGGACCAGAGTTCTCCAATGTGTCAGATGAGCCACAAGGCCTGGCTTCAGGCCCCTTATAAAGATGTGGGAATTAAGTAATCAAGTGAGAGGAAAGATGAGGCAGAAGCCAGAGGAAGGCTCTACCTAGGTCTGCTGCATTGCACAACTCTGTGGCAGCTCTGCCTGCAACTTGAGTGTCACTTAGGAGCCCAATGAGCCCCAGGCTCCCGGATACATTGTTTTCTCATAACAGCCATTGGAGGAAAGAAATCTCTTTGTCTGGGGAAGTGCACCTCACCCCACACCTCACTGTCCAGGGCCAAGACACCTGATACGATCCTTGCCTTGATCAGGGCCTGAGATGCTAACCTGTCAATGCCAAGTTAGGGCTTGAGTTGGATGGTGGGTCTTAAGGCCACACCTGCATGGTGAACAGCCTGTGCTGCCTTCTGACTAGATCCAGCATCCAGAAACCTCAGTGGACCCAGTTACTAAAGATACTTTATTCTATAGCTTTGTCACAAATTGTAGTTGGACCCGAAGGGGTCTTGAGGGCTGGAAAGGCCCACACATCTCATTTCTTCTTGCCTCTACTCTGATTTCATGTTCTTTCCAAGGTTGCTCTGATAGCTCTAGAGTGTAGCCATCCCCATGTAGTGAAGGCTTATAATTGTATGCTGCCTTGGCATCCATATTGACTGGTGGTTTAACTTTCTCAGACCAGAGGCACATAATGTAGTCACCCTGATGGTTTCCAGATCTCTACCACACCCATGTGACTTCAGTCAGTGGCCAGAGGTAGGAACTCAGAGTCAGCTCCCCCAGCCAGCAGACTGGGCTTGCCACTCTCTTGCTGCTCACTTTAAATGGACTTCCTAGGCATTTACTCTGACCTTAATTAAGTGGCCCACACCCCATTCCACAAGATACACTTCTGGTTGCCTCACTCTCTCCTCTCACTCTCTTTACCTGCACTCCCTGACCTCCCAGGACCTGTAAGAACTGAAAACTCTTCCAGTTTTGCATGTGACTGTGTCATGAAAACTGCTCCAAAGTCTGATCCTGAGACTGCCCAGAGGAGCCCCGTGCATGCAGTTCCTGGATGAAGTGCTTCTGTCTGGGTGAAGACAATAGCCTCCAGCCAAGGTGATCAAGAGTTTTTTTTTTTTTTCAAAACCCAGTCAAGACTTATTTTTATTTTGTCTAGAAATTATTATTTCTATCTTGTTCTTGAAGGTGATAGCTGTGTTTATTTCACTCTCCCCTCCCTAGCCAGGGAAAACACTTGTGGGGCTATCAGACAGCATTGCTTCTGAGGACAGCTGTGTACACATGAACCCAGGCTCCACTGCCCTGCTGTCTGTGGAGCAAGCAGGTGATGATTCCCAGGGTTTCTGCCCAAGGCCCATTCACTTTGATCTGCTTGGCTCCCTACTCACAGAGCTTTTTATGCAACAAGACCCCAGCCAGGGACATGAAGTCCAGCCGTCCCCTGTCAACTGCAACCTCAAGTCTAACCAGAAAGTTAAGTCTTTCACCATTCCATCTCTTAGCAATGTCCAGGGACTCTGCATCTGCTTAAGGGTAAGGTGGATCCTGGATGTAGAATGTCTGACTTTGGTAAGTCATGTGAATTTTCTGAGCCTCCATTTTTTTCTGAAATGGAGATAGTAACTCCTGCTTCCTGAGTTTGTTTGAAAGGAGAGTGTCTGGGACAGTGGCCCTGGCTCACAGCAGGTGTTCAGTGAAGTTTGGCCTGTGCCCACCATGTGTAGACCAGGAAGGAGAGCTAGAGTGTAGGTTCCTCCAGGCTGCCATGACCTCACCCTGTGGCCTCGGGACAGCACAGGGTTCAAGGGCAGAGTGGGATAACTGGGTGGGGATCAGCCCTGTGAGTCTGGCCACAGGGAAACAGACCTCAGTGAGTGGCACTGGAGCCTCAGCACCTTGTGATGTTCACCTGCTTCCCTGGTGGGCTCTACATTCCTGTCCAAGGCAAGCAGGGGAAGGCATGTGTACCAAATCCATTTCAAAATTGCATCTAGTTTTTATGTTAGGTCAAATTTCGTCAGAAAAATCTGTTGTCAGACTCTGTCCCCATTTTGGATTCTGAAAATACAGTGACCATAGCTACAATGGGAGAAACATATGATCTGGAATCTGAGAACAGGACTCTAAGGCCCTTCAGCATGACCCAGCTGATAAAGCCTAGCCAAGCCTCAGTCTCTGGCACACAGCTAGGTGGATGGTGTGGGCCTTTAAAATAAGCACACCTGAGCCTAGTAGCAAAGTAAACATGGCTATGAAGGCATCACTGGCTGATGACTGACAGTTCTTTTCCTGCTCCTGCAAACACAACACTGCCCAAACTGAGAAACAACAGGGTGATCAGTGAGCTCTCCTTCAAGTCATCTGTCAAAGAGCCCTGGTCTAGGGCCAGGTGAGTGTCTGTCAGTGAAAACAGGAGCTTGGGGCTGGGCTGGTGGAGAAATGAGCAGGATAGTCATTGGCTTGTGGTCAGGACAACTAGATGCTGATATTGATGTGAACACAGCTGATTCTGTCTCCATCCATGAGGCATGACCTTCTCATCTGTAAAGGGGGAATACTGATCCCTGCCTCTATCAGTTCTTGATCTAGTAATAGAGTATGAAGTCTGGATTCTTGAACCCTGACAGCAGTCCTGAGTCCTGCCCAGAATGTACTCCTTGTCTTCCTCCCATGACAGCCACACCTTTGACTCCAGCTCCTCCCGACACCCCATCTCCATGCAGAGCATCACCAGCACAGACTCAGGAGACAGTGGAGAGATAAGTTTTCCTGGTGAGTCCTTGGGGATCACTGTAAGTCCCCTGGGACCCACACTCATGTACCCACTTCCTAGCTTAGCTACCCCAACTGACTCAGCCCAGTCAGGTGTGATGTGGTCTCCTGCTGCAAACCCTTCTTGAGTACAGGTGTATCACACAATCATTAGGGTTAGGAAGACGATGGTCTCCCCTCGAGGAAGTCTGGGACTTGAAGAGCAGAGACAGCCCACCTCTCCCTCGTGATGGTGACACATATAGTGTCACCTGATGTCATAGGGCCCTGCCCTGGAAGAGGCAGACCTGGAATTGTCTGCTTGGCTGTGGGGAGACACACATGTGCATTCCTCATCTTGGTGAGGGCTGTGAGAGACATGTAGATGCAGATGGAGCACAAGACCCCCTTAGATTGGCACTGAAGAGGGCATCATGGCCAGCACTTCATAGTTGCTACATAGATATTGGAAGAGTGAGCCAGCCAGCCTGCAAAGCAGCCAAAACCCAGAGCCCAGGACTGCCACATTTCTCACCAGAGCCAGACTTCAGGAACATCCCAGTAAGGTGACAGCCTTCTAGAGAGGAGGCTGGGGGAGCCAGGACCTGGTGTGTCTCCTGCAGAGCTGCCAAGGGAACAGGCATCATGCACCCTGGGTTGGTGGGCACTGCCAAACTCTGAGAGCTGGAGGGGGAGGCAGCTGCTTCATGGAATGGCCCCACTTTGGGCCATGGTGGAAGTTTCAGAGGACTGAGTGGGTGCAGCATCCAGTGTGTGAAGGAGAGGAGCAGTATTAACATCTGCCTCACAGGATTGCTGAGAGGGTTTGAAAGAGCAGGGATTGTCCCAGTGTATGTCTCAGAATAGGACCCATTGGGCTCGTAGCTATGCACACAGGTGTGTTCCACTGGGTGCTGGGTCTGTCCGTGTCCTAAACTCACCTGCAGGATTTTCCTCCTTGTGACAGTAGAACCCACGATCTGCATTTCCTGTTCCTAGTGGTACCAGCAGTTCAGCTCTGCTGAGGAGCACTGGTAGCATTCACTATATGGCCCTGGACTTCCAGCCAAGCAAGGTGCCTGGGGTGGAGCTGGGGTCAGGCATAGTCCTTGGGCCCTGAGGGAGAGACTGGGCCAGGCCCTTTAGTACTGGCAGCAGCACTTGCCCCTCCCAGCCCAAAGCCTGGCTCTTATGTTCAGTGGTGGTTGTGGGATAAATCAGGAGAGACCCAATATTTGGTGTCTTGCCTCCTGGACAAACTCTTCTGTGAGGAGAACCCACTGTGTAGGGCAGTCCCAGGGCTTGGCCATTGATGTGGGGACCTCAGAAAGCACTTCTGGGCTCAGGAAAGCTTACTGAGGAAGCACATAAAGCTAGCCTGTCTAAATGGCAGGGTGGGGAGCTCCACCTCTGCACATTGACCCCCTTGGGGAGATAGAGCTCACCTAGGGTACCCCTGGAAAGGCATAGGCTGGTGCTTTTTGGCACCTGGGAAATTTCCAGCCCTGGATGGATGAGTGAGTTGAAGGGAAGGCCTTGGCCAATATTTGGGTCAGAAAACGGCCTGGCTCTTCCTGCAAGCTGGGAGATGAGAAGTCCTGGCAGGACTGTGGCATCTACGAGGAAGGGAGGTTAGCTTGGAGTTAAAGCCCAAGACCCACAGGTTGCTGAGAGCAGGAGGTGGGGGCTCCTCTTCTTTGAGAAAGTTCAGGAGAGCTCACTTCTCAGCCTGCCCCTACTCACCAGGAACTCACAGACATTCTCACTCCCACTTCCACCCTCTGTCCCTCAGACATCCTTAAGCTCTGTCATGTCTGGCAAGAAGGTGAACTAGGTCCAGGTGAATCTGGAAAAGACTGAGGTCCTGCAGAAGACCATGCATGAACAGATGATGTGCCTACAGCAGTCCTCAGAACCTCCCAGGCGTTCCAAGCTGTGACTCGGGCCACCAAAACCAGAGAGGGGCCAGGACAGTGCCTCAGAGCTGCTCCTCTACACTCTAAAGCTCTGTGGTGTCAAGGACCCCATCCCTTACCCAGAGAGTAGAGGCTTGATCAAGGTACATCATCCGCCTCATTGGGGCCCACCTGGGCCATTGGCTGGCCATGGTCTCCACCTTCACCCTCTTGCTAGGAGTGGTTCCCAGCAAGCACCCTCAGTCTCTTCCTGCCCTTCAGACCTGAGCTCCCACCAGACTCCATGCTCACACTTGCTCACAGTTCTCAGCCTCTTTCCTCCAGGCTTTGGGCTGTTCCCCTCAATTCTGGAACATGAGGAGCCACCTTGATGGTCCTGGGAGCCAAGGCCCACAGGCCACAGTGGACATGGACCTTTTCAGCCCCTGGCATTTTTTGGTCGGGGAAGAGGCCAGGCCACCAAACACTGGAAAAGTTGAGAAGGAAAGTTAAAGGTGGTCTTGAGAAGCAAAGGAATTAGATTCTTAGACCTAGCAGGGCAGCTGATATCTTTGGGGCTCCCACTTCAGGCTGAGGCCAGAATATGGCAGCAGTTCCAGTCTAGAAGAGGCAGAAAGGAAAGGGCAAAAGGAAGGGAAAATATGAGGACAGGCAGCCAAAAGCCACAAGGAGCAGAGCTGGAACTCCAGAGACTGAAGTGACAAGGACTGGTGTCAGGGCCCCAGAAATCTGGTGATGCCCCTTGGAGGGCCCTTGCCTACCTAAGAAGGCTTGGTCAGAACTGGGCAAAGCAGCAGTTGATGTGGGGGATACCTGCAGGGTGAGATGAGGGATGTGAGAGGAAGGGAGGGAAAGAGAGCAGGAATGAACATGTGCAAATAGAGGTGGCACAGGGCTGATGGGGTCCTAGGGCAGAAACAGGCTGAGCAGGGGGCCAAGGCAGGGCTCAGGACTCTGCAGTGCAGGTGGTGCAGCACATGACTTTCTGTGAAGGGGCAGAGCAGTAGGGAGGACACAGAGAGTACCCACGGGAGGCAAGGCCAAGGAGACAGCCAGGGAGAAGGGAAATGTGCCCAGGGGGCATGCCAGAAGTGAGGAATGGGATACAGGAGCAGAAAGTGAAGGGGATCAACTGTACATGGAGTGGTGTGTGAGGCTAGCTGGAGGGTGTGGGATGTGGGTAGAGCCTGCAGGGAGGACTACCTGGGGTGGGGCTGGGGCTGTGCCAGGCCCAGTGTTTCCTTCTCATTTTGCCCTTTTCCCTGGCATTCCAGTGCCACATTGGACTCAAACTTGGCTAAGCAGACAGGAGAAGCCAGTCTCTTCCTCCTGTGGCTTGAGAGATGCTCAGATTGCAGGCTCAAAAGGTAAGTAAGGCCTCACCCAGGCTTTCTTATGCTAAGGTTCAGGTAGGGGTCTGGTATTTTTATGTGGAAACATTTTGACCAAAATTTCCAAGAGTTTCAGAGTATACAGGGCAGACCAGACACTTCATCTTACCCTGGGGTGAATAGACTTTCCTCCTCCAAAAAGTGACTGCCCACAGGGTTTGGTGGAGGTGGCCTCCACACACTTCACCAGAACAGGGGTCTGGCCAGCTTCTGGGAATCCATCCCTCCACAGGGGTCCTCTCCCCAGCAGCTCAAAGGCTTAGGTGACAGGGCCCTGGGCTTAGGCATTGAGGACACAGGGAATCTATCAGACTTTTCCCCAAACTTGGCAAGGTCACATCAGTGAGGGAAATGACAAGGGCACAGACAGTGGTGATGGTTAAGATGGGCTGACTGACACTGACAGGATGCACAGGAAGTGAAGACTCCTTCTCAGGGAATGGATGCAGGGAAGATGGTTTTTAAGACAAGGGGTGACTGAGTTAGGTTTGAGAGGAGGTTAGGTCAGATTTTTACAGGGAAGGAAGGAAGAGCCAGGTTGCAGTGGAGGAAGAAGGAAGGACAGACTGGAAAAGCCTTGTGCTGAGGGGACAAAGGGCCTTTGGAGTACAGGTGCAGCTGCTCAGAACTGCAGGGACTAGGCCTCCGTGCTCCCACAGGTAGAGTGGTGATAGCCACGTGGCCACACTGGGTAGGGCGTGCAGGGTGGTGGCTAATTGTCCCAGCCCTGACTGTCCCTGTAAGGCCCTCTAGGGGATCCCAATACAGCAAAGCTCTTAACTGGTGTCCCTGTCCCTAACTGACTACAGTGGGGCCTGGTATTAATCTCAGCTCTGAGCTCAGCCACCTTCCCTGTTGACCCCAAGCTGCTGGGAAAATGCTGTGTGTTCTGAGTGTGCATGGTGTGCATGAACCTGGTGGAGGCTTCAGAGACAGGTGTTCAAGTCCCATCTCCACAGAGGTTTCTTCCATCTCTTAGTTCCTGTACCATCAAAACAGGCTTGTGAGTAGAGCTCTGCTCGCAATAGGCCAGTATCCTCTTCTCTTGTCCTTCCTTCCACCTCCATCCCTACCTCAGAGTGAAAGTAAGGGTGGAGATGGATGGAAGGACAAGAGAAGAGGACACTGGCCTATTGCAAGCTGGACTCTACTCACAAGCTTGGACTTCAGCTGTGTCTAGCATGTACCCACCATCCCAGAAGGAAAAGTCAACTCAGCTTAATACAGAGGTCCTTGGACATATCATGATGTCAAAGTCCACCTCCCCTGGTGGCCTGGCCAGGACAGGGACCCCAAAGGGGGACACCTCAGGCAGTGTAGCTCACATGGAAGCTTGTCCTGCTGGGCTCTTCAGGGGAGACTTCTTCACCCATCCCCACCACCTGCAAAGTTAGAGAGCAGTCAGGTGGGAGCAATTAGAAATGGCAGCAAGGACCTTACTTTCCCATGTGTGGAGTGCATGGTTGGATTTGACATTTACTGGCCCCTTCCTAAGCTGAAACTCTGCTTGTCTGAAGGGGAGCTCCCTGCTCTGTTACTTCTCTCTGGAGGCTTCCCATCACCAGCTATGAGCAGCACCAGGGCGCTGGCCAATTAGACAATCCCTTCCTGACTTGATTTGGGCAACTTCTTCATTTCAAACCATTAAAGTAGACTCCATACCTAGGGAAGAATCACAACCATCTGATTATGGCAGCATAGGCTCAGCTGCAGTCTGCCTTGTGGCCTTTCAACCTGCTTTGGGGCTGTCACCTCAGCCCCAGGCCCCAGTGCAGCACCACCCATGTGCCTGTGACCTCCAGGGAGATGCAGAACAGGGAACTGAGCACTTCCTTCCTGGGCCTGGGCCTTCCTCTGAGAAGCGTGAGGGAGGGGAGGCTGACCTGCAGAGCTCTCAGGGCATCCTTCTGGGATATACCAGGTCCCTGGAGTCTGGGATGATGGCATGCTGCCTGTCAAGGGCCCTCTTAGGATTCAGGCTGGCATATCGAGTCTGGCAGTGTGTGTCCCTGTGTATTTGTTGCCTACTTGTATCTTGCCGTTTAGAATCATTTTGCACAGAATGTTTGGTTTCTCAGGAAGAGAAAATGGGCAGGAAGTCCACTCTTAAGTTCTCATCTTGGTACCATTTAAAATTGACATTTCATTTTTCAAATAACTGTTGGTGTTTAATCACTGAAGTTATTCCATTTTCCTTTACAATTTTTGTGATGCGTATTTACCCTGGGAGCAGATCTGGGTGTGACAGGAGTGTGCTCAAGTGGCTCTCATTTCTTTTGTGGCCACTGGACAGGCCCCTTCATGCTAAGGCACTGGAGCAGGGCAACAGTGAGGAGCATGAGGAATGCAGCCACACTCATTCGAGTCCCACCTTGGGGTGAGCTTGAGCACCTGACTGCCCTGTGCAGGCACAGACACACAATGTCAACAAGAAAACCATTTCAGAAACATTTCTCCAATGACCCAGGAAGGCCACTATGCCAGTCTGTTCATTTCATCTTAAATAGGAAATAGGTGCATTCCTTGGCTCAGAGAGAAAACAAATTCTCTTTATCACAGAATCTGTTTTCCTAATCTGTAAACTGGACATTGTGCCAGCATCTGCCAATCCATCTTTCTTAGAAGGGAGTCTGGAGGTGGATTCTTAGAAAGCCCTAGAGCGTCTGTGTCCACTGAAATTCCACAAGCCCCCTCCATTCACTGCCCAAGTGGGCAGCCCTTGAGGTCCCTGGTGCCTTCCCACCTTCCATGTTCTCCCAAGTGGCACTGCAGGTGTGTTGCTTGGGGACCCTGTGGTAAGGGCTGCTTCCAGGCCCTATACATGCCCTGCTCCTCTGCTTCAACTCCAGGATGGGGTGGGGCCCAGGAAAAGAGCTGGATGTGGGCTCTGGAGTGGAAAACCTGTGGTGAGGGCTGGTCCTGAACTCTGTGAGTGTGGTTGCCCCTGCATTTCTCTAGCTCCAGGATGGGACAGTGCTTGTGGGAAGGAGCTAGATGTAGGCATGGTGGGTGCACCATGGCCCTGTGGTTAGGGCTGCTCCTGGGCCCTGCCACTGTGGCTGCTCATGTGCTCCTCTCCAGCTCCAGGATGGAATGGTGCCCATGGAAAGGAGTTGGGTTTGGGTTCTGGAGAAGAAGGGGGCTGCCTCCCAGCTAGCCCTGATCCATGCCAAATCCAGCTCCAGAGATGTGGCAACCCCCTTTCAACCTCCCAGCTTCTCAGATGCAAGGAAAGAGGAATATGGCATCTGCAACGGGTGTTTGTGGACAGTCCAGAATTCTTGGGTGTGAAACATATCTAGCTATTTGGGTTCCAGGCACACCTGAGAGATGATTCCCCTCCACAGTATTCCACTCAGCCCCCCATTCTGTGTACCCTTCCTCCCTCTTCCAATCCATCCTCTATGTCCTCCCAGCCTCAATACTAAGTAAATCATTCAGCACACAGAGCTCTCACTTCATGCTGTATCTCAAGTGATGGGGATAGGCGTGTGCCCTCACCTTATCAAGGAGGGGCATGGGTCCCTGTCAGGCTGCCCAGTTGCAGTGAGGAAATCGAGGGTACAGCAGACAGGAAGAACAACAGCTTTCAAAGACTTCAGAAAGGCTGCTGTCATGCTGTTTGAGAAAAAGTTTCTCTCCATAGAAAAGGGGCTATAACAGTGTCAAGGTGCAAAAAGGTCACTGGACTACCCCTGCTCAGCCCTCAGGTGCTGCTCTGGTTGCCCATGGCTAGGACCCATACTCCTGGCCAATTCCTTTGCTGTTTCAGTTGTTAAATATTTTGAAACCACCCTTAACTCTAAAAGATGGAGTCACTTGCACAGTTAGGAGATAGGACTATCATCCTACTGGCACTTGGCCGCTTACACACCTAGGACAGCACACTTAATAAATAACTGCATAGTTCATTATTCAATGTCTGTTCCTCTGAAGTAAGGGGTTAGGTCTGTCTGGGCTACCAATATATTTCCAGCACTGAGTGATAAATGAATGAATGGATTGATGGATTTTTTTTAAAGAATCAAAGAGAAGATAAATAACTATATTGAACCAGAGCTTGGCTAGGTCTTGATGCGTCTCCACCCAGGAGATCAAATCCAGGATGCTGGTCGGTCTGCTCTCTCACAGGTGAGGATGCTGCTGTCCTTGGAAGTGGCTTCCATCAAGACCTGTGGAGAGTGGACTTGGCCCAGACTCTAGGAGAGTCTGGTTCAGCATTGGACCCCTCCTGGGTAAAACACCTTCCTTGGGAAAGAGGGAGGTGACATTGCAGACAGCAGGAGGAGGACACCTATGTGGGTAGTTCCCAGAGGGGCTGGACGGCAGGACCCTTGCAGGCTTAGCAGTGGTTGGACACTCCGGAGTGTGGTAGTTCAGTGCTAGTCCACAAACCTGGCCTGGCACCAGCTAATGGGGCAATGATGTCACCTAGGATCTTGCAGTTACTGCATTGAAGGGGAAGCACAGCAATCTCTGGGTGAGGTAGTATGGTCCCTGGCTCAGGCCCCTGCCTGTTCAGCACCCTTCAGGACAGCATCCACCTCACTGGAGCAGCACTTCTCTGCTGTCAGCCTCTCAGGGAACAGGAAGTAGTTTATCAGGTCCAAGTCAAAGCTGGAGCCCTGGAGACCACACAGCACCTTCAGAGAGGGCAACAGTGTCCCTGTGGGTCCCTTGTCCCAGACCATTCTCCCCCTTTTTGTTCATCTTCATTTACCACTGTACCCTCAACAACCCAGGGATGCCTGGCAATGTGGGTGTTCAAAATTCACAGTAGATGAATAACACATAGCATTAAGGCCCTAGTTTTAATGCAGTAGATGGAATCAGTGGAGAGAGCTTTGGGCAGTATGGCACAGAAGGGAGCTCAAGGGGACTCTTCCATGGCCCCACAGGCTCCATAATAAACCTGCACCAACATGGAAAAGGGGCTCAGTGGCTTCTTCCATGAAGTAGGCTCTTGTAGTCAGATGCAGGTAGGTCCTGGGGCAGGGAGGGTGTCACTGTGGGGGCCTGACCAGAGCTTCATTTCCACCTCCTCTTCCCCCTGCACACACTTGGCTGTGATCCAGGAAGGCAAAGAGTTACTGCAGCCTGGAAATAAAAGTCTTTGAGTTGTTCTCAAATGAAGCCAGCAGTGTTTGAAGCTTCAGAACAAAGCAAGAGTGCCCAGGGTAAGCAAAGACCTCAAAGGAGCCTCTATTCACTCATGACCTCTAGGCCAAAGGCAGAACAGGCATTTCTAGCTCAAGTTGAGGCTGGAGGCAGGGGACCTGGAGGAAGAGAAGGTGAACACTTGGCTCAGAGTGTATGAAATCAGAAACAGCAATGAAAACCTTTATTTTCTGAAGGTTTGGAAAATAAAGGGTATAGCAAGGTAACCCCTGAAGTCCCTTCCAGCTCTGCCATCCCCTAGCCCCAGGAGCCAAAGACTAGTGTGTCCTAAGGTCTTGTGGTCCCAGAGTTCTAAGGCTGGGGCTCTGCTCTGCCATAGAGTTCATGCCAACATCATCCCAACCACAGCAGCCCCCACACCCCTTTATCCATGCTGCCCCAGGAAAGAGCATCCAGACCCCTGCAAAGCACCAAGCTCTACCTCTGGCCCCAACCCACTCCTGCAACCCCTGCTCAGGCACCTGGCCCTAGGGCCACCATGAGTTACTCCACCCTCACCACTTTCTCCCTGCTTCCCCAGGACAGGGCATTCAGATCTATGCAGATCAGTGCATCTGGCTCCAACTCTGGCCCTAGTCCACTCCTGCAGCTCCTACTCAGTGCCCTGGCCCGAGAGCCACCCAGAGTTATTTTCCAGCCTTCAAATGAGAAAATCAGGTATCGGTATGAGAAATATGTTGACAGAAGAGGACACAATGATGTAGACTGGCTTCTGTTGACAGAGGTGTGGACCTATGCAAATGCAGAAGAGCAAAGTCCTTCAGCTTTTAGACTCTTGGACTCACACCAGTAGTTTGCCAGGGGCTCTCATGCCTTCAGTCACAGACTGAATATTGCTCTGTTGGCTTACCTACTTTTTAGATTTGAGGACTCAGACTGGCTTTTTTGTTTCTCAGCTTGCTGATGACTTATTGTGGAACTTCACCTCATTATTGTGTGACTTAATAATCTTCAATAAATTCCTTTTGTATATACATCTATCCTATTAGTCCTGTCCCTCTAGAGAACCCTGGTTAATAAGGTCGGGGTCCAGTTTTGCTCTTCTGCATTTACATAGGCAGTTACTCAGCACCATTTATTGAATAGCGAATCCTTTCCCTATTGTTTATTTTCATTGGCTTTGTTGAAGATCAGGTGGTTGTAGGTATGCAGCTTATTTCTGGCTTTATATTTTATTCCATTGGTCTATGTGCTCATTTTTGTACCAGTATTAAGTTACTGTGACCCTGTAGCAAAGTTTGAAGTTGGATGGTGTGATGCTTCCCACTGTTTTGTTTTGTTTTCTGATTTGTTTTATATTCTTTTTTGCTTAGACTTTGGCTATACAGGCTTCTTTTTGGTTCCAAATGAATTTTAGAATACTTTTTCTAATTTTGTGAAAAATAATGTGGGTCGTTTAATGGGAATAACATTGAATCTGTTAATTACTTTGGGCAGAATTGTCATTTTAATGATGTTGATTCTTCCAATCCTTAAGCATGTGATATTTTTCCATTTATTTGTGTCATCTCTGATTTCTTTCAGCAGTGTTTTGTAATTCTCCATGTAGTAATCTTTCACCTCCTTGCTTAGCTGAGTCTCTGAGATACAGTGAGATTGTAGAGAGACTATGAGCTCATGTCAGGCTGCTTTAGATAAGTCCCCTTCTCTGACATCAAGTAGTTTGATACAAATGTGGAGATATCCAGATCTGCTGGATGACGCAGAATGACTCAGCCTAGTTTTCAAAGCACTGCACTCTGCTGATCTTTCTGATTTTTCCTGAAGTCTGCCAACACACTACTGCCAAACTGAAGCTGAATGTTCCCATTTCTGGGCCTTTCCCTCTGACTTATCTGGAGCAACCTCCCCTTGCCAGATCTATATATCAAGGCCTAACTACTAGACCCCCTCTCTATGATGCTTTCCAGAATATTCTTAAGTTGGCTCCCTAAGCTATCTGTACCTGTATTATAAAGCTCAATTCCCTGCATCTGCTAGTAATAGATATTTGCAGGTCATCTTATCCCCTAAATCAGACCACCTATCCCCAGAGTTCAATGCCTGTGTCTCACTCATCTCGGGTTTCCCTCAGTGACCAATGCAGGGCCATGCTCCCAGCTCTTTGTTCATACCTATATTACAACTACCAATTTGTGGTCAATGACCCTTAGTTTGCTTTGAAATTCTTGCTTTATAAACTCATTTTTAGTATGTAGCTAAACTTGCAAGAATGTAAGGGAGAATCCCCAGGGGCCAAAAAGGAAGAGAAAACTGAATTCCAGAATAATTAAGTTGGAAATGATGCTCTTTTTTTCTGGAATAGGGTGGTAGGGTGAGTGAGTGAATTTAAGTGTGTACCAAACTGTAAACTTAGTAAAGAAGTGTTTGCAAATATTTCTTTAAACATATTGGATGCCATATGGATTTGAAGCTTCAGTGTGTTGAAGTGTGGTATTTTAAAGCATTGTAATGCATAGTCAACGCTTTATGCATATGTACATACTTAAAAGATGATTATAATAATGTTGCTTTAAAATGATCTGTTAACAGTGTTTATTTAGTGATTTTATGATTACCTAACTGTAAACCAAATAATCAAGTGTTTACATGTACTTCTTTAAACGCATGACTTACTGTTAAAGTCAAAGGCTTAGCTAACATTGCTTATTTAGTAATTTTATAATTACCTAACTCTAAAGTAAATAATCAAGTGTTTATATACACTTCTTTCAACATATTCCTTACCATTAAGGTTAAAGGCTTAGCTTTATCAAGTTATTTCAACACATATATATAATGAGTGCAGTGAGGCAGTTTTAGATAGATGTTTAAAAATAGAACAAAAGAATGTGTGAAAGTTTGTAAATTGGGTAATTCTTGTCATACTCAACGAAATCAGACTCTAGGGACCAGGAGTTAAGAGCCCTAAGAGAACATAGCATTTTGTTTTCCACAAGTCCCACTTCTGAAATGGCCTGTCAGCCTAAGATCAGTTTTACCTAGTGACTGATGAAACTCTCTCTTCCTTGACACCCAGACTAGTTTTACCTGTCACAATCATTCACCAGTCAGAGCTTTACAGCTCCTAAAAGCTTCTCTAGTGCCAGTGAGACTTCTTTCAAACAATAGGTAATGTTACTTTTAAAAAATAAAACCCCAAACTTCTCTTTGTTCTTCAGATATACCAAAGTTTGTGTGTATGCCCTGGATTACAATTTTTGCTTCCAAAAATAAAATGTTACATTTAGAGATTCATCCTTTATTTTTATGTAGACAAATGTTAGTGAAAAGTTGTATCGTTACTGTGTTAATTCACTGATTTTATGTGTCTACCACTTGAGAACCAACAAAGCAGGTTAAAGGCATAATTTCAAAGGCTTAGTTGTTTCAGTGAGTGAATTTAATACATGCAATGAAGGGTTCGTAAATACAGGTTTAAAACTGAATCTGAAAATGTTATTTATTTTTTTAAAACATTCTTGCTCTGTGACCAAGGCTGGAGAAAAGTAGTGTGACCATAGCTCACTACAGTCTTGAATGTCTGGGCTTTAGCAGTCCTTGTACCTCAGCTTCCTAAGTAGCAGGGTCTACAGTAACACACCACTATGCCCAACTAATTACTTTTTAAAAATATGTTTTCCAGGTTGGTCTTGAACACATAGCCTCAAATACTCTTCCCCCTTGGTCTTGCAAAGTGCTGGGATTATATGTGTGAACCACCACACTCAGCCTAAGAATGTTATTTAAAAGCTGTGTTGTTAAATGTGTTAATGTTGGGATTTTCCAGTCAAATGAGATAAAGATGGGCCAGTGCCTGGCAGAGCCAAGCCAATTCCTTGGGTGGACAGGAAATGTTTGCAACTATATACACATCTCATTCATTAGTAATGGTTAATTTTTCATGGAACATGCAAGTAATTCAAAAAATAGTGTGCATGCATGTTTTAGTTGTTCATGTTACACTTCTTTACTTTTTTACATTTCAACAGTACAAGACTCTCCAGTCTCCTTGTCCATGTTTTCTACCCCAAACCTAGAATTAGCTGTTTTTCCAAGGAGTTGTGCTTGCTTTTATTGGAGAAAGATCTTAAAAATCTAGATTCAGAAGCTGCTGCGGTGTCCTTCTTCCTGGCCCTCTCAATGATAGTATAAATAAATGTATGTTGGTATACTAGATATAGCATGCACATACACAGGTAAAGTTTAGTATACCAACATAAATGTATAAATATTTAAGTCTATACATATTTCTATATGGAGATATCTCTTTTTACATTAGGCTAAACATGAGTTCAAACTACAGCTTTCAAACCTGAATGCATAACCACACAGGCCCTTTTATCCTCCCCTGACTTGCCTGTAACTTCCCACTGCAGGAGTGAGAAATCTCTCCTGCCATCTGACAACTATTTATATGCTCATTCCCAGTCTATGATCTCAGGAGTTTCACAGTTGTCAACTGGTACCCTACTGGAAATTTTTTATTTTTTTATCAAGTAGAGTCTTCTTATTCACTCTTGCTTTTGCCTTTAATCTTTGAAATTCCACTCATTTCTAGATTTACTTGGATCAAGATGATTCTCCCCAACACACCACAGAGAATTTGTTTTATGTATTTGCAAGACAGATTCTTTAGTCATATTTGCTTTCCATTCTAGGGTCTACCTATCTCCTAGATCATTAATGTTTTATTTGTATGCTTTATGATTTACACTATGCTGTAAAAATCTATGGATTTTGTCAAATGCAGAGTGACAAATATCCACCCTTAAAGTATACAGAATGCTTTGCCTGTGCATTCCTCTCTACCCCTAGCATCCCCTGACAACCCTGGTAAACTGAACTGATCTCTTTACCAAATTTATAGCTTTAGCTCTTCAGAATGCCATTTAAATGAGATTAAACACTCCCTCGAATGGCTTCTTTAACTTAGCCATATGAATTTGTGATTCATGTATGGCTTTGTATGTCCTGATACTTTCTCCACTCTTATTATTGAATAATATTCTATTACACTGATGTACTAATTTTAGGTATACATCAATTTACTGCAGAATCATTCAATTTTAATGATATTGTTTTATTCAACTATCTGGCCATCCTAAGTAAAGTTGCAACATATATTTTTGTGCTGGCTTTTATCTTGATACTAGTTTTCAAAACACAGGTAAATGTTTATGAACATAATTGATGAATCTTGCTTTGAGACTGTATTTAGCTTTATAAGAAGCTGTCAAAATGTCTTCCAAAGTTGCTGTGCCACTATGCATGAAAAGCAGGAATGAATGAGAACAGACACCTTAATTGGTGGGGTGCCTGTTTATATACTTATATATTTTTTAAATTAAGATGTTTGTTTCCTTATTGTTGATTTTGAAGTTTCTTTCTATACAAGTTGTTTCTTGGGTGTGTGTCTGGAAAATATTTTCTTATGGTCTGGGGTTTGTCTTTTCCTTTTCTCAGCAGTGGCTTTCACAGAGTAGAGTAGAAGTTTTAAATTCTGATGAAGTTCACTTTATTTTTTTTTTTCTCTGAGGATTCATTCTTTCAATATTGCATGTAAAATATCGTTACCAAATTCAAGGTTATATAGATTTTTCCTTTGATTTCTTTTAGAATTGTTATAGTTTAGTCGTTTACCTTTATGTCTGTGAAATATTTTGCATAAATTGTGTAAGGTGGAAACTGCACTTTTGTTAATTATTTTCCCATCTGATGGCTATTTTCCTTTATTTTAAATTTCATTTCCACAACAGAGGAAATTAATTGACTTTTGTATCTTGACCTGGTACTTTGATTCTTGTTATAATCATCCACTCTCATCAAGTCCCAGAATACTGTGCTCCATTTCTAATTGAACTTTGAAAATTATAGGATTGAATAATCTGACAGTTGAGTGAGGCTGTAATTCAGGAACTGGGTGCTGTTCAACAATGAAATTACGCTGCTCTTGGCAGTCAGCAGGGGGCGCGTGGGCCCCGCGGTGTGCCTGTGTGTTCCGTTGCTGGGGAAGCACCTCTTCAGAGGAAGGAAAATACAGGAAAAAGGAAGAGCCACGTGAGGTTTCTGTCCGGGCCTGCTGAGGACGGCCTCCATAGCAAGGGTCCCAACATGAAAAGGAGCCTTCATTCTTTGGACTTTTCCCCCATCAGGTAATATCTAAGCAAGACTCAGTTAACTAAAGGATTGCTCCTCCAGTATTGGGGGATAGAAATGTTAGCTGTGGTGACTGTTGCAGATTCAAGGTTGTTTCTGAGAAGCATTCCTGGAGCAGATCCAGGCAAAGGGTACACATAGCTGTAAAATGAAGATACTGTATATCAGAACCTTTGAATGACTGGGGACACTGGACGTGCCTGGCTGAGACATGTCCCCAGGTGAAAGGGAAGAATCTGGCAATTATATACACACTTTCATTAATGTTTAATGTTTAATGGTTACTATATCTTATAACCTAAAGGCAGTTGAAAAGTATTGAAAAATTAAAGATAAGGTATATTGAAGCAGCATTGTTTCAATGTTCAAGTCAAAATCAGCATGTGTTATAATTTTACTTTGCCAAATTATTGTTAATAGATTTAAAATATACATTTTAGCTTATCTTATTTTCAAATGAGAATATTATTGTGTTTGATGTTGTCTCATAACCCAGTGACAATCTTAAATATTTTTAATGACTTTCAGTCCATAAAATGCCTTTTGCAGGATTTCAGTGTGACTAGTATTGTTAAAAATACTAATAAATCCAGGCAATTACCAGTTTTTTTATAACTATGTGCTAAGAAAATATCATGAATCAGTTTTAGGAGATTTGCACATTGGTGATTTTGAAAATACTGTTGCATGCTGCTTAAAACCATTTGAAAGATGAAATATATTAAAACAAATCATTAAAATGTCAGACTCAAGACAGAGGTTGCTTTTTGTAAGTTAGATAAATTCATTGACAATAAGATTCCTAAGTTAAAATTGCAAAATCTAAAGACACGTATATCTCCAAAGGTTAGCATAACTAAAATTTCCTTATTTTTTGTTACAAGCCTCTTTTCTATGAAAATTGGTATTTGTATCTGTAGATTAAACCTTCCCATTTCTTTACTTTTTATTTTTATTTTCTGAGTCAGAAAGTACATTCCTGGATCTTGTTGAAGCTTTACATTCCTGTAACATGCCAAAGTAACTTTTTCACGTTGGTTGTAAGCATGGAGAAAGTCCTTCTAATAAGCATCCATCCATATATAGTGTCAGGATGTTTTTTAAGGGAAAAAAGAAAGAAAGAAAAAGAAAAAAAAAGGAAAGAAAGAAAGACGAAAGAAAAAGAAAAGAAAGAGAGAGAAAGAAAGAGGAAGAGAAAGAGGGAGAGAGAATGGGAATCTTTCTCTATTGCCCAGGCTAGAATGTAGTCTAAAAATGGGTATTAAAAACCTCTTTTATACCAATAATTGAGCTTAACAATGGATACAGGAAGGAATAAGGGAGGAAAATAACAAACAAGCAGCCAACCAATATTTCATTTAAACCTGTGAAATACTATGCCATCACTGAGGAGTGACTTACTTCCAATTATGTAGTCACCTTTAGAGTAGGTGTGATGTGGTACTGAGAAGAATGCATGTTTTGTGGATTTGGGGTGGAGAGTTCTGTAAACGTTTATTTAGTTTACTTGTTCTAGGTCTGAGTTCAAGTCCTGGATATCCTTGTTAATTTTCTGTCTCATTGATCTGTCTAATATTGACAATGTGATGTTAAAGTCTCCCACTATTATAGTGTGGGAGTCTAAGTCTCTTTGTAATTCATTAAGAACTTGCCTTATATATCTGGGTGCTCCTGTATTGGGTGCATATATATTTAGGATCATTAGCTCTTCTTGTTGCATTGATCCTTTTACCATTATGTAATGTCTTTCTTTGCCTCTTTTGATCTTCGTTGCATTAAGTCTATTTTATCAGAGGCAAGAATTGCAACTCCTGCTTGGTTTTTTTTCTCTCCATTTGGTTGGTAAATATTCTTCCATCCCTTTGTTTTGAGTCTTTGTGTATCCTTGCATGTGAGATGGGTCTGGATGCAGCATACCTATGGATTTTGGCTTTTTGTCCAATTTCTCTGTCTGTGTCTTTTGATTGGGGCATTTAGTCTATTTAAATTTAGGATTAATATTAATACATGTGAGTTTAATACTGCCATTTAATGCTAGCTGGCTGTTTTGCCCATTCGTTGATGTAGATTCTTCATTACGTTGATGCTCTTTGCCTTTTGGTATATTTTTGGAATGGCTGATACTGGTTGTTTCTTTCTGTGTGTAGTGCTTCTTTCAGAAGCTCTTGTAAAGCAGGCCTGGTGGTGATAAAATCTCTGAGTAGTTACTTGTTCACAAAAGATTTTATTTTTTCTTCACTTATAAAGCTTAATTTGGCTGGATATGAAATTCTGGGTTGAAAGTTCTTTTCTTTAAGAATGTTGAATATTGGCCCCTACTCTCTTCTGGCTTGTAGGGTTTCTGCTGAGAGATCTGCTGAGAGTCTGATAGGCTTCCCTTTGTGGGTAACCTGATCTTTCTCTCTGGCTGCCCTTAGCATTTTCTCCTTCATTTCAACCCTGGTGAATCTGACGATTATGTGTCTTGGGGTTGCTCTTCTTTAGGAATATCTTTGTGGTGTTCTCTGTATTACCTGGAGTTGAATATTGTCCTGCCTTGCTAGGTTGGGAAAGTTTTCCTGGATAATATCCTGAAGAATATTTTCCAGCTTGGATTCATTCTCTTTGTCACATCCAGGTACACCTATCAAACATAGATTAGATCTTTTCACATAGTCCTATATTTCTTGGAGACTTTGCTCATTCCTTGTTACCTTTTTTTTTTTTTTTAATCTAATCTTGCCTTCTTGTTTTATTTCATTGAGTTAGTCTTCACCTCTGATATCCTTTCTTCTGCTTGGTCAATTCTGCTGTTAAAACTTGTGCATTCTTCGTGAAGTTCTCGTATTGTGTTTTTCAGCTCCATTAATTCACTTATATTCCTCTCTAAATTGTCTATTCTCATTAGAATTTCGTCAAACCTTTTTTCAATGTTCTTCATTTCTTTGCATTGGGTTAGAACATAATCTTTTATCTCACAGACGTTTCTTATTATCCACCTTCTGAAGCCTGATTCTGTCAATTCATCATACTCATTCTCCATCAGGCCTTGTTCCCTTGCTGATGAAGAGCTGTGATCTCCTGAAAGAGGAGAGACATTCTGATTTCAGGTGTTTTCAGCCTTTTTGCACTGGTTTCTTTCCATCTTTGTGGATTTATCCACCCGTCATCTTTGTAATCACTAACTTTCAGATTGGGTCTCTGAGTGGATGTCCAGCTTATTGGTGATGATGTTATTTCTGTTTCTTTGCTTTCCTTCAAGTGGATGCCCCTCCTCCACAGAGCTGGGCCTTCCTGGGTTCAGCTATGCTTGCTGTGAAATTCTCAACCATCAGCGTTTCCAATTGCTGTTTTTTTGTGGGGATGGGACCAGCTGAGCCCGATCACCTGGCTCCCCGCCTCAGAGCCCCCTCCTTTTTTTTTCCTAATTGAATGGTCAATTCTCTCCCAGGTGCCCCAGTCGCCCGCCAAAAAGTCACCAGGATCTATGCAATTTCCCATGAGGCGACCGCGCCAGCTGAAACAGTGGTACTGAGATTCATGGCACTTTCTTGCCCAGGAATCTCCTGACCTTGCCCCTGTCTCAGTCCCCTTTTCAATCAGCTGAATGGGTGACTCTGCCTTCCCAGAGCTCCAAATGCCAACTAAAAGGGCACCTAGTCCCACATACTCCTCACCGGGGTGCTGGCAAAACAGCCGCACTGGCCAAAAGAGTCACACTGGTGATGCGTGGGGCTCCTCCACCAGGAATCTCCTGGTCCGTGGACAACAAAAATTTGTCTGGAACTGTGGCATCCACTCACTCCCTGTGCCTTCACTAGGAGCTGGAATCCTGAGCTGCCTATAATCAGCCATCTTGGATCTCTCTCCTCAGGATTGTTTTATGGAGAGCTTTCTTAAGAATTTTCACCTGGCTCACAGTAGCACCACATCCTGATAACTGCATCAAAATTTGCAATATCTTTGCAAAACTCAACATGTATATACTTGTTTTGAATTCACAAAACAAATATGTACACATTGTACCACACTTTAAAAGTTTATTATATCTTCTTTACGGAAGCAGAAATTTTGCCTATAAAGATTATGAGCTGAGCAAGGCACAAATTTGGCATAATCATATTTGATGGGGAAATAATGTCTTCTACCACTTTTACACCTTCTATAACTGTGAATATGAGCATTTTTATATCAGTATCTTTTTCCAGTTTTAATAAGCTGTAGCACATCAATTTTTCCTTTCATTTCAATACAGTCAAAAAATTATTTTTTTTTTTCTTTTAGAGACAGAATCTTACTCTGTTGCTCAGACTGGTGTGCAGTGGTATGATCATAGCTCACTGCAACCTGAAATCCTGGGCTCAAGCAATCATCCCACCTCAGCTCCCCAAGTAGCTAGAACTACAGGCATGTGCCACAATGTCTGGCTAGCTTTAACGTTTTTGTAGAGATGGTGTCTCACTATGTTGTCCAGGGTGGTCTCAAACTCCTAGCCTCAAACGATCCTCCCACCTCTGCCTCCCAAAGCACTGGGACTATGAGGCATGACCCACCATGCCTGGCCCAGTAAATATTTTTTTCTTTCATGATGGCAGTGTTCTTAACATGAACATACCTTATCAGCTGATATATTTGTTCATGATTGGCTCCTTCTCTTGTGTAATCAGAAGGCCAGGAAAAGTGTTTTTTCTTCTTCTTTTTTTTTTATTTCATATTATTCCTTTATTTAATCATTGACTAGTTGTTGAACATTCATATCATTTTATTTTTTCTATTAATAATTTTCTTTTGAACAAATCTGGATAAAGGAGTTTACATCTCAATTTTACTATGTTCTTTGGTATAAATCCTCAGAAGTCTAATATTTATGGAACGGTTTAAACATTGGTAGGCCTCTTGATATAAAGATAAAATATTAATAACATTTAATTTGTTACCAATCAGATTTTTTGAGGGAAAAAAAGAGTTTTTCTTCATAATGAATTATTGTTAATTTTTAATAAACATGGATTATAATATTAAGAGACCTCTCATTATTTCAAATGTTAAAATAAATTACAAAGGTACTTTGAAGTTTTAAAATTTACATTAGTTTTCTTTTATTCTTTCATTATAGTAATCAAAAGTTGGCTCAACAAGTTGAAATTAAATAAATGGTATTTTATTCTTGGCTAAAAGAAGAAAATTTTCTTTTTTTTTTATTTTTTTATTTTTTTATTTTTTTTTAATGCATTTTAGGTTTTGGGGTACATGTGAAGAACATGCAAGTTTGTTGCATAGGTACACACATGGCAGTGTGCTTTGCTGCCTTCCGTCCCCTCACCTGTATCTGTCATTTCTCCCCATGCTATCTCTCCCCACCTCCCCACCCCCCGGCCCCTCCCCCATTTCCCCCCAACGGACCCCAGTGTGTAGTGCTCCCCTCCCTGTGTCCATGTGTTCTCATTGTTCAACACCCGCCTATGAGCGAGAATATACGGTGTTTGATTTTCTGCTCTTGTGTCAGTTTGCTGAGAATGATGGTTTCCAGGTTCATCCATGTCCCTACAAAGGACGTGAACTCATCGTTTTTGATGGCTGCATAATATTCCATGGTGTATATGTACCACATTTTCCCTATCCAGTCTATCATCGTTGGGCATTTGGGTTGGTTCCAGGTCTTTGCTATTGTAAACAGTGCTGCAATGAACATTCGTGTGCACGTGTCCTTGTAGTAGAATGATTTATAATCCTTTGGATATATACCCAGTAATGGGATTGCTGGGTCAAATGGGATTTCTATTTTTAGGTCCTTGAGGAATCGCCACACTGTCTTCCACAATGGTTGAATTAATTTACATTCCCACCAACAGTGTAAAAGTGTTCCTATTTCTCCATATCCTCTCCAGCATCTGTTGTTTCCCAATTTTTTAATGATCACCATTCTAACTGGTGTGAGATGGTATCTCAATGTGGTTTTGATTTGCATTTCTCTGATGACCAGTGATGATGAGCATTTTTTCATATGTTTGTTGGCCTCCTGTATGTCTTCTTTTGTAAAGTATCTGTTCATATCCTTCGCCCATTTTTGAACGGGCTTGTTTGTTTTTTTCTTGTAGATCTGATTTAGTTCTTTGTAAATTCTGGATATCAGCCCCTTGTCAGATGGGTAGACTGCAAAAATTTTTTCCCATTCTGTTGGTTGCCGATTCACTCTACTGACTGTTTCTTTTGCCGTGCAGAAGCTGTGGAGTTTGATTAGGTCCCATTTGTCTATTTTGGCTTTTGTTGCCATTGCTTTTGGCGTTTTGGTCATGAAGTCCTTGCCTACACCTATGTCCTGAATGGTTTTGCCTAGATTTTCTTCTAAGGTTTTTATGGTATTAGGTCTGATGTTTAAGTCCTTAATCCATCTGGAGTTAATTTTGGTGTAAGGTGTCAGGAAGGGGTCCTGTTTCTGCTTTCTGCACATGGCTAGCCAGTTTTCCCAACACCATTTATTAAACAGGGAGTCCTTTCCGCATTGCTTGTTTTTGTCAGGTTTGTCGAAGATCAGATGGTTGTGGGTATGTTGTATTTCCTCTGAGGCCTCTGTTCTGTTCCATTGGTCTATATCTCTGTTTTGGTAACAGTACCATGCTGTTTTGATTACTGTAGCTTTGTAGTATAGTTTGAAGTCTGGTAGTGTGATGCCTCCAGCTTTGTTCTTTTTGCTTAGAATTGACTTGGCTATGCCGGCTCTCTTTTGGTTCCATATGAAGTTTAAGGTGTTTTTCTCCAGTTCTGTGAAGAAGGTCATTGGTAGCTTGATGGGAATAGCGTTGAATCTGTAAATTACTTTGGGCAGTATGGCCATTTTCACGATGTTGATTCTTCCTAACCATGAACATGGAATGTTTCTCCATCTGTTTGTATCCTCTCTTATTTCGTTGAGCAATGGCTTGTAGTTCTCCTTGAAGAGGTCCTTTACGTTCCTTGTTAGTTGTATTCCTAGGTACTTTATTCTCTTTGTAGCAATTGTGAATGGCAGTTCGTTCTTGATTTGGCTCTCTTGAAGTCTATTACTGGTGTATAGGAATGCTTGTGATTTTTGCACGTTGATTTTGTATCCTGAGACTTTGCTGAAGTTGTTTATCAGTTTCAGGAGATTTTGGGCTGAGATGATGGGGTCTTCCAGATATACAATCATGTCATCTGCAAATAGAGACAATTTGATTTCCTCCTTTCCAATTTGGATACCCTTTATTTCTTTTTCTTACCTGATTGCTCTGGCTAGAACTTCCAGTACTATATTGAATAGGAGTGGTGAGAGAGGGCATCCTTGTCTAGTGCCAGATTTCAAAGGGAATGCTTCCAGTTTTTGCCCATTCAGTATGATATTGGCTGTTGGTTTGTCGTAAATAGCTTTTATTGTTTTGAGATACATTCCGTCAATACCTAGTTTATTGAGGGTTTTTAGCATAAAGAGTTGTTGAATTTTGTCAAAAGCCTTCTCTGCATCAATCGAGATAATCATGTGGTTTTTGTCTTTGGTTCTGTTTATGTGGTGAATTACGTTTATGGACTTGCGTATGTTGAACAAGCCTTGCATGCCCGGGATGAATCCTACTTGATCATGGTGGATGAGCTTTTTGATATGCTGTTGCAATCGGTTTGCCAGTATTTTATTGAAGATTTTTGCATCTATGTTCATCATGGATATTGGCCTGAAATTTTCTTTTCTTGTTGAGTCTCTACCGGATTTTGGTATCAGGATGATGTTTGTCTCGTAAAATGATTTGGGAAGGATTCCCTCTTTTTGGATTGTCTGGAATAGTTTCAGAAGGAATGGTATCAGCTCCTCCTTGTATGTCTGGTAGAATTCAGCTGTGAACCCATCTGGACCTGGGCTTTTTTTGGGTGGTAGGCTCTTTATTGCTGCCTCGACTTCAGACCATGTTATTGGTCTATTCAGGGTTTCGGCTTCTTCCATGTTTAGGCTTGGGAGGTTGCAGGTGTCCAGGAATTTATCCATTTCTTCCAGGTTTACTAGTTTATGTGCATAGAGTTGTTTGTAATAATCTCTGATGATGGTTTGGATTTCTATAGAATCTGTGGTGATATCACCTTTATCGTTTTTTATTGCATCAATTTGGTTATTCTCTCTTTTCTTTTTTATTAATCTGGCTAGTGGTCTGTCTATTTTGTTGATCTTTTCAAAAAACCAGCTCCTGGATTTATTGATTTTTTGAAGAGTTTTTTGTGTCTCTATTTCCTTCAGTTCTGCTCTGATCTTAGTTATTTCCTGTCTTCTGCTAGGTTTTGAGTTTTTTTTTTGATCTTGCTCCTCTAGCTCTTTCAATTTTGATGATAGGGTGTCAATTTTAGATCTCTCCTTTCTTCTCATGTGGGCACTCATTGCTATATATTTTCCTCTAGAGACTGCTTTAAATATGTCCCAGAGATTCTGGTATGTTGTGTCTTCGTTCTCATTGGTTTCAAAGAACATCTTTATTTCTGCCTTCATTTCATGTTTATCCAGTCAACATTCAAGAGCAAGTTGTTCAGTTTCCATGAAGCTGTGCGGTTCTGAGTTAGTTTCTGCATTCTGAGTTCTAACTCGATTGCACTGTGGTCTGAGAGACTGTTTGTTATGATTTCTGTTCTTTTGCATTTGCTGAGGAGTGATTTATTGCCAATTATGTGGTCAATTTTAGAGTAGGTGTGATGTGGTGCTGAGAAGAATGTATATTCTGTGGATTTGGGGTGGAGAGTTCTGTAAATGTCTATTAGGTTTGCTTGTTCCAGGTCTGTATTCAGGTCCTGGATATCCTTGTTGATTTTCTGTCTGGTTGATCTGTCTAATATTGACAATGGGGTGTTAAAGTCTCCCACTATTATTGTGTGGGAGTCCAAGTCTCTTTGTAAGTCATTAAGAACTTGCCTTATGTATCTGGGTGCTCCTGTATTGGGTGCGTATATATTTAGGATCGTTAGCTCTTCTTGTTGCAGTGATCCTTTTACCATTATGTAATGTCCTTCTTTGTCTCTTTTCATCTTTGTTGCTTTAAAGTCTATTTTATCAGAGATGAGAATTGCAACTCCTGCCTTTTTTTGCTCTCCATTTGCTTGGTAGATCTTCCTCCATCCCTTTATTTTGAGCCTTTGTGTATCCTTGCATGTAAGATGGGTTTCCTGGATACAGCACACTGATGGGTTTTGGCTTTTTATCCAATTTGCCAGTCTGTGTCTTTTGATTGGGGCATTTAGTCCATTGACATTTAGGGATAGTATTGTTATGTGTGAATTTGATGCTGTCATTTTGATGCTACCTGGCTGTTTTGTTGGTTAGTTGATGCAGATTCTTGATTGTGTTGATGCTTTTTTACTATTTGGTGTGTTTTTGGAGTGGCTGGTACTGGTTGTTCCTTTATATGTGTAGAGCCTCTTTCAGGAGTTCTTGTAGAGCAGGTTTGGTGGTGATGAAATCTCTGAGTGCTTGCTTGTTCACAAAGGATTTTATTTTTCCTTCACTTATGAAGCTTAGTTTGGCTGGATAGGAGATTCTGGGTTGAAAGTTCTTTTCTTGAAGGATGTTGAATATTGGCCCCCAATCTTTTCTGGCTTGTAGGGTTTCTGCTGAGAGATCTGCTGTGAGTCTAATGGGCTTCCCTTTGTGGGTAACCCGACCTTTCTCTCTGGCTGCCCTTAGCATTTTCTCTTTCATTTCAACCCTGGTGAATCTGACGATTATGTGCCTTGGGGTTGCTCTTCTTGAGGAATATCTTTGTGGTGTTCTCTGTATTTCCTGGATTTGAATATTGGTCTGCCTTGCTAGGTTAGGGAAGTTTTCCTGGATAATATCCTGAAAAGTATTTTCCAGCTTGGATTCATTCTCTTCATCACATTCAGGTACACCTATCAGACGTAGATTAGGTCTTTTCACATAGTCCCACATTTCTTGAAGATTTTGTTCATTCCTTTTTGCGCTTTTTTCTCTGTTCTTGCCTTCTCTTTTTATTTCGTTGAGTTGATCTTCGACCTCTGATACCCTTTCTTCTGCTTGGTCAATTCGGCTGTTGAAGCTTGTGCATGCTTCACGAAGTTCTCGTGTTGCGTTTTTCAGCTCCTTCAATTCACTTATACTCCTCTCTATGCTGTCCATTCTCGTCAGCAGTTCGTCCAATCTTTTTTCAAGGTTCCTATTTTCTTTGCGATGGGTTAGAACATGTTCTTTTAGCTCATTGTAGTTTCTTACTACCCACCTTCTAAAGTCTGATTCTGTCATTTCATCACCCTCCTTCTCCATCCGGTCTGGTTCCCTTGCTGGTGAGGAGTTGTGATCACTTTTAGGAGGAGAAGTGTTCTGGTTTCGGGAGTTTTCATCCTTTTTGCGCTGGTTTCTTCCCATTTTTGTGGGTTTATCCACCTGTTGTCTGTCTCTGTCCCAGGGAGTTGGAGCTTTATGAGTTTCCCTTGCACTACTGCCTTTTTTTTCTTTCAGGTCGGACCCACCCAGCTAGCAGCACGCCTAGCCTCTGCCTGCCCGCAGGGGCTTTGCTGAGCTGCTGTGGGCTCCGCCCAGCTGCCCTGAGCTCTTCCCTGTAGTCCTTTTTATATGGGCGTAGTTAGAACTGTCTCGGCAATGGTGGCCCCGCCTCTGTTATGGTGGACTCTCTCTGTTGTGGCAGGTTGCCTCGGCAACGGCGGGTTGCCTCAGCAACGGCAGCCTGCCTCCGTAGTGGTGGAGAGTCTCAGTAATGGCGGAAGCCCCTCCCCCACGGAGCCGGACTGTCCCAGTTCAGCTGTGCTTGGTTTGAAGGGCTCAACCCAGAGGGTTTCCAATTTCCGTTTTTGTTTTCGTTGTTGTTGGGGGTGGAGGGGTGGGACCAAGGGAGCCTGATCACCTGGCTCCATGACTCAGAGTCTTTTCTTTTAAGTTGAACGACCCCGCGTTCCAGTCGCTTGTTGAAAAGGCGCCGGGATCTCCCGTGCTGCGACTCACGGAGTCGGCTCGAACTGCGGCGCCGGCTCCTGGTGGATTTTTTGCCTAGGAATCTCCTGGCCCGACTCGCTATTTCAGATGAATGGGCTATTCTGCCATCTCAGGGCTCTGCTCGCCAGCTAAGAGGGCTTCCAGACCAGTGGCTTTTGTACGGTGAACCGCAGCAACAGGGAGTGGTCACAGCAGCCGCGCGGGCGGAATCAGCCCCACAGGGGCCAAAACAGCTGCACCGGCTGGGACTGCGACCCTGGCGACCCCTCTGCCTGGGTATCTCCTGGTCTGTGGGCAATAAGAGTTCGTCTGGAAATGCGGCGTCCACTCACCCTCTGCACTTTCACTGGGAGCTGAAGTCCTGAGCTGTTCTTAGGCGGCCATCTTCCCAGCATTCCCCCGTGTTTTTTCTTCTTATATTCTTAATTGTATTTCAGGTTTAGCCTGGTTTTTTAAGAGCACTATATATTCCTTTTTAACTGTATTAAACACATAGGGACCAATCGTTTTTTATCTTTAGCTACATCATCACCTATATTGGCATTATAATAACATCTAAGTTCAACTAAATTGAGAAACACTCCAGGGTTTGAGCTTTAAGTAATTCTTTGTGATCTCCTAGGAGGGAACTTATTTCTGGCATAAAATATATCAGATCTGCTATCAGTTGCAAGATAGTCTGCCATTCGTAGTTCTCTGGTTTTTGTCACTTTTTGTAAACTATCTCCTAGAAATCTTTGAGTTTGAATATTTTTGTAAACACTTCTGATTAGAAAACATCGTGATGAAGCATTGACTTTTCATGGTCACAAATTCTGTTCGCATTATTCTTGTCTTTGAATATTTGAGATGCACATGTTTGATTTTGTCCTATTGTTGCTAAAATGTAAGCATGGAAACAAAATAAAATCAAAGATTATTGAACAAAGTAAACTTGAGGTGGTAACAATGAATCAACTAGTTATTGGTACTTTAAAATAATCTTTTTTTTTTTAAACATTGGTGTTTTGAAGACCCGAACCCTTACCTATATCGTTGATGATAAACTTTTTAGAAAGTGAACCCAGACATAGTCACACTAGTAAAACAACAACAAAAAACTATAAAATAAAATAATAGATATTATATTATTATAATAATAATTTACATATGTGCACTGTTGTATCTGGTGATTACTTGTCCAACCTAGTTTCAGCAAGTATGTGCACTGGTTATGGCCAATTCTGATGGGATTGTGCTCATTTAAAATAGCTACCACCAGTGTTGACTGGCTATGGTCAATGTCAACATATTTTGACCACTTTCTTTAAAACCTGTATTCTGTGTTTATTGCACCACTATTCACAATAGTAAAGACTTGGAACCAACCCAAAAGCCCATCAATGATAGACTGGATAAAGAAAACGTGGCACATATACACCATGGAATACTATGCAACCATAAAAATAAATGAGTTCGTGTTCTTTGCAGGGACATGGATGAAGCTGGAAACCATCCTTGTCAGCATGCTAACACAGGAACAGAAAACCAAACACTGCATGTTCTCACTCATAAGTGGGAGTTAAACAATGTGAACACACACTTAAGCCTGTCATGGGGTGGCGTTATAGGAAAGGGACCTAATGTAGATGACAGGTTGATGGGTGCAGCAAACCACCATGGCACATGTATACCTATGTAACAAACCTGCACATTCTGTATATGTATCCTAGAACTTAAAGTAAAATTTTATATATATATATATATATATATATATATATATATATATGTGTGTGTGTGTATATATATATATGTATATATATATAATTTATAATAATGTGTATTGGATTGATTATTGTTTTAAATAAACTAATAAAATTTAAAAAACTATATTCTCATAATCGTTTTATAAGTTTAGCTTCCTTTAGACACACTTGAGGGATTACAACCTGGACACACAAACATGAAACACTCAGAAATCTCTGAGAGAAGGGTCACTTTTGGAGATGAAAGAGAACTTACTACCTTTCTCCTTTGATCTTAGAATCCTTTTCACTCTCATTTTACTCTTTTGCACAGCTGTTTTGACTTTTTTAGAGTGGCCACAATCATTGTATGTTGGTTCTCAGTGGTCATGGTCAATTCCTACTAGTTTAGACCATTTCATTAGCAAAACAATGGTTTAGAAAGCCTAAGACAGGCTGCAATAGGTTCAAGATTGTTTCAACTTTTTATAACTGATTCAAACCAGTTATTGCCAGCTACAACCATTTTATACCAGTTCTGAGTGATCAAGTCCAGTTGCAACTTGTTTAGAATGTTTTAAGCTGGCTGCTACAGGTTTGAACCATTTATGATTGGCTAAAACTGGTTTATACCAGCTTGAGCTGTCATGGCTGGTTTCAGCTGGTTTCAATAAGTTTAAACTGGCTAGAGTGTTTGGACCAATTATGACTGAGTACAACCAAATTATAATGGTTCTGAGCTTTTATGCTCAGTTTCAACTTGTTTAGACCAGTTTAAACTAGCCACAGTCAGTTGGGAATGTTTATGACCAATTATTGTCAAATAACAACCAATTTATTGTTATTTTTTAAACTTTTATTTTACAATCAGGGAGCATATGTGCAGGATTATTGCATGATGCTGATGTTTGGAGTACGACTGAATCCATTATCCTAATATGAATAGTACTCATCAGGTACTTTTTCAGCCCTTCCCCTTATCTCTCCTTCTCCCCCTTCTAGCAGTACTATGTCTATTGTCTCTGCCTTTATATCCATGTGTTTAGATCCCATATTTAAGTAAGAGCATGCAGTATTTGGTTTTCTGTTTATGTATTACTTCACACAGGATAATGGCCTCCAACTGAATCCATGTTGTTTCAAAAACATGATTTTGTTCTTGCTTATGACTTCATAGTATTCCATGGTGTATATGTACCATATTTTCTTGAGCCAGTCCACTACTGATGGACACCTGAGTTGATTCCATGTGTTTGCTATTGAAAATAGTGTGGTAATAAGCATACAGGGGCATGTGTCCCTTTGGTAGAATAATTTAGTTTCCTTTGGGTACATACATAGAAATGGAATTACGGAAATGAATGGTTGTTCAACTCTTACTTAGTTCTTTGTGAAATCTCCAAACTGCTCTCCACAGTGTCTAGACTATTGAATACTCCTACCAATAGCATGTAAGTGCCTCCCCTTTGCTCCATAGCCTTGCACTTATTAACAAAATTTATTTTGACTGCTGTGAGATGGCATCTCACAGTGGTTTTGATTTGCAGCTCTCTGATAATTAATGATAATAAACATTTTTCATGTGCTTTTCAGCCACACTTTACCCACTTTTTAATAAAGCTATTTGTTTTTTGCTTATTGATTTAAGTTCCTTATATTAGACATTTGTCAGATGCATAGTTTGCAAACATTTTTCCCTATTCTATATGTTTTCGGTTTACCTCTTTGCTAGTTTTTTTGCTGTGCAGAAGCTTTTTAGTTGAGTTAGATCTCATTTATCAATTTTTGTTTTGGCTGCAGTTCCTTTAGAGGACTTAGCAATAATTTCTTTGCCAAGGCCATTATTAAGAAGGGTATTTCCTGTGTTTTCTTCCAGAATTTTTATTGTTTGTGATCTTACAAGTCTCCTACTCTTACTGTATGTCTAAGCATTTTGGTGAAAGAACTTGTTTTGTGAACCTGGGTGCTCCAATGTTGCATGCTTGCATATATCTAGGAGAGTTAAGTCTTCATGTTTACTAGAACCCTTTATTATTATGTAATGCTTTTCTTTGCTCTTCTTGATAGTGGCTTAAAGTCTGCTTTATCAGCTATAAGAATAATGACTCCTGCTATTTTTTGTTTTCCATTTGCATGATAGATCTTTCTCCATCATTTTCCTTTAGGCCTATGGATGTCTTTTACATAGGAGACGGATCTCTTGAAGACAGCAGATGGTTGAGTCTTGCAATTTTTATCCAACTTGCCAGTGTATAAGTTTTAAGTTTTATGTTTAAATAATTTACATTCAGGGTTAGTATTTATGTTAGATTTTGATCCTTTCACCATGTTGTTAGCTGGATATTTTGTAGACTTGATTGTCTAGTTGCTTAATGCTGTCTGTAGGCTATGTGTTTAAATTGAGATTTTGTGAGAGCAGGTATTGCTTTTTCATTTCTATGTTTAACACATAAGAACCTCTTGTAAGATTTGTCTTCTGATAACAAATTTCCTTAGTTTATTTGTTGGAAATAATTTTTATTTCTTCTTCATTTATGAAGCTTAGTTTGCTGGTATATTAAACACTTGGCTGTGATTTTTTTTCTTTGAGGATGCCAAAAATAGTATCTGCAATCTCTGCTGACACATAAGGTTTCTGCTGAGAGTTCTGCTGCTGGCCTTATGGGGTTCTCTTTGTAAGTGACCTGCCTCTTCTCTCTAGCTGCCTTTAAGTGTTTTTCTTTCACATTCACCTTAATGAATCTAATGACTTATGTGCCTTGTGGATGGTCATCTTTCATAGTATCTCACAAGAGTTCTCTCAATTTCTTGAATTTGTATGTCAATCTCTCTAGTGAGATTGGGGAAATTTTCATGGACTAGAACCTCAAACATGTTTTTAAGGTTATTTACTCTCCTTTTTTCTTAGGAATGTCAATGGGTTGTAGGTTTGGTCTCCTTACATAATCTCATATTTCTCAGGTATTTTGTTCATTGACTAAAATTCTTTTTTTCCTTATTTTTATATGACTGAGTTGATTCAAAGAACCAGTCTGCAAGCGCTGAGGTTCTTTCTTCAGCTTATGTATTCTGCTGTTAATGCTTCCAACTGTATTTTGAAATGTAGTGAAATTTTTAATTACTGAAGTTCAGTTTAGTGCTTTCTTAAAATGGCTATTTCATCTTTCAACTCTTATATCATTTCACTGGATTCCTTGGATTCCATGGATTGGGTTTGAACTTTCTCCCAAATCTTAATGAGCTTCCTTGTCAACCAGATTTTGAGTTCTACGTTTGTCATTTCAGTCATTTCAATCTGGTTAAGAACCATTGCTGGAGGAGCTAGGGTGTTCATTTTCAGGTAAGGGGGCACACTGACTTTTTTAATTGCCAAAGTTCTCATGCAGATTCTTTCTCATATAATAAGGCTGGTGTTCCTTTACCTTTTTGCCCCCCCACCACCACCATGTTCTTTGTATCTGTATAGGGGTTAACTTTAGTGTAAGTTGAATATAGTCAATTAATTTTATTTCTGGGTGCTTTCAGAGGGCAAAGGCTCTGTATGGGATCTTTATTTGTGATGTATACTGGCAGAATATTTTTGCTGTTGTAGACTGCATTCCAGTAGATGGTGTGCTTAAGAGTAATGGCCAGAAGATAGGTTCATATTCACCCATGTGGCTCTTTTGTACTTCTACATATTGGCAGTGTTGCTCCATGGTGGTGAGGGAGAGAGGTGACTCCCTCACTAAGTCCACTATTAGCCTTAGGGCAACCCCTTTTGATCACTGGCACTGTGTCCATGTTTTCTTTGTTAGGTTTTTAGGGGTGTGTGGCTCTCTCAGGCAGGAGCCACAGCTGGCAGATGAGCCATGCCCTTCATAATCTGGTCCTGAGTAGGGAAGCATGTTTCCATCCTGAACTGGCCCACAGACCCACGTCTCACCCTCTCAGTATTCTGAGAGTGGAGAGTCCTCCCCTACACAACCAATAGCCACAGAACTCAGCTCAAGCAGTGTGTGGCCAACCTGGGGCATTGGGACCAAGCTCATGGCTCCATCATCCAGCCCTTGAGGGTCAAGCACTGGCTATGCTGGGGAGTCAAAAGTGCTCCCAGACCATTGGGAAATCACTTAGCTGGAGCCAAAGTGAAACGTGGCAGCTGCCACCCTTCTCCCAACCTTCTCAGCCTGTGTTACTGGGAGCCTTCTATTTGCCCTGAATGTCAACTTTAAGTTTTTGGAAACTTATGCAGCCAAAGTGTGTCTTCTGCTCAACACCTGGCATGAGACACTAAGGGGGGGGGTTGGGCATACTGAGGGGAGAGAAGGTATCTGCCGGCCCTGCCTTGCCATGGTGACCAGGGTTTGCTGCTGCCCTGGCCTTTGACTCTCACTTCCTTTCCCTCCACTGTACCTTGAAAGGCTTTCCATACATGCTGGCACCTTTCAGATTACTAGTTACTGTAACATTTATTCTCTGAAGGTTTATTGCTGAGTTAAAAATGAGGAAACTGAGGCAGCACAAGAAAATTAGATGCCACTTTATTCAGCTCCCCAGCAAGGTTCCATGGTCCTGGGGAGAGGGGCCGGGGAAGTCACGCTGATTCCTCTCAGGAGTGGAGTTTTATAGGGAGTGAAGGCATTCGATTGGATTTGGAGAAACAGGATGTGGATGGGGGAGCTGCTCTTGGTAGGTAGGTGGGACTTCTGGTGAGCGGGCTAAGTGCTGAGTGCAGAGGGGATTTTCAAGGGTGGGGTTAGGTGCAGAGTGCAGAGGGGATTTTCAAGGGTGGGGTTAGGTGCAGAGTGCAGAGGGGATTTCCAAGGCAGAGCTAGATGGTTGGCATATTCTGATATTGTAACTTTCAAGTGGGGAGGGAGATGGGTGTGTCTGAACTCCCAGTGAGGCAACTAGCCTTACATTCCAAACTTTTTGATGATATATAGGACGCTGCTTCTTACTGGCTTCTTCCTGCTGAATAGGGGCAAAGTGGGGGGAAGGAGTCAGTTGGCTGGTGCCTCAATTGGGAGTCGGATATAAGAGTGAAGCATCATCTGGTTAATGGCCACCCTGGAAATTTCTCTTATGCGAGCCTGTAAAAACTTGAGAAAAAAAAGGGGCTAGTATTAGTAGAAGGCACACAATAATAATGGGGGTAATAATGGGAGTTAGCCAGGTAAGCATGGGGGATTGCCACCAGTTGAGAGACGAGGCTGGTGCGCTCTGCTTCCTGCAGAGGTTCTCTTGGAGGTGATAGAGAGTGTTGACGTTTTCTTCCACAAGGCCTGTTTCATTGATGTAACAGCAGCACTGCTCCTAGAGAAACAGACAGGTTCCTCCTTTTTCTGCTGTTAGTAAGTCTAGGGCCTGTCGGTTCTGCAGAGTTACCTGAGCCAGTGACATGATTTGTCGCTGAAGGGAGGCTAGAGAGGTGGCTGATGCTTCAATAGCCACACAGAGCTTGTCTTCCAGTTGGGTGGCTGAAGTGATGCTGTAGCCCATGGCACCACTCCCTAATCCAGCTGCTACTAGAGAGGATGCTAAAGAGAGGCCAACTACTATTGGGAGAAAGACTGCTCATTTGCTTCAGTGATTAGGGAATAGTGTGATGAGGGATAGGAACTCAGCTTGTTCATACACTTCTAACTGCAGGACTAGTGTGATGGACACACAAGGGAAAGGGGGGGATGCATTAATAACTTTGGTTAGGGTTCCATTACACCAAAAGTATCCTCCTGGAGGTGCATAAAGGGAGGATTTTACTTCTGCTGTGGTCTTGCAGCTGAGGCTGGGGCTGCTGGCTGACCCATAGCAGAGAGATAGACTTTGAGAATGTACATTGAACAAGGGGATACCTGTCAAGGTGGTATCAGGCCCCATTGGAGATTGTGACAGGTTGAACCCAGTCTGGAGGGGAACTGCAGCTAAGGGGGGTTTGTTAAGGAAGGTGCATCAAATGCAGTTGGTGAAATCTGTGGCCCTGGTTAAGTTTAATATGTAAGCCCCTTCCTGTACTAGAGTTAGCAAGGAGAAAGGCTGGGGAGCATAGTTTGAGGGCCTGGGTTGAATTGAGGGCTTAAGTTGATTAGTTGAAGTAGCCTCATTTTGTAAGATGGAATTTCTTAACGAATTGAGTTGCTCTACTTCCACGGTTATGATCCATGTATAGGACTGGAATATTAGCCAGGGACCACTGGGGTGGCTTTTTGTAAACCTGGTGTATATTTTACCTGCAGTACCCTCTTTCCAGTGGGCATCCCAGGGATCATGTATGATAAGGGACACTTTACCTCAGTTGAGGAAAAGCATTTTACTTGCTGGGGAGGTGCCTGTTCTGAAGGCTCTGTGTATAACACAAGAAGTGTATGGGCATTGGCCATAGGTATCGCTCCTTGAATGACAGAATTTTTTGGTTTGGTCATAAAGAAAGCAGAGGCCAAAGTTATTCCAGGAGTTTTTGCTAATATTGGACTTGGATTTAGAGAATTCAAATCTTATGGCTGATTGGCGGCCTGCAGGCTGGCAATCTGTTTGGGCAAGGTATTGGGTTTTAGTGGTTCAGCCTACTGTCCAGGACTCCTGTAGGTGAGAGGGTCCTAGGCGAGCGAGAGATGTGTGAGAGAGAAGGTCGGTCAGTCCATGAGGAGAGAACACTGAGATAGGATGGCCTAAGGTAAGTTTTAGGGATTCCTTGGTAAGTTCTGTTGCCACCCCCAGGGCCCACAGGCAAGGCTGCCATCCCCTGACTATGGGATCAAGTTGTTTTGATAAATATGCTACAGGATGATACACGGGACCTAGGGGTTGGGTTAGGACTCCAACTGCAATCCCTTGTTTCTCGTCAGTAAACAAGTGGAAGGGATGGTTAAGGTCTGGCAGATGAAGTGGAGGTGCCATGGACAGAGCAGTTTGTAGGGTTCTGAAAGCTTGTTTTACAACTCCGGGATGAGAGAGGGGTCCTGTGGGTATGTCCTTAGCTGCCACATACAAAAATTTAGCTAGAGTGGCAAAGTTAGGTACCCAGTGACGGAAGTATCCTACAAATCCTAAGAAGGAGAGAATCTGGTCTGCAGTCTCCAGGGGCTGCAATGAAAGAAGTGCCTGCTGGCGGTCGGTTGTTAGGCTTTTAGTTTTGGGGGTGAGGCGAATGCCTAAGTAGACTACTGAGGTGACCGATAACTGTGCTTTAGAGGGAGATATCCAATACCCCTTGGATACAAGAAAGTTAAGGAGAGTGGCAGTATGTTGTTGAGGCAGAGAGAGGGAGGGGCTACAAAGTAACAGATCATCCACATACTGGAGAAGGAGACTGGGTTGGAGGGAGCAGGAGTTAAGGTCAGCTGCTGACGCTTGTCCAGAAATATAGGGGCTGTCCCTAAATACCTGGGGCAGGATTGTCCAGGTGAGCTGCTGTAATAGGTTGGGGTCAGGATCGGTCTAGGTGAAGGCAAAAAGGAAGTAAGACTCTGGGTGAAGGGGAATAGTAAAGAAGGCGTCCTTAAGGTAAAGAATCGTAAAGTGAGAAGTAGTGGAGGGAATGTTGGATAATAGAGTGTATGCATTGGTGACTCATTGATGAGGCACTGGTCCTGAACTAGGCGGTAGTCACCGGTCGGCTTTCGGCCTGGTAAGATAGAAGTATTACAAGGGGAACTGGTGGGGATAAGGAGTCCATGGGCCAGAGTTGGGTGATAATAGGCTTTAGGCCCTGATGGTGGGTTTTTGAGATGGGAAACTGAGGACGTGAGGGAAAGTGGGTAGAGTTCTTCAGGAGTATTTTAACTGGTGTGTGTCATCTGGCAACCACAGGCTTGGAGGTATCCCATACTGAGGGATTAACTTCATTAGGAAGGGATAGGGGGTTTAGGCGAGGGGTTAAGGCAGGGTGTGATACCAGTTAGAAGTAGCAGTAGGAGGTGGGCAGAGGATGAGCTTGAATGTGGAGGGCTGGTGAATTGGAGGGTAGCCCCTACAGTCTGGAGAATATCTCATCCTAAAAGGGGGACTGGGCATAAGGGTATGATTAGAAAGGAGTGGGAGAAGGGGCGTCCCTCAAGGACACAGGCTAAGGGACCAGTTTGGTTAGGAGAGGATGGCTTTCCATCAATCCCCATGACTGAGACCTGGGAAGATATGCTAGGTCCTGAGTAGGAAGGCAGTACAGAATAGGTAGCCCCCGTATCCATTAAAAAGGAAATGGACTTACCCGCTACCTGCAGCATTATCCTGGGCTCGGCGAGGGTGATGGGCGTACTTGAGTCTGGGCTGCATCAGTTGTCCAGAAGGCCAAGAAGTTCAAGCAAAGGGACTGTTTCCTGTGGACCCGCCTGCCCTCCACATAGAGGTATGGGGGGTGAGCCTGCAGCCTGAGATGGGCAGTTAACCTTCCAGTGTCCAGTCTGTTTGCAGCTTGGGCAGGGCCCAAAATGTAGACAAGGACAGGGGCACTGCCATGCCCAGTGTCCCTCCTGGCCACATCTGAAACGGCCCAGGCAGGGCCTTTGACAAATTTGGGGAAGGTTTCAATGGACCCCCTCCACCAGATGTTTGGTGGGCTGCTGGCCTCAGGGCTGCTACAAGAGCTCAGGTTTGGAGGCCTACATTTTGTTGTAAACGGACCTGGTGGGTGGCCTCAGCCTGTTCCTCTTGGTCATTGAAAACTTTAAATGCCGTGTTCACCAGGTCTCATATGGGAGTTTGGGGGCCCTCCTCAGCTTTTTTAGGTTTCCTCCTTATATCAGCTGCTGACTGGGAGATGAAGTGGGTGGCTGGGACTGTAGCCCTTGCTAAGGAGGCTGGATCTAGCTGGGTATGGAGCATCATAGCATTAGTTAATTGGTCTAGGAAGGCAGCTGGGTTTTCATCAGGACCCTGAGTTATTTCCCTTAACTTGTCATAATTAACTACTTTCTGAGCTGCACTTTGCATGTCTCTTTGGTGGTGGCGGTCTTGACCTGTTTGATAGTCCCAACTGGGGTAGGCCTCGGGGATCACCACTGCACCTACTGGCATTTGATTGTTTGTGAGATGTACCTGATCATCGTGAGCTTGGGCTGTTGTAAGAATGCGGTCACGCTCATCAGGAGAAAGAGTGGAAGACAGGATCACATAGGTGTCATGCCAGGTTAGGTCATACGCCTGGGCGAAGTAAAGAAATTCTTTGGCATAAGTGGTAGGATTGGTAGATAATGACCCTAGGTGTTTTTCAATGGCTAACAGATCAGAGAGAGAGAAGGGAACACTCAGACAATGCCTTCTGCTTTGGCTATCTCACACAAAAGGCAGAGGAGTGGGGGTTCGTGAGAGCAGGTACAAGCTCTGACAGGGGAAGTTATATTAGGGCTTTGGAGAGGAGAAGGAGAAGAGGGAGGAGGGAGTTGAGGCCTCACATAAGGAGGGGGGTTGGTAAGGCGGGTGGGGCAGGACAGGTCTTCTGGGTCTTCAGAGAGTGTGGAGCCAGACAGGGCTGAGGGCAAAGGTGGGGTTTTGGCTAACAGAACCTGGGAGGTGGTACAAGAGGAGCAGAGGGCAGTCTGGGAGCGAAGGTACCAGAAAGCCTGCACATAGGGGACCTTTGACCATTTACTGTTCTTTTGGCAAAAGTTGTCTAGGTCTGTCAGGACCTTAAAGTTGAGCGTGCCCTCTGGAGGCCACTTAGACTGGTTTTGTCTAGGGGATATTATGGCCAGGCCATGGTGGAGAGGAAAAGTAGCCTTTTCTTTTTAATGGAAAAACCTAGTTTGGGTAGATTTTGGACTAGGCATCCTAATGATGATTTAGGGTCTGGGTGGGACTTCTGATTGCCCATGGTTCACTCTTGTAGGGTAGTTAGGGGTTAGAAACGAATATGGGAAGGTCTTATACCCAACACAGGCAGAAGTACTCCTTTCCCAGGAGGAGGGGTGGCTGAGAGAGCTTACAGGCTGTAACAATGTAACAATTGTAACAAGGAAGAAAGAGAGAGAGACAGAGAGAGAGACCTCAGTAGAAGAAGAGGAGGAAAAAAGAAAACAGAGTTACTTAATTAATGAGAGCTTATATGCCAAAAGGGCTGATCTGAGAATTTGAGACAGACGTTTTAGTACCGTAAGCTGGAGATTTGGTCCTGCTGTTAGGCAAGGCTTGAGTTTACAAACAGGGCTTCTGAATACCTAAACCTCGGCCGCTGCTGCGGAGATGTTCAGAAGGTGTCCTGGACTGCCTTACCGAACACCGGAGAGGGTTCAGGAAGATGGGGACATCTCCCTCAAATTTCTGACCCCTGGAATCCCCTCACAGGGAGAAGACAAGAGAGTAGGGATGTCTCCTCTATGCTCAGGTCCTCAAGAGGAGGCTGGGGCCCCGGGCCCACGACTAGACGAGACTGGGGCCTCAGGCCCACAGTGAAAAATGAGAAGGAGTCACTGATGCAGCCACGATAGCGAGCAGGGAGTCCATGAGGCAGGCAGCGGGAGAGGTTGTGGGTAACAGAAGTCTTACCTTGCAATGGAGCAGTTCCCTGTTACCTTGTGATGGAGTGGTTCCCTGGTCTGGCTTCGGGTGGAGGAGTCAGTTTCCCCCAGGAGGGGTTGTACAACTCTCTCCGAGGTTTTGGCACCACTTGTAAAGTTTATTCTCTGAAGGTTTATTGCCGAGTTTAAAACGAGGAAACTGAGGTCAGCACAAGAAAATTAGATGCCAATTTATTCAGTTCCTGGGCAAGGTTCCATGATCCCAGGGAGAAGGGCCAGGGAAGTCGTGCTGATTCCTCTCAGGAGTGGGGTTTTATAGGGAGTGAAGGTGTTCGATTGGATTTGGAGAAACAGGATGTGGACAGGGGGAGCTGCTATTGGTAGGTAGGTGGGACTTCCGGTGAGCGGGCTAAGTGCTGAGTGCAGAGGGGATTTCCAAGGGTGGGGTTAGGTGTCAAGTGCAGAGAGGATTTCCAAGGCGGAGCTAGATGATTGGCATATTCTGATATTGTAACTTTCAAGTGGGGAGGGAGATGCATGTGTCTGAACTCCCGGCGAGGCAACTAGCCTTACAGTTACCCTGTAGAAAGCACCCTGCATTTCGATGGCTAAGGTACTCTGATATGCAGGGGAGGTCCTGACAAGAGGAGGGTATGGCACTCATCTTTTGGCAGCAGTGAATAAGTCTGTGGAGCTGGCAGCAGTGAGAACCCAGGCATCTGAGAAGTAATGAGGATTCTGGGTGATGGTCCTATTTTTCTCTCTTTCTTCCCCCACCCCTGGCTTCCCTAATATTGGAAGCCAGTCAGGTACCCTGGGTAGCTGGCTGCCCAGTGGTTGGAGCTGACAGGGGGATGGGGCATGGGAGCTCCACCTATCTTCAGAGCAATGGAAGTCGGGGAGCTCATTCTCCTTCAGGGTGCTGTAGATAATCTTCAGCTTCTGCATGCCTGGGGTCTTATTCAGCACCATCGTCCAGATCTGGGTTTGCAGGTAAAGGAAAAAGCTGGCCACTGTGACAGCTCATGCACACAATCCCAGGCCACCTGCAACTTCTCCACTGCCACTCAGGAAGCTGCAGCATGGTGTAGCGGATGGCATTCTGTAGCTGATCTCCATGTCAACTCCCTATAGAAGGTGAAGTTCTCCATGCAGGTGGTAAGCCTCAGCTTGTAGTGCAGCGACTTGAGGTGGCCTGACAGGCACATGTGCGTCCACAGCAGCAGCTGCTCCTGCTCCTCCTCTGACAGTGACTGGGTGGATAGGTCACCAGGTTGGTCACCCAGCCTTCTTTGGCTCTCTCCATAGAGAGGAAACATATTCCATGCTTTGTCAGTTTTTCACTTCGCCTAGTCACAAGTTCACTGGTGCAACTTCTAGTGTTATCATAAAATTTGTTTAAATTTTATTGGAATCATTATCAATAGGAAGTGTTTGCAGAGAGCAGAAAGCATTGAAGCTCATTGGTTGGTTATGGACTTTTTTCTGAGTTTATTGAAGTTTAAAATTATGGTGAAGAGTATGTATAAATACATAGGATATCCAACCCTCAGAATTCTCTGAAGAACTTTAATTGGAGCAACATTCAGTAAACAGCCACCCTAATGGAGATAGCTAAGAAGCAGGAGTTTGCTTTCTTTAATAAAACAAAGATCACACTTTGGACCTCAGAGTCTAGAAAAATAGTGTATAATATAAATAAAATTTAGTAATTTCTTTTTATGTGTTTCTTTCCTTTCTTCAAGTCTCGAAGGTGTTTAAAGCTCATGTCTATAGCTATTGTCCTTATATAAAGAAATGGTTAATGCTACCGGTTTGAAGTACTAAAAATAGACAATTAAAATATTGTGGTTTGCTTTAAAGTATGACCAATGAGAAGAGACCACATACACACCAATCCTAGCCTGGTGATCACTGAAAATATAGCCTTGCCTGAGGAAGCTTTCTTCAGTTTATTCCCAGATGGATACATGCTCAATGTCATACATTCTAAATGTCCATTTGAATCATTTGTAAATGGTAACAAAATAAGTGCCAAAGTGCCAGGGTGGAAATTTTTAGGCATGTTGCATCTGGACTATTAGCACCAGAGGAAGGGAAATGCCACATTATGTTCAAGTTACATTTTTGTGCTCTTTTTAAAATGTTTATGGTCTTGCTGTCTGTATGAATCTGGCTGTATGGATTTTAAGAGTTGAGTAGTTAGGAATGACTAAGATCTAGTATTTGATAGTACAGCAGCATGACTAGAGTCAATAATAATATAATTGTACATTTAAAAATTACTAACAGTATAATTGGTTTGTAACACAGATGATAAATGCTTGAGGTGATGGATACATTACTTACCCTGATGTGATTATTACACCTTGTATGCCCTTATCAAAATATCTCATATATTCATAAATATATACAACTACTATGTACTCACAAAAATTAAAAACTAAACACAAATTGAAATCTTGGAAAGTTGGGGTTAATTGGTTTGTTTTCATAGAAGGAACTATATTGCAATAAGGAAAAGGACCTTGTGACCCTCAGCACGCTACCAGACTTCTCTAGCTTCAGGGTTCTAATGTGCCATTAAGGATTGTTGATTCAAGATTTATGGACTCAATGTATTTGATGGTCAGAGGATTCTGGAACTGTCCCCAGGAATCTGGGAACTATTGCTTACATGAAGAGGTTACCCGCTAAGGGATCACTAAGACCTTTCTATTTCTAAATTACTAGACGAGAAAAGATTCAAGGAAGGGTTTTCTGCTTTTCTTATTTTTTTATTTGTACAAATTACAGCTTAACTGAGAAATTATGTTACATATCAATAATAGATAGAGATCAAGTCAGGCTATTTAGGGTATCCATCACCCAAGTACAATACATTTTTTTGTTGAGCATAGTCCCCCTAGTCTGCTATCAAATATCGAAGGTATTTCTTCTATCTTACCATATGTTGGTACCCCATAACCCAGTTTTTTTCATTCTTCCCCCTTTCCAGTCTGTTATCTATCTTTCCATTCTCTATGTCAATATGTTCTTTGTATTTTATCAATGCATTTTTGTACTTTTTGAAGGTAACTTTTAAGTATTTCCGTTAAATAATAGATCTACCAATTAGTAAAGTCTCTACTGACTGTGGTTAAAAAAGAGTCAAGTGGAGTATACACAAGCTTATTAACATAGAATGGTCACAACGTATTAACTCATTGATTTTTTTTAATGTAACTTTGCCCAACAAAACAGTATCAAGGTCAAGTGGGAAAATATTTATTACTTTCATAGCAGTGTTACAAAAGGGTTTCAGTGAGTGTTATTTTCTTTAATTTCTGAAAGTATATAGAATCCTTTTCCAGAGAAGCAATTACTTTGGTAAATAATGTTCAATATTATTTTTCTAGAGAATGTTCATTCCACCTTTGAACCAAAAAAAAAAAGGGGGCCAGGCAAAATTTTATGTTGTGTACTTCACAAAAATATTAAATAAATGGGATTTGCTATTATTCCTTTCAAAAGTTGTGTTCAGTGTTTTAACATGCTTGGTGTTTCTCTCAGAAACACGTCTGTTGGGAAAATGTTATGATTACTTTCTTGAGCTAACAAATGTTATTAAAGTCATTTGGTGGCCATATTTGACTCAGGGACTCATAAAAGTAAAAACAGTCTGAATGTTTGATATACATGAGGTCAAAGAGAAGTTGATTTTAGTTAAATTTAAACCTTTGTCCTTAAATAATGAAAATAAACTGTCTTTTGTGAATATACTTAAACTTGAAGTCATTTGTAGGAAAGTCTCATAATTATGCTTATGCCAAGACAGAACAAGCCTCACAGCATAAAACAGGTCTCTCTAGATGGCAAATGAATGGAAAAGCACGACGAAATTTTTCAATTATACCCGATCCCAGATTTAGATTAAATGCTATATCCAGAGAAGAGAGAATTAGAATCTCAGGAAAGTTGTATCTTTATTTGGGAGATTCTAATGTTAGATTAAAATTCTTTAGAATTCACTCTCAGATCTTTGGTTTATGATTTCTGTAAGAAATCACCACAGAAAGGCAAAGTATGCATAATTGAAGTGTTTGCAGTTTATTCATAAAACCTGTAAACATAATTTTTACCATAGTCTACAAACAATAGACATTAGGTAACATTCCAGAGATGTTTCTACTGAACTCATCAAGTTTTCTAAGTAACTCAAGAGTTGGAACTAGTAGATACACCAATATAGTTGTTACCATGGATTTAAATTGCTCAAATCCATGTTTCTAGATAAAGATGGCAGGAGGAGTTAATGATAATAATAATAATTGCTAAGAATTTTTCAAGGACTTAACTCATGTCAGATATTTGTCCAAATATTTGTGTTATCTTATTTAATCATAAAAATAAGTACCTTGAGGTCAATGTTATTTGTCCCATGTGGCAAATGAGGAAACAGTTTGAAAGAGATTAAATGCCTTGCCTAGTCATTTAACTAATATATGGCAGAGCTGGAAATCAAAACCTGGCAGACTACAGGCTACTCCATCACTCATGCATTTAACCATCATGTCATTCTGCTTCCTGAAAGGTAAGCCAAATGTAAACCACCCAATTACATAGTTGATATTTACTACATAAATTCTGAAGTCAGTGTCAGGCACAACGCTAGGGACGAAGCACTGAACCAAACAAGCCTTGTCTATGTCCACATTGGAGGGCACAGTGACTGCCACAGGGTAAGTACTATGTGAGTTTAATGAAATGAATAAAGAATAATGCAGCTTGTCCCTGAGCATGGTAATGTTTGTAATTTTGTAAAGTAATGATAGAAAGAAATCATGACGACCTTATTTATCTCAGATTGAGAGCTTAGGAGCTGAAAGAGCTGACTATAGCATATTTTCTTACTGCAGAACAAGCAGTTTATATGTGTTAGAACTCTTACGTCTTAAATGAACTGAAAAACATATATTTAACCCAGACTTATTTGAAAGATCAAATTGATATAATTTGAATGATGCCTCACCTCTTTCAAAGCATGAAAATTATCTGCTTCAAGGGCACACTGACATAAGTATTAAAATCACATAAAGGCATAAAATATCCTATCTTATTTTTTTGTCATATATATATATATATATATATATATATATATATATATTTCCCTCTTCATTTATTCTTTATACTTTTATTTAATGATAAAACATATTGTTTATCACTTAAACCTTTCACTTAATATAGATGCTTGATATATGAATGCTTATCAATACAGCTCTTTAAATGAAGTAATTACAATGTTTTCTTAAATTTGAGTAGCAAGTGATTATGTTACATGGGTTGATGAAGAGAAATTAGGAGATATATGGTAATGTTTTTATTTTCTTTTATTTATTTATTTATTTATTTATTTTTATTTTTATTTTTTTATTTTTGAGACAGAGTCTCACTCTGTTGCCCAGGCTGGAATGCAGTGGCGTGATCTTGGCTTACTGCAACCCCCACCTACTGGGCTCAAGGAATTCTTGTACCTCAGCCTCCCAATTAGCTGGGATTACGGGCATTTGCCACCAGGACTGGCTTATTTTTGTATTTTTAGTAGAGACAGGGTTTTGCCACGTAGGCCAGCTGGTCTTGACCTTCTGTCCTCAAATGATTCACTCACTTCAAACTCCCAAAGTGCTGGGATGACAACTGTGAGCCACCATACCCAGCCTTAATGTTTTTCTTTTAGATAATGAAATCTCTCTAGTAATGACATCATGCTTGTATGTGAGTTTTTAAAAGCTGATTTTGTAATAATGGTTTTTTTTTTTACTTTTAATAGAACATAAAATATAAGTACTTTTGCTAAGTCAGATTTCTTGTCAAAGATTAAATTATTTCCAAATGAAAAACACGTTATTTTATATATATATATATATAAATAAGTATAAATATTTATGTATATGTATACTACACACACACACACACACACACCCCATACATATAATAAAAATAAGAATTAAAATTGTATTTTTTAAGCTGCACTGAATTCCTGCTTTCAAACTAAGAAGAAATATGTATTTTTTCTTCATATTTTAGATGTGTGAATAAAAAAGCATGTCTTCTTAGTCATGAACTGTAGAATCAAGTCTTTTTTTATCCATGCCTTTTCTTGCTCATATTTGGGGTTGTTTCCTAGAAAAAAGGCTCAATTTCTTCCACCACCTACAACTAAAAATCCTCCACACCTCTTTAATTTCAGGGTTACATACCAAGGCTATGCCAATGTCATGCCATTTTTTTCTTTCTCTGAACATGCTTTTGTAAGAGCATTGCCCCATTCTCACCTTTTTTTTTTCTTTTTTTGAGATGGAATCTCACTCTGTAACTCAGACTGGAGTGCAACGGTATGATCTCAGCTCACTGTAACCTCTGCCTCCCAGATTCAAGTGATTCTACTGCCTCAGCCTCCTGAGTAGCTGGGACTACTCAGCTACTCAGCTGCTCACCACCATGCCTGGCTAATTTTCATATTTCTGGTGGAGGTGGGGTTTCACCATATTGGCCAGGCTGATCTTGAACTCCTGACCTTGTGATCCACCCACCTCAGCCCCAAAAGTGCTGGGATTACAGGTGTGAGTCAGCTTTATACAGGCTCAGAAAGTACTCCCGAGTTGCCTAGATAGTAGGGTGAAACACATTTGAGAATCCAAGAATTAGTCTTGAAATCTTGAAATTTAAACAATTTGACATTGGCTAAAATGCCTTTTGTGTGTGTGTCTGTGTGTGTGTGTGTGTGTGTGTGTGTGTGTGTGTGTGTGTGTGTTTGTGGTGTCCACTATTTAAACTTATTTTATTAATACACATTAGCAAATAAAATTTTATTGTTCATTTTTGATGCATTACAACACATTTTTGTGTGTTGCACAATGTCGATAATTTATTTACCATACTAAATACTGGATCCTTCAAATTGCTGATTTTCACATGTTATTTCTGGTAATGATGGGTGGCTCCTCTCTGTGAATACCAGAAGTGATCCATTCAATGCATGGTTTTCATATTTCCTTGTTATTCTACCTAGTGCTTTAAAACACATTCAAATAAAAAGATAGGTATGTTACTTGCAGTGAGTGCACACATACAACAGCAAGGAGTTTTGAGAGCTTAATTAATTGGTTTAATATGTATAGGTTATCTCCACTCCACTGAAGGATACATTCTGTGCTGGTGGATAAGGACACAGAATGACAATTTTATTCACATATAATGCTTTTCTTTTATAAATATCCGGAACAAGTGGTCATGGGACACCGTAATATACAGTGTTGTCTTCAGATTAGAATAAATAATCTGCTTGGACTGGAATACCATAGACACACTATGGCTGAAGCTTGGAGAAGGAAGGCTGTTTGTTTAAAATAAGGCACACATAAATAATATATCTAAGTTCAAAACTTAATTGATGACAGCAACAGAACCAGTGTCCTTTGTTCTATTCATGGTTCTTTTCACAAGCACCTGTGTCTTTTCCTAAAGATCAAAAATGACATAAGAAGACAAAGACCTTTGGTGGAAGAAAATATCTTGTAATCATTCACTGTTCTGAAACAAAAGGGCAAAACGTGGTCATGGAATGGCTGCCACATAAGGCAGCACAGTGACAGTAGATTTGGCCTGACTCAAGTTTCAGAGTAAGGATGAGAGTCAGCAGAATGCCAAAGCCTTATTTCTCCCTTGAACCAGTCTGGTATAACACTTGGTTGCAATATCTCTTTACTTTTACTGTTTACCTTCTCTTCACATTTACTGTTGAAAAAAATTTTAATACACTTTTCTCATAATCATTTTTTTTAATCCTCTTGTTAAATCGTCTTAGGTCTGGTCTTCAGTCTATTTGGCTGTGACATCAGGTCTCAGAAATAACCTGCTATCTATCTCACCAGTGCCTTGGTGCATTTTAAATTCGTATTTCAGTGTCACTGAATCACATAGAGAACACATGCTACCATTACTATTACTTCCCTGTATATAAAAGATGTAAAAATAAAACAAATCACAAAAAACACAGAGGAGCCACTGAACAAGGCAGCAGGCATATAAATACATCATCTTTTTAATTGGACATGTGGCTGGGTGGCTGATAAATCACAGGATGACTTCAAGTTGAAGGCATTAAAACAAAAGTTGATGCCTCAAAAAAGAAATGAACATCCACAGAGGCAGAGTAGGAAAGGTGTTGAAGAATCTAGGCAAACCTTAAAACAAAGAAAAACTCTCCAATCGTAAAGATAGATTAGCTGCATGTGGCTGAGGACAGAGGTTCCTTATTCTTTTAAAGGACAAGCAAGGTGAGATGTCGAAGGACACCCAGAAGCATCATGAGCCATGCCACATGACAGCTCTTGTGCGACACGGTCAGCTGTGGAACCCATTTGTTTCCTATCCATGGGGTAAGAACACATGAAAGTTTCAATGTTTCTACAAAGTAAAGAAAAATAAAAGGACAACACTTTCCTGCATATTAGTATGAGTGTAGTCTTCATGACATTGGTGACAGTGCAGGGATACTTCCTTTGTGATCTGAAGATAAAGCAGGGCACACTTTAGGTTCTATGTACACATTTTACTAAATTTCCACCATTTTTTCATTATGCACTAGCAGAAGTATAGGGGAAAACAGGTTGATTTGTCTATCTCAGGAGTGGATGGACAGAGAAGGGAAGAGGAAGGACTAGCAATTTCTCTGAGTCCTTTCTCAAAGCTACTGGAGGATGTGCCCCAGCAAATAAAGGGAATAAGCCAGAGAAAAATATCATAAATAAATGGGATCCAGGATGCAGGAAATCCAAAACCCACCAGGTAAAGAAATTCTTATGGTTACGGTTAAAAGAGAAAGAAAGTCCTAAAACAACTACTGCCCAGGTAGCCTACGAATGGGATGTGACAGCCCTGCTTCATGCCAGTGTCTCAGTGGAATTATTTATACCACTTCTTTCACTTCTCAGTGGGAGGGAAGTAAGAACTAGTGAGCAACCATAACATGGAGAAAAAACAAAGAAAATAAATAAATGAAATTAACAGAACCCTGATGCATTTGCCCGTTAAGAAAGTGTTATCTCCTTAAAACAGTTTATGAATCAATTAGTGGCAGCTGCCTGGAAACTCATCTTTGTGAGTCGTGACCTCTTTAATGACCCATGCCATCCACTGACAATGTTCCAGAGTTGTGTCTTCAAAGATCCAGAAATTTCAGAAAAGAAATGAAAGAGCCTGAAATCAGAGCTCCTGTTTCCCAGCTCCCCCTCACCTCTGCCATCTGTCTCTATATGTTTGTGAAGTAGCAGGACCGGGTTCCAGGATGGATCAGGCTGTCTAAGCAGCCAAGATGACCTAGCTGCCTCAGAGAAGGCATCTAATACCCACGTGAAGGGGGAGTGGCTGCAGGGGAGCACAAACATCAACTGTTCTTTGCTGGCACTCATTAATGTCCCCAATACTCTGGCCAATGCCAAGGTAAGGTAGCACAGACTAGTGTCCACCCCAGGATAGTGAAGGAATGCCTGAACTCTGGGCCAAAGGCTGCTGGGTATCCCTGGAACAGTCTAGTCAGCCATGTCACCCTGTTCCTGCTATCTGCCCCCAGAGCTGCAACCCTACTAGAGTTGGGCACAATATGTGCCTTACTAGGACAGCAAACTGATCCCCTGCTCAAAAACTACTCAGAAACAACTACCACACAGAGATGATTGCTGCCAGCCCTTTCGGCCTGGCCTATGGGGACATACACAGAACCCACAAGTGTGTCAACTAGGCCAAGGAGATCAGGCTTTTAGTGTATGCCAGCCAGGGCTAGTTCGGGCATGGAGGGAGGCCTCAGCCTGAGAGAAAGAAAGGGCAGACCCAGACAGCTCCCTCAGATCACTGTATCAAGTGTTCCCCCATGCAGAAGAAAGAGGTTCCTCTGACTTCAGGGAGATTCTTTGTGATAGACGTGGCACAGTCCCCATCCTTGGGTGGGAAACCCCTAGACGGGAAAGGCAAGATGGTCTCCAAAGCCAAGGGAGACAGCAGGAGAGGCAGTGACCTAGTTCAGACTTATTCTTAACAGCTGAAGCATATTTTCAACAAAACATTAACACCAATATATGGTTTCTGCCGCATCTGTTTGCTTCTTCCTCACTGCCCTCCTTAGGGAACCCTGACTTTTCTGGAGCCCCTGCAGCAAAGCCTGATCCTAGCAAGAATGTCTTTGTCATGGAGTCACTGGTCTTGGCCCTAAATGCAACCTTCTGCCTCTTGATGGGGTCTCAGGCATTGTAATGATCTTCTCTAGTGTGTCTCGTCACTTGCAAGAGTGGGTCACAGTAATGTCTGTGAGGAGCCTGGTGCAGTGCCTGGATGTCAGAGGTGGCTGATAAAAGCTACTTTGAATGAACAGATCTCTCCCCTGTGCCCCATCTCAGCTGAAAAGCAATGTGACCAGTTGTCCCAACCTGCAGGACAACAACAGGAGCTCGAAGGGAGGGAGTGGGGATGGATGGGAACAGGAGACGCGAAGAATGGAGACAAGACAGGAGTCTGATCAAGTCTCGTTTATTGTTGCTAAGCTCACAGCTTAAATAAGCGCAGGCAGAGAGGCGGGGCAAGGTAGCTTGTGGTTGGGAAATTCTGGCCTATGTAAGTTTCAGGAAACTGAAACTTATCAGCAGGAAACATTAAACTGAAACTTGTCAACAGGAAACATTAAACTGAAACTTATCAGCAGGAAACATTAAACTGAAACTTGTCAACAGGAAACATTAAACTGAAACTTATGCAAACCACAACATGGCTGAGTAGATCACAAAATGGCAGCTATTGCTGCCCACAGGTCCCCCTTTTTTATTTTATTTAGAAATTAGGCTGAGGGGTAGTTATGCCCATGGGAACCGTGCCTGTCTTAGGTCAGAGGACCCCACATGAGAGAACATTGACTCCTTATCCGTCATGGGGAGGGGAAAAACGTTTTCCTCCCTATCTTAGGCGGAGTGTCCTTACTCATGCTCCTCAGTTGCCTGTCATTGGCTAACCGGTTCAGCTCGCCAGGTGACCTGAGAGGAAAGGTATAACCTTTGTGTTTTATGAATCAAGCTCCATCTCTAGGTCTGCCATTTCCAGCCTGTGGTAATGTACCTGAATGGGCTGCGTCTTTATGGCCTCAATTTGTGATCTTAAGAAGCTCATGAGTTTGCTGGATGAATAATATCATGTTGTTGACTCCTAAAAAAGGAAAAAGATAGAAGACCCTCAGGGCTCAGTGTCGTCCCTGGGTGGAGTTGGTTTTTCGGAATCTTTGGTATCTACTTGCTTTACAAGTCTCTCGGGAAGCCACCTGGCTGAATCGGCTTCCTTGGCATAAATGCACACCAATCCTCGACCCCAAATCAGGACCAGGTCCGGGCCATGCCATGCGCCCATCATGGGATCTTTCCACATTACTGATGCATAATGGCTTTTGGATTCAAAATGCCAGTGTCGATTGGCAGCAGAGTATCCTTCTTGATCCAGTGTTAAAAAATTTAAAATAAATAAGGAGTGTGATTAAAGGTTTTTTGGTGATCTCTTATGGGGGTACCATTCCCCCTTTTTTATTTTATTTAGAATGGTTTTTATGGTGAGATGAGCTCTTTCTACTATGCCTTGTTCCTGGGGGTTGTATGGGATGCCTGTAACATGTTGAATGTTTAGGTGAGTACAGAATTGAGTGAAGGTGGTACTGACATAACTAGGCCCGTTGTCAGTTTTGATTTTACGTGGACACCCCAGGGATGCAAAGGCAGTTAAAAGATGAGCAATAGCATGTTTTGTGGCTTCTCCGGTTTGCAAAGTGGCAAAGATATATCCACTACAAGTATCAATGCAGACATGAACATATTTAAGATTTCCAAATTCTGGGATGTGGGTGACATCCATTTGCCAAAGGGCATTAGGTAGGAGGCCTCAAGGGTTAACTCCAAGATGTGAGACCAGTAAGTGAGGGGCACACTGTGTGCAGGACTTTACTATTTGTCGGGCTTGTTCTCTAGTTATGTGATGGAGTAGTCTTAAAGATTGAGCATTAAGATGATGCAAGTTGTGCAAATGTTGTGCTTGAGCTAGAGGGGTGTTAGGGAGTTGAACTAACAGAAATTGATAGCTGATCTTGCTTCAGGGGTGAGTTGTCTTAAAGAAGTAGGACTGGGATCCCCTACCAATATATCGTATAGGGGCTTGAGATCAGCTTTGCATAATTTTAGATAAGGTAACAGCCAGTTTATGTCTCCTAATAATTTTTGAAAATCATTGAGGGTTTTTAAACAGTCTAGCCTGAGTTGCACCTTTTGAGTCGATAGGCGAGTTCCACTTAGCTGAAATCCTTGGTAAGTATAGGGATCAGTAAGTTGCACCTTCTCTGGGGCGATGACTAAACCACTAGCAGTAAGGGCAGTTTGTAGACTTTTGAAACAAGACAAGACCACCTCCTCTTTTGCTGCTGCTAAAAGTATATCATCCGTATAATGGATTATGTATACATCCTTCCAATCTTTTCTAACTTCAGCAAGCGTGATGGCCACATATGACTGACAAAAGGTGGGACTGTTGGCCATGCCCTGAGGCAAAACCTTCCATTGATATCTCTTCATAGGCTCTTTAAAGTTAATTGCGGGAAGGCTGAAAGTGAAACGCTTACAATCCTCTGGATGGAGAGGGATAGTAAAGAAACAGTCTTTTAAATCTACAATAACTTTGTAGAATCCCAGAGGTATGGCTACAGGGGAAGGGAGGCTGGGTTGTACACAAATATACACCACCCTGTTCCAGGGTGCCCAGGGATATTAATTCCAGCCAAACTTGGTTATACTCATTTTTTATACCACAAACATATTTATAAATGAAAATGTAGCATCACCATAAACAGCTGAAGCTAGACTATCTACAGACAAAATTAGCAACAAATCTGATGCACTGTAAATTCAAGTCCTCAGAACAACAAAAGTGATTAAGCAAGACCTCAAGTAACAATGTTAATGCCATTTACAAAGGAAAAAACTGATACAAAAACATTCAAAACCTGAACATCGCTTGGCATGTAAGGGAAAAATAAGCAAATTAGCTGAAACGTTCATAAACACAAGGTCTTATTTACATTACACAAAGCTCAGGTGTTAGCCTTGAATGTAACATTTAAAATACCTTCAAATATATCCAACTCAGATCACAGAATTTTGGTATCGAGCCACTTCATCCTCAAGATCATCCCGGTCAATACCCTCATCAATGCCTTCATCCTCTGAATTATTGGCTCGACTGGCTAGCCATACAATCCTCTTTCGACATTTTGGATTAGCTAATTTTTGTTTAAGGCCTGCGGCTACATGTTCAGCAAATTTGTCTAAGGAACACACAGACCCACCGCTCTCCGTGGGTTTTTGTTCCTCTTTACCAGAGTTGCTATCAAATGACATTAAGTCAGCTTCCCCTGACTTTTTCTCCTTGCCCTCTTTGGGTTCTGGTTTTTCCAAAACTAACGAATCTTCTTTTAAGGGGGGCTTTTATCGGACAAATTTTTGCATGAGTCCCTCAGGCAAGTTTCCCCCTGGGTTATGACATTAGCAATGACTAGATCGTCATGTTTTTGGGTAATGATCTCATTTATTGGATTCCAGTATGAGAAAGCAGTTACAGGGATCTTTTGAGACCCAAAAGCATCATAATAATCTTTTAGGGCATCCCCTACTCTTTTCCAACATCTTTGATCTATGATTCCTTCTTGAGGGAACCAGGGGCAAACGTCCTTAATATAATCAAAATATTTGATTAACCGGTTTACTTTCACCTTTACTCCTCGTGCCTTTAAGGCTTTGCTGAGTCCTTCAACAAACAACTCATGCTGACTAATTTCCTGACCCATAATATCGTTGTTCACTTACCAGAGAGCAAGGCCGCAGCAGGTTCCTGCGGTGACTTTTTCTCTGGATTTCTACCTTCAATCCGGCTGGCTTCGACGACGTCCCTCACGGTGTCCCTCTTACTTCGAGCCCCACGTTGGGCACCAGACTGTCCCGACCTGCAGGACAACAACAGGAGCTCGAAGGGAGGGAGTGGGGATGGATGGGAACAGGAGACGCGAAGAATGGAGACAAGACAGGAGTCTGATCAAGTCTCGTTTATTGTTGCTAAGCTCACAGCTTAAATAAGCGCAGGCAGAGAGGCGGGGCAAGGTAGCTTGTGGTTGGGAAATTCCGGCCTATGTAAGTTTCAGGAAACTGAAACTTATCAGCAGGAAACATTAAACTGAAACTTGTCAACAGGAAACATTAAACTGAAACTTATGCAAACCACAATATGGCTGAGTAGATCACAAAATGGCAGCTATTGCTGCCCACAACCAGTCTGGATTGTCACACTAGCCAGTATGCTGCCATCTGCCAACAGCTCCGGAGTGGGCGAGGTACCTGTCTGGGGACCAAGTTTGGGGGCATAAAGCAAGAGGCAGGACCTTGGGGTAGAGCCAGGGCCCTGTGCCTGCCTCTTGCCACCTGTGCTCACCTAGGGCTCTGCGGGGCTGGTTTGCTTCTGTTCCAGATTGCTGCTTTTTCTGCAGAAACCCAGCACCGCAACAGGACCCCCATAGTCCCTGGAATTGAGGTCACCACCACAACAGTGAGTTCCACTGCCCATTCCTGCTCCCAGCCTGAAGCTTTAGTAGAATGAGGAGTCAGCCCCTCTTTTCCAGCTTCTCTAGGGATAGGACTCCTTGCTTCTGTTCCAATCCCTAGGGTTAAGGGTTCTCACCCACGCCCAGCAACTGATTGTCCTTTAGAATGTTCTGTGTTGGCTAGGCACAGTAGCTCATGCCTGTAATCCCAGCACTTTGGGAGGCTGAAGTGGGTGGATCATGAGGTCAGGAGATTGAAACCATCCTGGCTAACACAGTAAAACCCCTTCTCTACTAAAAATACAAAAAATTAGTCAGGCATGGTGGTGTGCACCTGTAGTCCCATCTACTCAGGAAGCAATCATTAAAGAAAAAAAAAATTAACTAATGTACCAAAAAAGATCAATATGCAGGTATGCCTGGGATAGTGTGGATAACAATTACAAATAACTGAATCCAACATAAAAATTCCACAGTGAAAAAGTGACCAAATTCTGGTAAAATACCCTGTTGAATAATGATGCAGCCATAAATAAGAATGAGAGAGACCTATATGTACTGTTAAGCAAATGATTTCCAAATTATATTTTATGTGGAAAGGCCAGTCAGAGAACAACACATAAAGCAGAATTACATCATATAAAAATATTGGCATGTCTACCTGTGTGTAAGTCGATGTAGATGAGTGGGCTGGGATCTGGTGGTGATACATTTCATTCTATAGACCTAAGTAGCATTTGATTTTTTATAACAATACCATATGTGTTTTTTTATGTGATTTGCTAGAAACAATTTAATTTCTTGAGTTGTAAAAAGGTGTATTTTAAACCTATATAAAAGTACATGAAGATCATCATCATTCAGAATAACAAAATAGAACAGCAATATAAAGACACAAATAGATATCATAGTGCAATATTAAATACTATAATATTCACGATGATACTAAAATTTTATATATATCTACATCTATACACATGTAAGAATGTCAATAAATGATATGTCTAAAATTAAACTGTGGTAATTTTTGTAGATCTCTGTGAATACATTAGAAACCACTGAATTGTACACTGTATGTGGGTGACATTTATGGTATTTTAATTATATCTCAAAGTTCTGTTAAAAAATGAATGGCAGCTGGGCACTGTGGCTCATGCCTGTAATCCCAGCACTTTGGGAGACTGAGATGGGTGGATCTTGATGCCAGGAGTTTAAGACCAACATGGTGAAACCCTGTCTCTACTAAAAATACAAACATAATGCAATTAGATAATATTTATGAATAAATAATAAAATGCGTGCAAACTGAGAATTGTGAGATGCAGCAAAGAGCATTATGTGAGAGCAATCTATAAGCTTCCACATTTACAGTAGAAACTCAGAAAGGCTGAAAGTTAATTAAGCATACAACTCAAGTTGAAAAAATAACATCAGAATAAACCCAGATAATATAATGAAAGGATAACAGATGAGAAATTGATGAAATAGAAAATAAGAACAATATTAGGGAGAAGTAACAAAGCCAACAGTTGTTTTTGAGAAAAGTCTAATACACAAGTCATTAGTGAGATTTCTTAAGAAAGGAAAATCATAAAAATTAATATCAGAAATTAATAGGAAGACATAACCACAGAGGTAGCAGAGATTTCAAAATAATAAGTGGATATTATGAATATGTATATATGTATTCAAATCTACATATATATTCATACTATGTATACAAATATATATGAATATGAAAATTATGACAATACATTTAAAAAGTGTACAAAATAGATAAAATCCTAGAAAGTATAATTTTCTTTTTTTAATATATATATATATATATATATATATATATATATATATATATAATTGCATTTTAGGTTTTGGGGTACATGTGAAGAACATGCAAGATTGTTGCATAGGTACACACATGGCACTGTGGTTTTCTGCCTTCCATCCCCTCGCCTGTATCTGTCATTTCTCCCCATGCTATCTCTTCCCACCCCTCCACCCCCCTGTCCCTCCCCCATTTCCCCCCAACGGACCCCAGTATGTAGTGCTCCCCTCCCTGTGTCCATGTGTTCTCATTGTTCAACACCCACCTATGAGCGAGAATATGCGGTGTTTGATTTTCTGCTCTTGTGTCAGTTTGCTGAGAATGATGGTTTCCAGGTTCATCCATGTCCCTACAAAGGATGTGAACTCATCGTTTTTGGTGGCTGCGTAATATTCCATGGTGTATATGTACCACATTTTCCCTATCCAGTCTATCATCGTTGGGCATTTGGGTTGGTTCCAGGTCTTTGCTATTGTAAACAGTGCTGCAGTGAACATTCGTGTGCACGTGTCCTTATAGTAGAATGATTTATAATCCTTTGGATATATATCCAGTAATGGGATTGCTGGTTCAAATGGGATTTCTATTTTTAGGTCCTTGAGGAATTGCCACACTGTCTTCCACAATGGTTGAATTAATTTACATTCCCACCAACAGCTGTGGATTTGGGGTGGAGAGTTCTGTAAATGTCTATTAGGTTTGCTTGTTCCAGGTCTGAGTTCAGGTCCTGGATATCCTTGTTGATTTTCTGTCTGGTTGATCTGTCTAATATTGACAATGGGGTGTTAAAGTCTCCCACTATTATTGTGTGGGAGTCTAAGTCTCTTTGTAAGTCATTAAGAACTTGCCTTATGTATCTGGGTGCTCCTGTATTGGGTGCGTATAAATTTAGGATTGTTAGCTCTTCTTGTTGCAGTGATCCTTTTACCATTATGTAATGTCCTTCTTTGTCTCTTTTGATCTTTGTTGCTTTAAAGTCTATTTTATCAGAGATGAGAATTGCAACTCCTGCTTTTTTTTTGCTCTCCATTTGCTTGGTAGATCTTCCTCCATCCCTTTATTTTGAGCCTTTGTGTATCCTTGCTTGTAAGATGGGTTTCCTGGATAGAGCACACTGATAGGTTTTGGCTTTTTATCCAATTTGCCAGTCTGTGACTTTTGATTGGGGCATTTAGTGATAGTATTTAGGGATAGTATTGTTATGTGTGAATTTGATGCTGTCATTTTGACGCTACCTGGCTGTTTTGTTGGTTAGTTGATGTAGATTGTGTAGATGCTCTTTTACCATTTGGTGTGTTTTTGGAGTGGCTGGTACTGGTTGTTCCTTTATATGTGTAGAGCCTCTTTCAGGAGTTCTTGTAGAGCAGGTTTGGTGGTGATGAAATCTCTGAGTGCTTGCTTGTTCACAAAGGATTTTATTTTTCCTTCATTTATGAAGCTTAGTTTGGCTGGATAAGAGATTCTGGGTTGAAAGATCTTTTAGTTAAGGATGTTGAATATTGGCCCCCAATCTCTTCTGGCTTGTAGGGTTTCTGCTGAGAGATCTGCTGTGAGTCTAATGGGCTTCCCTTTGTGGTTAACCGGACCTTTCTCTCTGGCTGCCCTTAGCATTTTCTCTTTCATTTCAACCCTGGTGAATCTGACGATTATGTGCCTTGGGGTTGCTCTTCTTGAGGAATATCTTTGTGGTGTTCTCTGTATGTCCTGTATTTGAATATTGGTTTGCCTTGCTAGGTTGGGGAAGTTTTCCTGGATAATATCCTGAAGAGTATTTTCAAGCTTGGATTCATTCGCTTCACCACATTCAGGTACACCTATCAAACGTAGATTAGGTCTTTTCACATAGTCTCACGTTTCTTGAAGATTTTGTTCATTCCTTTTTGTGCTTTTTTTCTCTGTTCTTGCCTTCTCTTTTTATTTCATTGAGTTGATCTTCGACCTCTGATATCCTTTCTTCTGCTTGGTCAATTCGGCTGTTGAAGCTTATGCATGCTTCACGAAGTTCTAGTGTTGTGTATTTCAGCTCCATCAATTCACTTATATTCCTCTCTATGCTGTCCATTCTCGTTAGCATTTTGTCCTATCTTTTTTCAAGGTTCCTAGTTTCTTTGCGTTGGGTTATAACATGTTCTTTTAGCTCACTGTAGTTTCTTACTATCCACCTTCTGAAGTCTGATTCTGTCATTTCTTCACCCTCCTTCTCCATCCGGTCTGGTTCCCTTGCTGGTGAGGAGTTGTGATCCCTTTTAGGAGGAGAGTTGTTCTGGTTTCGGTAGTTTTCATCCTTTTTGCACTGATTTCTTCCCATTTTTGTGGGTTTATGCACCTGTTGTCGTTGTAGTTACTCTCTTTCAGATTGGGTCTCTGAGTGAGCTTCTAGTTCGTGGATGCTGAAGTTACTTCTTTTTTTTTTTTTAAGCTTTCCTTCTAACAGTCTGGCCCCTCTGCTGTAGGACTGCTGAGGTCCTCTCCGGGCCCTGCTTGCCCGCAGCAGCTTCAGAACAGTAAGGGTTCCTGCCAGTTTCCTCTTCCGCTATCTTTGTCCTAGAAGGATGCTCACCTACTGTCAGTCCGTTCTATCCTTTATGAGGCGATTCTTTGGATCTATGGGGACAGGGAGCTACTTGAGGAGACAGTCTATCTTTTATTGGGGTTTAAGTCCTGAGCTGTGAGCTCCGTTGTTCATTCAGAGCTACTGGGCTGGTAAGTTTAGGTCTGCTGCGGCTGAACTCATAAAACACTTTTTGTTTCCAGGTGCTCTGTCCCGGGGAGTTGGGGCTTTATGAGTTTCCGTTGCACTACTGCCTTTTTTGATTTTTCTTTCAGGTCTGACCCGTCCAGGTAGCAGCACGCCTAGCCACTGCCTGCCTGCAGAGGCTTTGCTGAGCTGCTGTGGGCTCCGCCCAGCTGCCCTGTGCTCTTCCTTGCAGTCCTGTTTATATGGGCATAGTTAAAACTGACTCGGCAATGGTGGCCCCACCTCTGTTATGGTGGACTCTCTCTGTTGTGGCAGGTTGCCTCGGCAATGGTGGTCTGCCTCCTTAGTGGTGGAGAGTCTCAGTAATGGTGGACGCCCCTCCCCCACGGAGCAGACCTTCCCAGGTTCAGCTGTGCTTGGTTTGAAGGGCTCAACCCAGAGGGTTTCCAATTACTGTTTTTGTTTTCATTGTTGTTGGGGGTGGGTGGCTGGGACCAACTGAGCCTGATCACCTGGCTCCCTGACTCAGAGTCTTTTCTTTTAAGTTGAACGACCCCACGTTCCAGTCGCTTGTTGAAAAGGCGCCAGGATCTCCCGTGCTGCGACTCACTGAGTCGGCTCAAACAGAGCCAGTTCCTGGCGGATTTTTTGCCTAGGAATCTCCTGGCCTGACTCACTATTTCAGATGAATGGGCAACTCTGCCATCTCAGGGCTCTGATCGCCAGCTAAGAGGGTTCCCAGACCAATGGCTTTTGTATGGAGAACCGCCACGACAGGGTGTGGTCACAGCAGCTGCGCAGGCCAAATCAGCCCCTCAGGGGCCAAAACAGCCACACCGGCCGGGACTGTGGCGCTGGCGACCCCTCTGCCTGGGTATCTCCTAGTCTGTGGGCAATAAAAATTCATCTGGAAATGTGACGTCCAGTCACCCTCTGCACTTTCACTGGGAGCTGAAGTCCTGAGCTGTTCTTAGGCGGCCGTCTTCCCAGCATTCCCTGAAAGTATAATTTTCTAAAATGAACTCGTGAATAAATACAAATCCTAAATAGTTCAGTAGCCACCATGTAAATTTAATCAGTTAAAAAGCTCTTTGTCTCTTTATCTCCCTTTCTCTCTCTCTCTCTCTCTCTCTCTCTCTCTCTCTCTCTCTCTCACACACACACACACACACACACACACACACAGAGCCCTAATAGTATTATTGGTTAAATCCAAAATTACAAAAGAGTTGTCATTCTAATCGGACTGAAATATCTCCGTAAGTTGATGAACGGGGCTACTTTCAATTAATTTGATGAGAATATGTTTATCCTAATACAAAACAAAAAATATTTAAACATAAAAAGAAAAATTGTCTGCCAATCTTATACAGGAACACTGGCATAAACTCCCCAGAGGAGAAGGCAATAAACATGCCTCCAACAAGAAGAATCAACAAAACAGTGTGCAGCCGAAAACAACATATCCTGACATGCTCAACCTTAGAGCCAATATTTATAAATATCCAAAATACACACAGCCATGAGAGTGGCTGTTGGAAAAATTTTCATGAAGGAAGAAAGATTACAGATAAGTTTTAAAATGCTAGTTTTGTTTGTTTGTTTTGTCTTTGGGAGGAGGTAAAAGTGGGAGCAAAAATAAGGAATTTGGTATTAGGTGTGAAAAGCAAAGGAAACTCTCACCAATGGGCTGAAGGGTGTGCTGGGAGAACAATGAGAAGTACGTTGAAGGAAGCAATGGGAAATAGCAGCTAAGCTTAATCATAATCTATCAAAAGGGATTTGTTGAAGAATTAATGTGTGACTAGGAACAGGGAGGTGATGGGCTGGTCAGCTCACCAGTGGGCACTCAGTTCCACTAACAAATGATGCCTGTGTGGACAGACAGAATGATGGGCAGGTGGATGAATGTGTGGGTTTTATATGAAAAAGGCACACTTGGTTGTTGACAAAGTACTATTTTAAAGTTCCATTTTGCCATACTTTGAATAGCTTTTCATTTGCTAAATGTAGTTGCATGTAAAATCAATAAACCAAGGCAGGCACCCAGAGTTTCCACATGAAAACCAAATGTAAACCAGCTGTGACCTACTTCAACATGAAGTAGGAAGTCACAAGTAGAGCTCTTTTTTGATGTTTAAAGCTTGTATAATATTGACTTTATTATTATTCAGTATATTACCATTTCCTTTGCGATGGAAATTTGATTCATCCCAATTTTCTATTCTGTTAAAATACTGCTACATAGAAAATCCCCATGCACATATTCCTCTTAACTGTGGACATATTTTACATAAAAGATTCTAGACATGGGATAAAAATCCCAGGTTATTAGAATTTTAATAGAGAGGTATGCCAGTATTTTATTGAAGATTTTTGCATCGATGTTCACCATGGATACTGGCCTGAAGTTTTCTTTTTTAGTTGTGTCTCTGCCAGGTTTTGTTAACAGGATGATGTTGGTCTCATAAAATGAGTTAGAGAGGATTCCCTGTTTTTGAATTGTTTGGAATAGTTTCATCACAAAGCTATCCACCACGATCAACTAGGCTTCATCCCAAGAATGTAAGGATTGTTCAACATATGCAAATCTATAAACATAATCCATCGTATAAACAGAACCAAAGGCAAAAACCACATGATTATCTCAGTAGATGCAGAGGCCTTTGACAAAATTCAACAGCCCTTTATGTTAAAAACTCAATGGACTAGGCAACGATGGAACCTATCTCAAAATAATAAAAGCTCTTTATGGGAAGCACACAGCCAATATAATACTGAATGGTCAACAACTAGAAGCGTTCTCTCTGAAAACTGGCACTAGACAAGGATGCCCTCTCTCACACTCCTATTCAATATAGTATTGGAAGATGTAGCCAGAGCAATCAGGAAAGAAAAAGTAATAAAAGGCATTCAATTAGGAAAAGAGGAAGTCAAATTGTCTCCATTCACAGATGACATAATTGTGTATTTAGGAGACTCCATCATCTCAGCCCAAAATCTTTTCAAGCTGATAAGCAACTTCAGCAAAGTCTCAGGATACAAAATCAATGTACAGAAATCATAAGCATTCCTATACACCAATAACACAAATAGAGAGCCAAATCATGAGTGAGCTCCCATTCACTATTGCTACAAAGAGAATAAAATACCTAGGAATACAACCAACAAAGGATGTACAGGACCTCTTCAGGAAGAACTACAAACCACTGCTCAAAGAAATAAGAGAGGACACAAACAGATGGAAAAATATTCCATTCTCTTGTTTAGAAAGAATCAATATCGTGAAAATGACCATACTGCCCAAAGTGATTTATACATTCAACGTTATCCCCATCAAGCTACCGTTGACCTCCTTCACCGAACTCGAAAAAACCACTTTAATCTTCATATGGAACCAAGAGAGGCCACATAGCCAATACAATCCTAAACAAAAAGAACAAAGCAGGAGGCGTCACAGTACTTGACTTAAAACTATACTACAGGACTACAGTAATCAAAACAGCATGATACTGGTACCAAAACAGAGATATAGACCAGTGGAACAGAACAGAGGCCTCAGAAGTAATGCCACACATCTACAACCATCTGATCTTTGACAAACCTGACAAAAACAAGAAATGGGGAAAGAATTTCCTGTTTAATAAATGGTGATGGGAAAACTGGCTAGCCATGTGCAGAAAGCTGAAACTGGACCCTTTCCTTACACCTTACACCAAAATTAACTCCAGATGGGTTACAGATTTAAACCTAAGACCTAAAATCATAAAAATCTTAGAATAAAACCTAGGCAATACTATTCAGGACCTAGGCATAGGCAAGAACTTCATGACTAAAACACCAAAAGCAATGGCAACAAAAGCCAAAATAGACAAGTGAGATCTAATTAAACTCCAGAGCAAGCTTCTGTACAGCAAAAGAAGCAATCATTAGAGTGGTCCAGCATCCAATAGAATGTTAAAAAAAATTATTGCAATCTACCCATTTGACAAAGGGCTAATATCCAGAATCTACAAAGAACTAAAGCAGATTTACAAGAAAAAAAATCCATTCCAAAGGGGTTATAGGATATGAACAGACACTTTTCAAAAGATGACATTTGTGAGGCCAAAAAACATATGAAAAAATGTTCATTATCACTGGTCATTAGAGAAATGCAAGTGAAAACCACATTGAGATATCGTCTAATACCAGTTAGAATGGTGATAAAAAATTTGGATACAACAGATGCTGGAAAAGATGTGGAAAAATGGGAAAACCTTTACGCTCCTTGATAGGAGTGTAAATTAGTTCAACAATTGTGGAAGACAGTGTGGTGATTCCTTAAGGATCTAAAAATAGAAATTCCATTTGACCCAGTAATACTGCTACTGGGTATACACCCAAAGTATTATAAATCACCCATCATGGCCGGGCATGGTGGCTCACTCCTGTAATCCCAGCACTTTTGGAGGCCAAAGTGGGCAGATCACGAGGTCAAGAGATCGAAATCATCCTGGCCAAAATGGTGAAACCCTGTCTCTACTAAAAATACAAAAAATTTAGCCAGGTGTGATGGCAAATGCCTGTGGTCCCAGCTGATCAGGAGGCTGAGGCAGAAGAATCGCTTGAACCCAGGAGGTGGAGGTTGCAGTAAGCCGAGACTGTGCCACTCCACTCCAGCCTGGTGACAGAGCAAGACTCCATCTCAAAACAAACACAAAAATAAACAAATCACCCATCATAAAGACACATGCACATGTATGTTTATTGCAGTATTGTTCACAATAGCAAAGACCTGTAACCAACCCAAATGCCCATCAATGATAGACTGGACAAAGAAATGTGGCACATATACACCATGGGATACTATGCAACCATAAAAAAGGATGAGTTCATGTCCTTTGTAGGGACATGGATGAATCTGGAAACCATCATTCTCAGCAAACTGACACAAGAATGGAAAATCCAACACTGCATATTTTCTCTCATAGGCGGATGTTGAACATTGAGAACACATGGGTACAGGGAGGGGAACATCACATACTGGTGATGTTGAGGGGTGGGGGAGGTAGGGTAGGAACAGCAAGGGTTGGGGAGGTTGGGGAGGGATAACCCTGGGAGCAATGCCTGATGTAGGTGATGGGGGGAAGGAGACAGCAAACCACCGTAGTATGTGTGTACCTAGGCAACAATCCTGCAAGATCTGCACATGTACCTCAGAACTTAAAGTACAATTAAAATATATATATATAAGACAAATTAAATTTTTAAAAAAGGATAGATAATCCCAAATTGCCCTCTTACAAATTATAAGAGTTTGTAATCTTTCAATGGTTATAAAGTTGCCTATTTTGAGAAATCTGTGCTAAAAGGACCCAAACAATGCTGATGGCAATGATCAGGATAATAAGTAAGCTGGGAAGACAACAAAATGATATCGATCTTAGAAAAATCACTATAGGTGTCTCCACTGTTTCCATTATTGCATTCATTCTTGTGGTACCCTTTTCTTTTTACTAAATAAAACAGCTCCTTGAAATCACATAAATTCATGCCATGCTTAATGAGCACAGATTAAGAAAATGCCTATGACTAGCAATGTTCATCTATGCAATTAAATATTAAGTCACAAAACACTTCAAATGTAAGCAATAATGATTGAATGAAAAGTGCATAGTACATCAATTAGAAAAAAACACTATTAAAAAGTCATAATCTGTGTGATAAAAAAAATTACCATTTTTGTATTTATTACAAGGTTAAAGAAAACTAAGTCAGCTTATACAAGTGAATTTTAAAAGCCCTTAACCCAGAATGCTGAGTAAATTGGCCCAAAATACTAACCTAAGCATTTCAGTGCTATAGGATTCACATAGGTAGAAATAACCAGATGAAATATTTCTGGCATTTCACCTTCCCAACACACATGAGCCAGTGTTTGTTTTTTTGTTTTTGTTTTTGTTTTTGTTTTTCTGTGAATAACAAAAGCAACAGAATTTACTTGCCTGTCCATAAAAGGTTACCACTTCCATGTGTTCTTCTGAAACAGGCCTTGGCTAGGTGAGAAGGGGGACAGTACTAGTGCAGGAGATGGGGACTCCAGTATCCCAGGAGAGCTTTCTAAATATCTGCAACTTTCAGCCCTTAAGTGGGATGAGCCATGTGAAGTTTAGCACAATTGCCAGACCAAAGTAAGGATTCAACACAATACTGCTTTCCACATTGTTCTGTCATCAGCCACCACATCCTGCACCTCCCAGCCCACTGGACTCTTGCTGTTTCCATCACATGGAGAATGACCCAGAACCTGGCCTTGAGATACCCTCATGGCCTTGTGGCTTCTCACTCTGCCACGGTCTCCCCTTGTGGACCAGCCTGGGTGTCCTCAGACACACCACACACTTGACTGTGGGAGTCATGCAGCCCTCACTGATCCTTCCCCAGAGTGCTACAGGGCTTTTCTTCTCAGGAGGATTCTGTGAGCACCTGGATGAAGAGCACTCCCTCCCTCATCCTCCTTTAATTTTTTTCACCACTCTCCTTCCTTTCACTCAGTGCAGCACACACTGATTAATCCTCCATCTTCCCCACAAAGACAGAAACAGCATGTACAGCAGAGAGTGGATATTCAATGATAGAAAAAATAGTCAATGATTTATCATTTACATTTATCATCAATTAAGAAAATGTATGCAGAAGGTCACGTACTTCTTATGGGGCCACTGCATCCTCAGCCTCCTGAATTTCAGTCCAGCACCTTCCTCCACAGATAGCAACAGGTCAGCACTTAGCAGCATCCCTCTCTTATTGCCTTTGTACAGAGCCAGGACCAGGGCCAGGAGAGGCCTTGGGATTGTCCCTCCCCAACAATTTGTGAAACAATCCTTTACTTCACCAATAAAGCACAACCTTATGAATTGGTGGTCAGTACCTTTCAATATCTCTGTCACTATAAACCTGGCAGTGACCCTCCAGGGTAGGGCTTCCCAGGCACCTGTAGGTGAATAACAAAAACAACAGAACTTACTTGCCTGTCCATAAAAGGTTACCACTTACCTTGAGGCCTGGGTGCCCAGTCAATCTTGTCCAATGAGTGAGCCATGTAGAAGGGGGGATTTCTAGTTAAGGGGAGACTACCAGGGATCCTGCTTTTTATTTTAATTTTTTTCTGAGATGGAGTCTTTCTCTGTCACCAGGTTGGAGTGCAGTGGCATGATCTTGACTCACTGCAACCTCCACTTCCCAGGTTCACGTTATTCTCCTGCCACAGCCTCCCAAGTAACTGGGACTACAGGTGCATGCCACCACACCCAGATAATTTTTGTATTTTTAATAGAGATGGGGTTTCACCATGTTGGCCAGGATGGTCTTGATCTCTTGACCTGTTGCCTCCCAAAGTGCTAGGATTACAGGTGTGAACCACTGCACCCAGCCAGCTCCTGCTTTTGTGCTGCCCTGTTGGGAAGGCCGTTAAAGAAAGAGAAAGAGTGAAGCAGTGATGATACAACATGTTTTCATCATTTAAACCAATACATTCCAAGGATTGGAATAATAAGCTAACTGAATCCAACAGCATATCAAAAAGATAATCCACCATGACCAAGGGAGTTTCATATCAGGACTGCAGAGACAGTTTAACATATGCAAGTTAATAAATGTAATACATCACATAAATAAAATCAAAAAACAAAAATCACACGATAATCTGAACAGATGCAGAAAAAAAGCATTTGACAAAATCCAGCATTTTTTTATGACTAAAACCCTCAGCAAAATAGGCATAGAAGGGACATATCTTAAGATAATAAAAGTCATCTATGATGAACCCACAGCCAACATTATATTGAATGGGGAAAAGTAGAAAGCATTCCCACTGAGTACTAGAACAAGACAAAGATGCCCAGGCTCACCACTTCTCAACATAATGCTATTCACTACAGCATTGGTTATAAGACCAAACTGGAAACAGCACAAATGGATACCAATAAGGGGATGCTTAAGTAATTTTGGAAATAGTCATAGGCTGCAGTACTTTATAGCTCTTAAACAATGCAATGTATTTACATTTGAAATGTGGAATGACTTCTAAGAGGCACTGACCAGTGATACATGCAGAGGTGCAGAAGACTTTGTATAGACATGATCATGCATAAGCATGTGTTCCAGTTGCATGTTGCTATTTGCACATAGATTGTAGGGATCATATGCAAACAAACATATTGACTTGGTGTTTGGAAGTTCGGAGTGGAAGGCAAACTTCCGTGCTAAACCTATTATGATCTTTAGAGTTATTTCTAACCACAAATATGTAATATATTTAGAAAGCTTAGTTGATAAGAAAAGCCTGCTGTTCCTGGCCTTCTGCTGGGCACATGTCAGGTGAACATGGGGCTATCATACTAATGTTTGCAAATTGAGAAAAATCCAAGAATGGGAGTCTGCTTTTTACATCATACAAATAATTATTAATAGAAATAGTATGATGGTTATTACTCATTGATATACTATGTATATTCTATTTGATAACAATAAATTTCTGACATTTGAACTATGTTTACACATGGAAATTGAAATATGTGGATGAAATATTGTGGTTTATATAGGCAAACAATTACTTTATTGACATTTTACAAACTGATCATCATTTTTTATGGCACAGGTCCAATCCATGTGATATTAAGTTGCTTGTTATGTTTGTGAAGGGCAATGATGACAACAAGAATGACATTAACAACTAAAATAAAATGGAGATTTCAATAATATTTTATTTAATACTTAAATATTTCATTGTGCTCCCAGGTTTTTTCTCACCCTAATAGCTCTCACCCACATCATGTGGGTCCCTTTAACACAGATACCTCCAAATGCACCACTCTTCCATTACATTGAGTCAATGGATAGTTATCTTGGACCTACAACTGGGGAGGGCAGGGGCTGCTTGCCACCTCCTGATCTACAGGAGGTCCTGCCCTGGCCCTGTCTTGGATATAACCCTGACTTAGCTCTGAACCCGCATAGCCAAGACAAAAAGAACAAAGCTGTGGGCTTCATGCTACCTGACTTCAAACTAAACTACAAGACTATAGTAATCAAAACAGCATGGTACTGGTACCAAAACAGAGATATAGACCAGTGGAACAGAACTGAGTCCTTGGAAGTGATGTTACACATCTAAAACCATCTAATTTTTGACAAACCTGACAAAAACAAGCAATGAGAAAAGGATATCCTGTTTAATCAATCGTGTTTGGAAAACTGGCTAGCCATGTGCAGAAAGCTGAAATTGGACCTTTTCCTTACACCTTATACAAAAATTAACTCCAGATGGATTAAAGATTAAAACATGAGACTTAACACCATAAAAACTCTAGAAGAAAACCTAGGCATTAGCATTCAGGACATGGGCATAGGCAAGAATTCCATGACTAAAACACCAAGAGCAATGGTAACAAAAGCCAAAATAGACAAATGGAATCTAATTAAACTTAATAGCTTCTGCACAGCAAAAGAAACAATCATTGTAGTGAACTGGCAACCAACAGAATGAGAAAAAATTTTTGGAAGCTACCCTAACAAAGGACTAATATTCAGTTGGGGAGAGATAGCATAGGGAGAAATGGCAGATATAGGTGAAGCGGAGGAAGGCAGTAAATCATGCTGCCATGTGTGTACCTATGCAACAATCTTGCATGTTCTTCACCTGTACCCCAAAACCTAAAATGCAATAAAAAAGCACTAATATCCAGACTCTACAAAGAACTAAAACAGATTTACAAGAAAAAGGCAAACAACCCCATCAAAAAGTGGGCAAAGTAATATGAACACTTTTCAAAAGAAGACATTTATGCAGCCAATGAACATATGAAAAAAATGTTCATCATAACTTGTCATTGGAGAAATGCAAATCAAAACCACATTGAGATACCTTCTCATGCCAGTTAGAACGGCAATCATTTAAAAATCTGGATATAACAGATGCTGAAGAGGTTGCGGAAAAGTAGGAACACTTTTACACTTTTTCTGGTGGGAGTATAATTTAGTTCAACCATTGTGGAAGACAGAGTGGTGATTCCTCAAAGATCTAGAAATAGAAATTCCACTTAACCCAGCAATCCCATTTCTGAGTGTATACCCCAAGGATTGTAAATCGTTCTATTATAAAGACACATGCACAGGTATGTACATTGTGACACTGTTTACAATAATAAAGGCCTGGAACAAACCTAAATGCCCACGGATGATAGACTTGTCAAGGAAAGTGTGGCACATTTACACCATGGAATAATATACAGCCATAAAAATTGATGAGTTTGGGTCCTTTGTAGGGACATGGATGAATCTGGAAACCATCATTCTCAGCAAACTGACACAAAAACAGAAAATCAAACACTGCATTTTCTCACTCATGTGAGTGTTGAACAATGAGACCACACGGTCACAGGGAGGGGAACATCACACACTGGGGTCTGTGGTAGGATAGGGGACTAGGGAAGGGATAGCAGTGGGTGGGGGGATTGGGGAGTGATAACATTAGGAGAAATGCCTAATGTAGGTGATAGGTGAATGGAGGCAGCAAACCACCACAGCATGTGTATACCTATGCAACAATTCTGCAAGATCTGCACTTGTATCCCAGAACTTAAAGTAAAATGGAAAAGGCAGAGACAGTTGAGAAATGGAGTTTCTTCTCACTTTGTCCACACCCCAACTCACCTGAGGAGTAAGAGCTCAAAGTGGGGCTAACAGACTTGTTGGTAAATCATGGGAAATTGTGGAAGAAGAGAGTCCTGAGTGTGGGAGTCCCAAATTCTGAATATAAACTGAGAAAAAAGCCTTGACTGTGCCTGCCCTATGTGTGTATATGGGAATGGCATATGGAGTCCATATGGAATTTAAATTCACATTCTATGTCTCCACTTCCTCAAATGAGAAAATCCTCAGGAAAAAAAGTTCCTCTACAGTCAGCATTGCTGAGGGAGATCAGCTGTAGGTGCTCACAGAGGTGGACCCTCATTCTCCAGGGCTTGGGCACTAGAAGAGCATGGGCTTGTGTACTATGCTAGACAGGGATGTCCAGCTTCCTTCCAAGTTGGAAGCAAGTGCTGTTGAAGTAGGATGACATGAAGCCAAAAAGAAAAGAAAAGAAAATCCAAAATCCTAGATTCTGAAAGTATGTGATTGTTTCAATGGTTGCACAGGTTTAGTGAAATATTGTAGATGCCAATATTTCAAATTTACACCATTCTATCCAAAGCTGTTTTGTCTTCTAGGGCAATACGTGTCCACTGTCCTGGATGCTAAGACCCTGCAGGAGGCTTGACCAGCAGGGAGAGATATCTAGACCCATGAGCCCAGGGCAAAGTCCACCCATGGTTGGAAAAAGCAGGGAAGGAAGCCTGCAGGAGCCTCATGAGCCTGTGCCTGGTTCACGTTTCAGGGCAGTGAAGAGGAGGAGACCCAGGGAAGGATGAAGACATGCATAACCCTCATCCTTAGGACCCAAAGAGAAGGCAGAACTGCTTCAAATCCCTTACAAAAATTTATATCCTAAGGAGAGATCAGGATCTGAGACGGGCATTAATATGTGTAGTGTTAGGTAGACCACAGTACCCAAACATGTGGGTAGTATTAGGTAAGCCAAAACTCTGATGTCAAAGTCTTGAAAACTTATGTTAGGGCATACAAGATGTTCCCATTATGCATAATTCCCCACTATTTTTAACATCAAAAGGCCACTCCAATAGCACACCAGGTGCTGTAAGACAAACACACACTCTTTCAGAGATAGGCCAAGGCAAATACTGGAAATAACCTTTGATTATGTAGAAAACCACCTTGGTTTCTCTTCATAAAAATGAAAGAGGCAGGTTCCATGTCTAATGTTTGGAAAGGCAGTTAGGGACCCTCATATCACACTGGTTCCCTCTCCTGTTAAGAGCCTTCTGAGTCCTCATTCTCCACAGGTCAGTGTCCTTTCCTGTGCTGAGGAACAATCAGAACCATGTCAACCTACGTGCACACTGCAGGTGACAGCATAGTTTCAGCTCAGCAGCACCCAATACCACCTTTCTCACCCACATTCTGCCCATCAGCCTCAAACCTGTGTGTTCTGCTCCTGTTCTGTTTTATTCTGATTAAAGCTGTCCTCCCATGGCTCACCTTCATCACACAAAATGCAATTTTAGTAAATAGGAGAGGGATAACCCCCATGGCTCTTGTTTCATTGATGTTTCTGTTACAGTTTCCATTTCTTTATTTCCTCATTCCCTGCAAACCTACTTTTACTAGAAGACCTTACAATGATTCTTTAGATAACTTTGGGAAGAATTGTTATTATAAAAGTTATAATCACATTGAGTTTTCCAACTGCAAACAAGGAATATCTGTTATTTTATGTTTTCTGTAATGACTCTCACAATATTTCCTAGTTTTCAGTTTAAGACTTCCCATTTTTTTATATTTACCCCTAAATAATTTATATTGATATTATTATAAATTGTATTAGTTTTATTTCAAAATCTGTGATGGTTTGTTGCTAATAAAGAGAATACAATTCCAACATGCATGGTGGTATTATATCCAATGCCTAGATTGAAGCTCTGGGACAAGAAGTATCTCTGAGTTCTCCTAGACTTGGAGCTGGTCATGGCCTGAACCGGTCTCTTTTGGTTTCCTATAAGTCTCCATTTAGAGATTTTTTTTTTGTCTCTGAGCAAGGGATGTCTGCCTGTGAAGACCAGAAAGAAATAGGAAGGTATGTGCATGAATCAATATATAAGTGGAATTGAAGAAAATAAAGTCACACTGTCAGATCTACTTGTCTTAAATAAATCAGGTGCTGGTTGAAGATCTAAAATATAATTCACTCAATGAGATAGACTTTATTAGAGCCAGCAGCAGCTGTGACTGCACTAGGCCAGGAGATCACAGAGGAGGTTTTTGTAACTTCCCAGTGGATCTAGAGTACTATGTGAATCTTGAAGCTATTGTGCCATGTATAACACTAATAGCCTCATCCTCAGACTTTGACCTATATCCTTGCAGAACGCCTGCGTTGGTCTGTGTATCATTGAATACAGAGAAGTGAATGGGAACCCAAGGGTCCTGAGTGATATGAATCTGAGTAGTATCTCAGGAGACACCTGGGAGGGCTACCTGACTTCAGCTAACCAGTATCTTGCAAAGTTACCAACTCTGAAGCCACTGCTCAGGGTGCAGGTAAGTCTGGTTCATGTTCCCAGAGATGCAGAGATTGAAGTCATCTGTTTCAGCACAGGCTAAGAGAGGGAACCTGCAAGCACAGACAATCATGGGGGCTGGGGCAGGGACCAGAGATACGTTTCCTGGGGGTCTGAGCCAGAGGGGCTGATGAAAGCTAAGGAGCTAACCTTGGACACCTAAAACTAGTCCTCACCTGAGCAATGAGAGATACATGAGGAGCAGAGTGGTCCTGGCCATGGAGGATACTGTCTCCTGTGGCCCCATAGTGAGAGCTGCTTGGCTCAGACCTCTTTTATATTCTCCAGTGGCATGAAAGGGGAAGAGCTGTCCACACAAATTTGTGTATCCTCCTGGCAATCTTTGTTCCACCCTAAAAAGAGCTGAAGTCTGAGCATGATTCCTCAGACATGATGGTGTGTTGGATGAGACTCAGTGTTTGCCCGATGGGAGGAGTAAGTGAGGAAGCAACTCCTGCACCTTCCACAGACCTGTAAGCAGGAGACTCTACCCAGCCCAGAGAAGACACAGCTGTTTTTCTTCCTCAGTGAGAGCAGACTCCATTGTCCAGCTATACCAGATATGTGAGCACCACTTTTCAGAGCTTGGAAAGACCCAGATTGTCTCTTGCTGAATACTTCAGTCTTTCAGTGATACTCACATGAGTGGAATGGGCCTGAGAGCCAGGTCACTGTAAGGCCACAGCATCCAGGGGCCACAGCCCTGTTCTGTCTCAGGTAACTTATAATCATCCTTTTTGTTTGAGGGATTTCTAGATTAATAAGTACAGGAGATATGAAAAACATGACAACTGCTCCATGTGAGGAGGCTGCAGTAAGGGGAAAACGCAGAGGGCTCTGGGAGCAAAGACCTGAGCAGCTCCTTCCACAGGGTCCAGAGAGGAAGACAACTCTGACATGGCTCTGAGTAGAGAGTGGGGTCCTGGTTGGGGACAAAAAAAGCAAACACTATTTCTAGATGTGGTGCATCTTCCAGAAGATATAGTGATGTGAACAAACATTGAGACATCAAATAGCATGAGGTGCTAGGGAATAGCACAGTTTCTCACAATTCTAGATCTGTTATCTGTTGAGTGATTTTGTGGCCAAGATGTGCTATATATCTGAATAATGTCAATTTTCCTGCTGCAGCTGACCTTTCCCTGCCACCCCAGCACAGTGAACAGATAAGTCAGAAGAGCCTGAAGGCAGGACCCTGAAAGATGAATGTGATGTCGACTTTGATCGTACCTCAGAAAATGTGTCATCTCATTCCAAAAATATTTATGAAAAGATCACCACAAGCCAACAGTGAACCAGGCATAGGGATATAAGGTGGAAACATAAAGGTCACTGTGGGTAAATCAGGGACAGAGAGGTGGGAGAATGCAATGCTGATGACAACAGCATTTGTCATGAAGAATGTGAAATTAACACAATTAGTTCTCCCTAGTGCCCTGGCCATCCATGTGATGACTGACTGATATTTTTGAGGTAGGACTTCCTTCCAGCCCAGGCTTTCTCTTTCTCTTCCTTTGCTGCCCAAGTGAAGGGTTTTCCAATTCCACATTCACTGAGGAGCTCAAAAGTCTTACTCTTTCTAGTTTGACCATTTTTTGTTGAAGGTCAAGACTTCTCTTTGTCCACATATGGTGAAACAAAAGGTGAATTTCTGTTCTAAATTGTAGCTGGGAAATTCACTTCACTGATCAGCTCTACAGAATTTGGATCTGCTGTTTTTTCCTTTTTGTCTCATTCCCAAATGATGCTTGTTAAGTCAACAACTCGGTCTTTTATGTAAAGGGTCAGAAGTGCACACAGGTATCCCTTACTGTTCAAAATAATAGAAGAGGCCCTCCTTAGAGAGCCTAATGTGATATTTCTCATATTATCATAATTTTTAAACAGTGATTAAGAAGAACTTGTGAACTTTTTACCATAATTTGTTACATAATTTTAGGTTGAACATTGAGGCTCACTAGTAAGATATACATATACATAAAGTAAAATTGGCCACCCAGTTTAAACTCAATATGTGTGCAGTTCTACAAATAAATGTCTACTGGCACATGGATTTCTGTAACACCCTTGCTTTTTTGATATTTTAATAAAGATGGATAATGTGGTGATTAATTAAAACATGCTGCTGTATGTAAAAGAGAAAAACTAACATGATTCTCTTTAACACCCTGGCCTCCTCTAAGTGGTGAAAGAGGAAGCTAAGATCTAGTTCCTCTGGCAGAGGAGCATGAACTTGGCCCTGATAATCCCACTGGGATCCTCCTGCCATCCTCACCATCCTCATTCCATCCTGGAAAACTTCCCATGTCTGAGGCCATAATGGTCAGTCAGAACAGGTATCTTCTCCTGTCCTAAACATTCCCATGTTCCCTGACCAGATGGAATGATTCCTCCAGAGCTTCCTCTCCTTCATATAAGTAATGTTCCTCTGTGCAGGATGGTGATGACACTCTCGGGGCCTCAGGAGCAAAGCATGCCAACTACTTCCACACTCCTGGGTGTGAAAATATTCTTCTTTATTTAATTCAACACAAAGGGAAGTACAAATGCACTGAGACCCCTGTGCATATGGAGGTGATGGGAGGTGGGTGAAGTCCAGGAGGACCATGAGTGTACATGTGACCCTGTAGGTCAGGGTCAAGGTCTTGCATCTTCAGAAAAATATTTAGTGTCCAGCTTTATGTGGGCAGTTCACCAGTATTACTAGTGGAGAAGCCAGCAGCAGTTTGATAGCCACCTAGATCCAACAACAAGCACTATTATCCTCAGGCATGTGAACTAGGGCCCTTATCTTTGCTCTGCTGAAGTCAACCAGTGGTTACAGTAACCACTGCAGCCTCCTCAGGGTGCATGTGAGTCCCTGAGGATGGAGGCAGATGCAGGAAGGCAGATGCTTAGGGCTGCTGAGACAGTACAGGCTGAACAAGGAAACCTGGAAGCATAAGTTCCCATTAGGGATACAGCTGACAGGTAGGTGAGGAATGCTGAAGGGAGGCTTGGATCTAAGGGACACTGTCCCCTGACAAAGTGCTGACCTCCGAGAGGTGCTGTCCTCTTCTAAGGTGCTTACCTGTTAAAGGTGCTGTTCTCTTTTAAAGTGTTGAGCTCTAAGAGGCGATGTCCTTTGTTAAGGTGCTGATTCCCAGGAAGCGCTGTCCTCTTTTAAGAAGCTGACCATAAGAGACACTGTCTTCTGTTAACAGGTACTGAATCCTGAGAGGCTCTGCCCTCTCTTAAGGGGACTGATCTCTGAAAAGCACTGTCCTCTGTTAAAGTGCTGAATCCTGCAACGAGCTCTCCTCTGGTAAGGTGCTGATACCTGAAAGACGCGATCCTGTGTTAAAATGCAGAATCTTGAACTGGCGCAGTGGCTCACGCCTTTAATCCCAGCACTTTGGGAGAGCGAGGTGGGCGGATCACGAGGTCAAGAGATCAAGACCATCCTGACCAACATGGTGAAACCCCGTCTCTACTAAAAATACAAAAAAATTAACTGGGCGTGGTGGTGCACACCTGTAGTCCCAGCTACTCAGGAGGCTAAGGCAGGAGAATTGCTTGAACCTAGGAGGCAGAGGTTGCAGTGAGCCGAGGTCGTGCCACTGCACTCCAGCCTGGTGCCTGGCAATGAACTGAGACTCTGCCTCAAAAAAAAATTGCAGAATCTTGAGACCAGCTGTTCTCTAGCTACGGTGCTGATCCCTGAGAGGTGCTGTCCTCTGCTGAGGTGCTGAACCGTCAGTGGCACCGACCTCTGTTAAGAGGCTGACTCCTGAGAGGTGTTGTTCCCTGGTAAGGTGCTGAGGGCTGAGAGGTGTTGCCCTCTGGTAAAGTGCTGACTCTTTAACTGCACTGCCCTGTGATGAGGTGCTGACCCCTGAGAGGTGCTGTCCTCTGGATAGGGACTGATCCCAGACAAACACTGTCCCTGTCAACATATTGACCTCTGCCTGGCCTGTACAGACAGTGAGGAGGGTGAAGAGTGGCCCAGGCCATAGAGAAGCTCCCAAAGCTCTGTTTTTCAGATCCCAGCATGAAGTCGAAGTGCAGTGTTCGCTTATAATATCTGCACAGGTTGCAGCAGGGCCTTTCCCACAAATAAAATTTTAGACTATTTGCATTCATAAAATATCTATATAAATATTGTTTTAGAGTAGATTCAGCACAATTAAATTTATAACTAGCAATGTATTACATTGTCATTTTATGTAAAATTTAGAGTATTTATATTAATAATATATTTATAAAATAATTTGTAGAAAATCAAGTATTATTATATGACAATGTCTCTCATAACATTTCATTAAATATTTTAGTTATTTAATTTATAATTAATTTAGCATTTTAATCTGGAGAAAATCTGTCAATTTTTTAACTTTAAAATATCCAGCTACAATAGAATTTTACATAATTTTAAAATAAGATTTATTAAACTAGAATGATAATTACAACATTTTGATGTAAAAAAGAAAGTTGTATGTATGTTAACATCTTAACCCTTTCTAAGATTAACATTTTTAGAAATTAAAACTAAAAAAAAAAAGAAAATTTACCCAATAAAATGTAGAAAGTTGGTTTTATAGGTCAGTTATTAAAGTGGATGAATAAAAATAACATGTAGTTTGTTTTTGTTTTGTTTTGTTTTTATTGAAAAACATATAACTTGGAAGTCAAATATTATAAAATGAATGTATCTATTTAATTAGATATAGGAAGACTGGGTCTGGGACTACAAATGCATATTACATTTTAGGAAAATGTAAATATGAAAATTATTATTTTGATATTGGAAATATCTAGTTCTTATTATATATTTTATATATTGAATAATTTAGAAATATTAATGAGTTAAGATTATTAAATTAAGTTATATTGAATAACACTGTTTTCTGTATTTTAAAAAACAAATATCTTTGCATGGAGCCATAGTGATAAAGTTAGACATAAGAAAAAGTTTATAGGGCTTCTCAAAATGTTTAAAGAAAAAAGTTATCTCAGTGAAGTAAAAAATTACATCTCTTTAAAAGCTATGGCAATAAAGTCTCTAAATTATATGTAGAAAGGTTAACAAAATTTGAACTTTTGAGATAGAATATTGAGAAGTTTTGAAGAGAAAAAGATGTTAGAGTTTAAAAATCTGTATTTAAAAATTTTATTTTGTGGAAATTAATATTAGGAAAATGGTTAGGGCATAGAAAATCAAAATATTTAGTACCGTATTACTGTATTTTCAATATTAAAGTTTAACATTTAGGAAGACATAATTTTTAAAATTATAGTCTTGTTAGTTATACATAATTTTATTACATAATTCCAAAATGTATTTTATTATAATTTACATAGACAAAGATATTTTGGGACATATTGATATGTCTTTTTGAAACAGTAAATAATCTTATTTTAGAAAAAAATTATACAAGATTGTTCAATATAAAATTGTTTTAATGATTTTTACAAAAATATATCTAAATTTATAATATTTGATATCTCTCCACTTTATTTAATATTGCTTAATAAGTACTCATTGAGTAATATTTTAACTTGGCAAAATTGATTTTATAAAGCATATATTTTATGACTCACTTTTTTAACTTAAAAACATATGTTAAATTTTAATTTGTTCTTACTTTGCATATAGAATTATATAATAATTAGAATTTTTAATTCTTTTTACCAAAATTTTTATTATAACCCAGATGTGAGAAATTCTGGGCCGGGTGCAGTGGCTCAAGCCTGTAATCCCAGCACTTTGGGAGGCCAAGGCAGGCGGATCACAGGTCAAGAGATCGAGACCATCCTGGTCAATATGGTGAAACTCCGTCTCTACCAAAAATACAAAAAAATAGCTGGGCATGGTGGTGCGTGCCTGTAATCCCAGCTACTCAGGAGGCTGAGGCAGGAGAATTGCCTGAAACCAGGAGGCGGAGGTTGCGGTGAGCCAGGATCATGCCATTGCACTCCAGCCTGGGTAACAAGAGCGAAACTCCATCTCAAAAAAAAAAAAGAAAGAAAGAAAGAAAGAAATTCTGAATTGTCTTTCTTAAATTTATATTTTATAGATGAGAATTATTTTAATATTTTATTAAATTTATTTAAATTATACATTTTTATTTTAAGTTAACTAGACTTTTAATGAAGATCCATTGTTTAATTTCTTTTCAAATCTTAAATTGCACAAAATGTTTAGCTAGAAGTGTTTACCTCATTTATATTTACCTAATTTATTTGCTTAAAAATTTATTTAGATTATTTATGAAAATTGAGACACAAGAAAAATATTTTTATTTTTCTAAATTACCTTTTTCTTAGTAATTTTAATAGTTGGTATATGACAGATGTTTACCTAAGTAAGATCCTTAAAGTGAAAAACATGGGAACTTTATTTATAACTTAGAAGACACAGCTATTTTATTGAACTTCCAATATTAAATTAATTTTATTTATTGAAAAACTATATAAATAAGGAATATTTTGTTTTGGTTTGGGTTTGTAGTTTACAACATTTGTGCCAAATCCTTATACCTTAGACTATTTAGCAGAGACAAATATAAAATTATCTGTTAAGTAAATCCAGAGAAAAACGTGTAACTGATTTTTTATTTTATTAATAATTAATATTTAGATAAGCATTGCATAGCACATCTTTAGAACGTATTCTTGCATAAATGAGACTTTACACCTGTTAGCGAGCAGCACCCCATTTCCTCCTTCCCTCAGCTCCTGGCAGCCGCTATTCTGCTCTGTGTCTCTCTAATTTGTATATTTGAGCACCTTAAAACTTCAGACTGAAAACTCAGCAAGAGTCAACAACACATTAAACATAAAATTGCCATAAAGCAGAAATGGTGGTCTTAGACCCTCCCATTGCTTACAGCTTCTTGGGCTATTTTTTGAGATGATGCTATTCTCTGGGGCTCTAGAGCCTTTGAAAAGTGGAAGAGGAGCCCACTAAGACAAATAAGAGAGTCATTTTAGCACAAGAAAGAGGTAACAAGGCTCAGAGCAGGAAAGAGCACAGCAGTTCCCAGGATAGCAGGAACTGTGAGGAGGAATCATAGATGAAGAGAGGGGTTGGGAGGCAGACCCCCAGAAGGACACAGGACATAAAGAGCACTCAAAGGAATAAACTGCATTGGAAATCACAAAGTTGGGAAGGAATTTGAAATATATTTAGGAAACACATGTAGAGATGAGTAAGTAATAAGAAAGCAACATACAAATATAAACAATGTGTTAAGAAAGTGGACACCAGAGGGATTGATTAATATACTTCTCTGCCCTGAAGTACTCAGGAAAAAACTGGCATACCTTCTTTTGGACAGTGAAATGCTTAATTCACATATTTTACATTCATCTTTAAGAGTTTGTGTTTGAGAATAATTAGCTCTTGCCATTCTATCATTGTGTGTGTATATGGGTTATCATTCTTCTTTCTTTCTTTCTTTCTTTTTTTTTTTGAGACAGAATCTCTCACTGTCTCTGGGGTTGGAGTGCAGTGCCAGGATCTTGGCTTACTGAAACCTCTGCCTACTGGGTACAAGCAACTGTCCTGCCTTAGTCTCCCAAGTAGCTGAGATTACAGGTGGCTGCCACCATGCTTAGCTAATTATTTTGTATTTTTAGTAGAGGCAGGGTTTCACTATGTTGGCCAGGCTTGTCTCAAACTCCTGACCTCACGATCCACCAGCCTCAGCCTCCCAAAGTGCTGGGATTACAGGTATGAGCCACCACACTGGCCTCTTGTGTCTTTCTTCTGCTTGAATAAATAAAAATCAAGAACAAAAGCCAATTATTTCTAAAATCATAACTTACAGTAAATAAGTTGTAAAAATGCCACAAAAGGCAAAGGGAGTTAACCTATGCTTCTAATCAGTTGTTTAACATTTATATCTACAGATTCATAGAATTGTATATTATCTTCTGTTTGTTTTGATGTTTACTATGGCAACAGCTTAATTAAATATTTCCCAGTGAATAAAATGAAACATCATGCAATCTCCATAAAGAATCTACTAAATGTCCACAGTATTGTGTAAAATCAATTTATGTATATATATTTGTATTAATATATTATATGTAACAGTTTATGTCATTACATATGATATCATATAATTATATAATACATAATTGTTTATTTATTATACAATATTTATTATACATTAATATAATTTGTATATAACATATATTATGTAGATAGATAGATATTAATTTTGTTTTTGCAGTTTCTCATATTCACTTATAATGTCCATAGCACTCAGTACTGGCTAGGCTTGGCTCCAGTGAAAAATTGACAGAAATCTTAGTGGCTCACAACAAATGTCTATTTCTCAGTTTTCCATGATTCCCATCTCTAATTGAAATACTTATGGCTTCCATTTACTTCATCTTCCTCCCAGGATATAGACTGAGAAAATTCTGTAAGAACACTGTATATATCAGTGATGATAGAACTGGACAAACCACAGGCCAATCTTACATCTACTGCTCAGAAATTACACCTCTTATTTCTGCTCATCATATTGGCTAATAATAATTACATTATCACTCCTCTGTTCTGCAGGCAGAAAAGGTCAAGGTAATACTCCCACAGAGAAGAGTTTTCCAGACTGTGAAGAGAACTCGAATGTTGTTATACCCCCCTTTTACAGGTAATAAACTGGCTTAAGGAAATGCAGTAGAACTTTATGCCATGGTGGAGATGTGCTATGTCTGAACTCTCCAGCATGGGAGCCATGGATGGAGAACATGAGTCCAGGAGGCAAGTGAAATAGAGCTTGTGTGGCTGAGGTATATTTTTAAAAGTTTATTTAGTTTTAATGAATTAACTTTGGAAAACACATATCAATATGCAGTTCATGGGAACTATACTGGGTAGAGCAAGTTCAAGAACGCAAATGGCAGAAGGTAAAATTTGCATCCAGTGCTACAGCTAAAAGAAAGGACCATAATTGCTCAGTTCTAAGGCTGCTCTTGTCTACTGTCTTGTGCTCATTCTAAAATGTAAACTCAATAAATACAAGACCTTGTCATAATTTTGCATACCATACTTGAAAAGTAACCCCTAAGAGAATAAGAAGAGAAAAATGTGTTATGTTTTAGGTGTTTTGTGTAAAAATTTGAATTAACAATTGTGTGAGCAGTCTGGTCAAATGTTTTACTCCACACTCTGATAAGCAAGAAATGCTGTATATTTGAGTAGCAGATTTTCTTACCTTATGGTTTTTAGAGTGTTATTCATCTATCAATATACCTTTGGAGTTCTATGCAACACATTTGTTTAACAGAAAAATTGTAAGTACCAAGATATAATGCATATAGTCTCATGTTCAGTGGAATGGAATAAGAAGGATTCAACACAAAAGGCTGCCTTCTATCTGAGACCACATTTTTTTTAATCCAGTGATTCTCAGACAGGAGTGATTCTGTGGTAACATTTCTCTAAGATATTTGGCAATGTCTGCATTTTTTTTTTGTTTGTTAGAATTTTGGAATTAGGGTGCTGTAGGCATCTGATGTGTGGGTACTAATAATGCTTATAAATGTCCAACCATAAACAGAATGGCCCCATCGCACAATGAATGACCCAGCACACAATATTAAAGTTACAATGTTCAGAAGCCATGTTTTAAACTAAATGTTTTTCATAATGTAATTTCACAGGAATCAGAAAAATCATCCATGGAGACAAGAAAGAAAAAGTTGTGTATTTTGGAAAGAATACAGAGGGACTCATATACAGAATATTTGAATTCAAACATTCAAACAGGGACAGGAAAGAGCAACCCATGGTGGTGGGGACAGGCTGATGGCTGACTCAGGGTGAGTGTGCTCTGAGTTTTTCTCTCACTACCCCAATGGGCCTGCGACACTGTGAGACTGTAGCTTTTATCATGAGACTGACAGAAGAAGTCAGCCTTATCTCCAATCTGCAGCCCAGAAATGGTCAGGGAGGCAGAGTTGGAGGGACTGTCCACAGAGCCAGAGAACTGATCAGAACTAGATAAGTACTTGAATATTTGACATAAGACATGAGAATTGAAAGTCAACAAGAGAGTTGAATTTAAAAGCATTTTGGAGAGAGAATCCACATGGCTGATGACCAGTTGGATCTCAGGGTAGAGTAGAGAAAAAAGTCCATATAAATTGGAGGTTTTTCACATTGTGAACCAGTTGTGTGGCTGCCCATAACTTTGGTAGGAAATTTTAAATAGAACCTCATTATGACTGACACATTGGTAAGAGTTCATTTTCCTATTTCAGAAAGGCAGGAACCGGGCACTGAAACAGATGGACCTATGATAGTGAGGCTCTGCCACCTATTATCACAGACACACAGGCACACACAGTGAACTCTGTTCATGTTATAAGTTGTCAGACTGAAATGCAGTGAGGGATCCCCAGCTACCTATGGGGGCTACAGAAGAGACATAAAAGCCTTTAGAAGTGAGAAAAATTCTTATTATATTATTCAAGATTTTATATAATTCTTTGCACAACATATATTTATAAAGACCATACTAACATCAGTTTGGTGCCAAATAACAATGTAATCTGGACATTTCTGGGGGGTAGATCTGAGATGGCCGTTTAGGAACAGCTCAGAGTTGCGGCGTCCACTCACCCTCTGTGCTTTCACTGGGAGCTGCAACTCTGAGCTGCATTTTTATTGCCCACGGACCAGGAGATTCCCAGGCAGAGGAGCCCCACAGGTCATCAGTGCAGCTGTTGTGGCTGGCATGGTTCTTTTGGTCAGTGCAGCTGCTTTGCCCCACGCGGCTGCTTTGTCAGCACCCCAGCCGGCAGTTCTCTGTACAAAATACACTGGTCCGGGTGCCCTATTGGCTGGTGATTAGAGACCTGGGAAGTCACCCATTCATCTGATTAAAGAGGGGACGGAACAGGGAGCCAGGCCAGGAGATTCCTGGGGAAAAAAAAAAAAAAAAAACACCACCATGAATCTCAGCACCACTGTTTAAGCCAGCACAGTGAGTACCACCCAGGAAATCACACAGATCCCAGTGCTGTTTCAACAGGCAACTGGAACAGAATCGACTGTTCAACTAAAAAAGAAAAAAAAAGGCTCTGAGGCAGGGAGCCAGGTGATCAGGCTAGGTCCCACCCCCATAAAAGAACAGCAATCAGAAACTCTGGATTGAGAGTTTCACAGAAAGCATGGCTGAACCTGGGATGATGTAGCTCTGTGGGGGAGAGGAAACCATCATTACCGAGACACTCCACCACTATGGACACCATTGCTGAGGCACTCTGCCATTGCCAAGGCAACCCGCCATTGCAGAGGCTCCCTGCTGTTGCCAAGGCAACCTGCCATTACAGAGAGAGTCTGCCAATACAGAGGCAGGCCATGATTGCCAAGGCAGTTCTAACTACACCCACATAAACAAGACTCCAAGGAAGTTCACGTGGCAGCTGGGCAGACCCCACAGCAGCTCAGCAAAGCCTCCGCAGGTAGACAGTGACCAGGCTGCCTCCTTGATGGGCAGGGCAACCCTGAGAAAAAAAAGCAGCAGACAATGGATACTCATAAATAAAGCCCTAACTCCCTGGGACAGAGAACCTGGGAACAAAAAGCAGTTTACGAGTTATGGTGCAGCAGACATAAATGTACCTGCCCAGCAGCTATGAATAAACAATGGAGCTCACAGCTCAGCACTTGAGCCCCTATAAGGGACAGACTGTCTCCTCAAGCAGCTCCCTAACCCCTGTATATCCAAAGAGCCACCTCATAAAGGAGAGATCAGACTGACATGTGATGGATATCCTTCTGGGACAAAGATAGCAGAAGAAGAAACTCATAGCAACCCTTACTGTTCTGCAGCTGCTGCAGGCGATCCCCAGGCAAACAGGGCCTAGAGTGGACCTCAGCAGTCCTACAGTAGAGGGGCCAGACTGTTAGAAGGAAAACTAAGAAACATAAATAACTGCATCATCAACAAACAGAACGTCCACTCAGAGACCCAATCTGAAAGTCAGCAACTACAAAGACGACAGGTAGATAAATCCATAAAAATGGGAAGAAACCAGTGCAAAAAGGATGAAGACACCCAAAACCAGAACACCTCTCCACCTGCAAGGGATCACAACTCCTTATCAGCAAGAGAACAAGGTTGGATGGAGAACAAGTGTGATGAAATGACAGAATCAGACTTCAGAAGGTGGGTAGTAAGAAACTTCTGTGAACTAAAAGAACATGTTCTAACCCAATGCAAAGAAACTAAGAACGTTGAAAAAACATTTGATGAAATGCTAACGAGAATGGACAAATTGGAAAGGACTATAAGTGAATTGATGAAGCTGAAAAACACAACACGAGAACTTCATGAAGTATGCACAAGTTTCAACAGCCGAATTGACCAAGCAGAAGAAAGAATGAATATCGGGGGTCAAAGATAACTCAATGAAGTAAAAAGAGAAGGCATAACTAGAGAAAAAAGGGTAAAAAGGAATGAACAAAGTCTCCAAGAAATGTGGGACTATGTGAAAAGAACTAATCTACGTTTGATAGGTGTAACTGAATGTGACGAAGAGAATGAATCCAAGCTGAAAAATACTCTTCAGGATATTATCCAGGAAAACTTCCCCAACATAGCAAGGCAGGCCAATATTCAAGTCCAGGAAATACAGAGAACACCACAAAGATATTCCTCAAGAAGAGCAACCCCAAGGCACATAATCGTCAGATTCACCAGGGTTGAAATGAAGGAGAAAATACTAAGGGCAGCCAGAGAGAAAGGTTGGGTTACCCACAAAGGGAAGCCCATCAGACTCACAGCAGATCTCTCAGCAGAAACGCTACAAGCCAGAAGAGAGTGGGGGCCAATATTCAACATCCTTAAAGAAAAGAACTTTCAAACCGGAATCTCATATCCAGCAAAACTAAGCTTCATAACTGAAAGAAAAATAAAATCCTTTGTGAACAAGCAAGTACTCAGAGATTTCATCACCACCAGGCCTGCTTTACAAGAGCTCATGAAAGAGGCTCTACACATAAAAAGGAACAAACAGTACCAGCCACTCCAAAAACATGCCAAATGGTAAAGAGCATCAACACAATGAAGAATCTGCATCAACTAATGGGCAAAACAACCAGCTAGCACCAAAACGGCAGTGTCAAATTCACACATAACAATAATGACCCTAAATGTAAATGGACTAAATGCCCCAATCAAAAGACACAGACTGGCAAATTGGATAAAAAGCCAAACACATCAGTGTGCTATATCCAGGAAACCGATCTCACATGCAGGGATACACAAAGGCCCAAAATAAAGGGATGGAGGAAGATTTACCAAGCAAATGGAGAGGGAAAAAAAAAAAAAGCAGGAGTTGATAAAATAGACTTTAAAGCAACGAAGATCAAAAGAGACAAAGAAGAACATTACGTAATGGTAGAATGATCAATGCAACAAGAAGAGCTAATGATCCTAAATATATGTGCACCCAATACAGGAGCACCCAGATACATAAGGCAAGTTCTTAATGACTTACAAAGAGACTTAGACTCCCACACAATAATAGCGGGAGACTTTAATACCCCATTGTCAATATTAGACAGATCAACCCGACAGAAAATTAACAAGAATATCCAGGACCTCAACTCAGACCTGGAACAAGCAAACCTAACAGACATTTAAAGAACTCTCCACCCCAAATCCACAGAATATACATTCTTCTCAGCACCACATTACACCTACTCTAAAAATGACCACATATTTGGCAATAAATCACTCCTCAGCAAATGCAAAAGAATGGAAATCATAACAAACAGTCTCTCAGACCACAGTGCAATTGAGTTAGAACTCAGAATGCAGAAAGTAACTCAGAACCGCACAGCTTCATGGAATCTGAACAACTTGCTCTTGAATGTTGACTGGATAAAAAATGACATGAAGGCAGAAACAAAAATGTTCTTTGAAACCAACAAAAATGAAGTCACAACATACCAGAATCTCTGGGACACATTTAAAGCAGTCTCTAGAGGAAAATATATAGCAATGAGTGCCCACATGAGAAGCAAGTAGAGATCTAAAATTGACACCCTATCGTCAAAATTGAAAGAGCTAGAGGAGCAAGATCAAAAAACTGAAAACCTAGCAGAAGACAAGAAATAGCTAAGATCAGAGCAGAACTGAAGGAGATAGAGACACAAAAAAACCTTCAAAAAATCAGCAAATCCAGGAGCTTGTTTTTTGAAAAGAGCAACAAAATAGACAGACCACTAGCCAGATTAATTAAAAAAAGAGAGAGAGAATAACCAAATTGATGTAATAAAAAATGATATAGGGGATATCACCACAGATTCCACAGAAATTCAAATCATCATCAGAGATTATTACAAACAGCTCTATGCACATAAACTAGTAAACCTGGAAGAAATGGATAAATTTCTGGACACTTGCCTCCTCCCAAGCGTAAATCAGGAAGAAGTGGAAACCCTGAACAAACCCATAACAAGGTCTGAAGTTGAGGCAGCAATTAAGAGCCTACCACCCAAAAAAAGCCCAGGTTCAGATGGGCTTACAGCCGAATTCTACCAGACATACAAAGAGGAGCTGGTACCATTCCTTCTGAAACTATTCCAAACAAATCAAAAAGAGGAAATAATTCCCAAATCATTTTATGAGACCAACATCATCCTGACCAAAACCAGGCAGAGACTCAACAAGAAAAGAAAACTTCAGGCCAATATTCATGATGAACATAGATGCAAAAATCTTCAATAAAATACTGGCAAGCCGATTGCAACAGCACATCAAAAAACTTACCCACCATGATCAAGTAGGCTTCATCTTGAGGATGCAACATATGCAAGTCTATAAACATAAATCACCACATGAACAGAACCAGAGACAAAAACCACATGATTATCTCAATGGATGCAGAGAAGGCTTTTGACAAAATTCAACAGCCCTTTATGCTAAAAACCCTGAATAAGTTAGGTATTGACAGAACGTATGTCAAAAAAAAAAAAAAAAAAAAAAAAAAAAAAAAAAAAAAAAAAAAGGTATTTACGACAAACCAACAGCCAATATCATACTGATACTGAATGGGCAAAAACTGGAAGCATTCCCTTTGAAATCTGGCACTAGACAAGGATGCCCTCTCTCACCACTGCTATTCAATATAGTACTGGAAGTTCTAGCCAGAGCAATCAGGCAAGAAAAAGAAATAAAGGGTATTCAAATAGGAAAGGAGGAAGTCAAACTGTTTCTATTTGCAGATGACATGATTGTATATCTAGAAGACCCCATCGTCTCAGCCCAAAATCTCCTAAACTCAGTAAAGTCTCAGGACACAAAATCAATGTGTAAAAATCACATGCATTCCCATACACCAATAACAGACTTAAAGAGAGCCAAATCAAGAATGAACTGCCATCCACAATTGCTACAAAGAGAATAAAATACTTAGGAATATAACTAACAGGGAACATAAAGGACCTCTTTAGGAAGAACTACAGGCCACTGCTCAACAAAATAAGAGAGGACACAAACAGATGGAGAAACATTCCATGTTCATGGTTAGGAAGAATCAATATCATGAAAATGGTCATACTGCCCAAAGTAATTTACAGATTCAACTCTATTTCCATCAAGCTACCAATGACCTTCACAGAACTGGAAAAAAACACCTTAAACTTCACATGGAACCAACAGAGAGCCCGCATAGCCAAGTCAATTCTAAGCAAAAAGAACAAAGTGGGAGGCATCACACTACCAGACTTCAAACTATACTACAAGACTACAGTAATCAAAACAGCATGGTACTGGTACCAAAACAGAGATATAGACCAATGAAACAGAACAGAGGCCTCAGAGGCAACTCAACATATCTACAACCATCTGATCTTTGACAAATCTGACAAAAACAAGCAATGGGGAAAGGATTCCCTGTTTAATAAATGGTGTTGGGAAAACTGGCTAGCCATGTGCAGAAAGGAGAAACTGGACCCCTTCTTGACACCTTATACTAAAATTAACTCCAGATGGACTAAAGACTTACATAAGACCTAACATCATAAAAACCCTAGAAGAAAATCTAGGGAAAACCATTCAGTACATAGGGGTAGGCAAGGACTTCATGATCAAAACACCAAAAGCATTGGCAACAAAAACCAAAATAGACAAATGGGACCTAATCAAACTTCACAGCTTCTGCATAGCAAAAGAAACAGTCATTAGAGTGAATCAGCAACCAAAAGAATGGGAAAAAATTTTTGCAGTCTACCCATCTGACAAAGATCTAATATCCAGAATCTACGAAGAACTAAAACAGATTTACAAGAAAAAAAACAAGCCCATTCAAAAGTGGGCAAAGAATATGAACAGATACTTTACAAAGGAAGACATACGTGAGCACAGCAAACATTTGAAAAAATGCTCATCATCACTGGTCATCAGAGAAATGCAACTCAAAACTGGATTGAGATACCATCTCACACCAGTTAGAATGGCGATCATTAAAAAATCTAGAGACAACAGATGCTGGAGAGGATGTGGAGAAATAGGAACACTTTTACACTGTTGGTGGGAGTGTAAATTAGTTCAACCATTGTGGAAGACAGTGTGGCGATTACTCAAGGACCTAGAAATAGAAATTCCATTTGACCCTGCAATCCCATTACTGGGTATATATCCAAAGGATTATAAATCATTCTACTCTAAAGACACATGCACATGAATGTTCATTGCAGCACTGTTTACAATAGCAAAGACCTGGAACCAACCCAAATGCCCATCTATGATAGACTGGACACTGAAAATGTGGCATACATACACCATGGAATATTATGCAGCCACAAAAACGATGAGTTTGTGTCCTCTGTAGGAACATGGATGAACCTGGAAACCATCATTCTCAGCAAACTGGCACAAGAGCAGATCAAACACCACATGTTCTCACTCATAGGCAGGTGTTGAACAACGAGAACACATGTACACAAGGAGGGGAGCACTACACACTGGGGTCTGTTGGAGGGAAATAGGGAAGGGACAGTGGGGGTTGGGGAATTGGGGAGAGATAGCATGGGGAGAAATGCCAGATATAGGCGATGAGGAGGAAGGCAGCAAATCACACTGCCACGTGTGCACCTATGCAACAATCTTGCATGTTCTTCAAATGTACCCCAAAACATAAAATGCAATAAAATACATTTTAAAAAAACAATGTAATCTGAATAGCCAAGAGGGAACCCTACACTCTGGTGTGCTCACCTCAGTGGTTCTGTTAGGGATGAGGACGGACCTGCTCTTAGCTTTCCTGTTTCCCAGGGTTTTCCCCCTCGGAGATGGCATCAACACCACCTACCACTGCTAACACCAGTAGTCAGCCAACAGGCTCCCCTTTGCTGGCTATTTCCCGCTTTCTTCTCTAGCCTCTAACACCTCCTTCCATGTATCCCTTCTATTATTCCTGATTTATCTTGTCAATTACATCAGAAGATAACTCAACAAGTTTTTCTATCCACTCAGCTTTTTAAGTGTTGAAGGTGAGGGGCCACAATTTAATCAACTCCAGATATTCACATTTCCTTTATTTTATTATTGTTTTTTAGACTGAGTCTCCCTGTCATCCAAGCTAAAGTGCAATGGCATGATTTTGGCTTACTGCAACCTCAGCCTCCTGGGTTCAAGTGATTCTCCTGCCTTAGCCTCTTGGGTAGCTGGGATTACAGGCATGTGCCACCATGCTTATCTAATTTTTGTATTTTTAGTAGGTATGAGGTTTCACAATGTGGGCTAGGCTGGTCTCGAGCTCCTGACCTCCCAAGGTGCTGGGATTGCAGATGTGAGCCATCATGCCCGATCCACAATGATATCCTATAATCTTTTATCTATCGCTCTCAAGTATTTGTGATTTTATTTCACTGATTAATCTGCTCCTTAGAGAATAATTTTCCATTTATTATGTTTATAGGATGTGTTAGATATTAACTTTACAGTAAGAATCACAGTTTCTTAAGAAGTTTAAGTTTTCAAATAAAGTATATTTTAATTGTTGGTAAAAGTCTAAAATGTCACATGCCAAATAAACAAATCTGGGTCTCTGCAAAAAGAAAAAGTTAGGCTCTTTGATCAATGTGTTTCTATGTTGTGATTGTATGGGGATCATTTGAATGATGGCTGAAGGTGGAGTTGGGGTTGGGACTCACTTCACTGGAAAAGAGAGCAGAAACCTCCCTCTGCATTTCACTTGCATGGGACACTGTTCTCTCCTGGATTCCATATTACAAGTGAATGTCTCTGGAGGCATGTCAGGGGCAAACAAGTGGGGAGCTTTTGTCCACCATTAGAAATGTGCTGTTCTCCCACATAAATTTTTATCTTGATGGAAAACTGTCTTTAAACTGGGTATTTTTTCCCAAAAATATCAAAAATTATTGTCAACTAACACATAACACTCCCTCTTCATTTGTTCTTTCCAGATACTGCATGTGGTATGTCAGAGGATGAGGAAAGGGCACAAGAAGAACACACACATGAGATCATTGTCTTGTGTGGGTGTTGGAGTTAAACAGGGAAGTGGGGCCCAGGAAGCCTCAACTAAGTGTGAGGAACAAGTCAGGGTCTGTAGAAGGAATAAAGGGATCTCTATGACAGAGGGAAAGGGGATTCTAATGAGAGAACAGGCCTGATTCCAGGCCACAGGAAGATGGGATAAGGTAGTGGTGACCCTGCTGACCACACACTCAGAAGCAGAAAGCTGGACCCTCAGAGCATTGTCCAGTATCTCCAAATAAAATAGAGAAGCAAAATCCGGGAAAATAATTATTTCCTTAGTTAAACCTTGCATTCAATTTTACTAATGACTAATGCATGTGTATGTTCATATAAATATCTAGCCACAAATATATTCACAGCAATGTTTCCTATAAATATTCATTAATACTGCACATTTAGTTTGTTGGGATTCATTCAGGGTGACTGGCAAAATATTGGAGAAATATTAGGGAAAGTTATAAGATTACAGTCTCAAACCTTTGGAAGGCTGAAAGGTTTTAATGGAACAGGCTGAAGGCAGCCAGTTCTTACGTTAGAATATTAAGTCATAGGGTAAAGATTTAGGGACAATAAAAGCTTCCCCAGTGAAGTCTGTTTATTCCATACTTCTTTGCCTCTACTCTGTTTATTCACGTAAATGGTGTACTAGATAGCCCTGTCAGGGAGAGCTTGAAGGGGAATTACTCATTAATAGTGTTTATTCTGGCCCCCTGAACCAAGACCTTTTATCATGTGTAAAACCATTCAACCATGTTAATCATCCACAAGCATGTTGACTTAGAATCTCTGTTATTAAATCTATACTGAATAAATGAGAAGAGGTACAGGGAGTCATGGTGGGTTAACTGCAATCGCCCTCCAAAAGCAGTTAACAACCATCCCTAGCCCACTCAAATCACTGTACTGGGTGTGAGAGTGTGTTTTATTCATCCATCACTAAGTCAGGGACTACAGGACAGGCCTCTTCAGGTGATAATCAGTGTCCTGTTAGTTATTTTAACTCATGACATTATTTTAATAATTTGAATAGTGCATAATTTGTCACATGGAAACCAGCCCTTGTCATTTTTCATTTAGTTTAAACAGTGCTCTGTGGGGTCGCCACATGCTGAGTGAGGCTGGGGAGCTCTTGAGTTTTTGTCTCACTTCCCCTGAGGCCCTGTGTGAGCACTGAGGCTGTTTTCCCAGGCTGAGCAGTAATATGCAGCATTGTCCTCGATCTGGAGGCCAGAGATGGTCAGAGATGCCATGTTCTTAACCAGGAGCCAGGAAATCTCTCTGAGATTCCTGAGAGTTGGCTGTTTTTCCTGTTGATCAGGTGTTTGGAAGCATGGCCCTGGTGCTGCTGTAGCCAGACTGCTCCATCTTTGCCAACATCATTGCTGCCCCCAGAGCAGGTGAGTGTGGTTATCTGTCTCAAGTCCTTGGAAACAGGAAGCTGCTGAGTCTGCCCTGCCTGTGTCACAGACACTGTAAGGGGACAGAGAGGACTATGAGAGCAGGTTTACTGCCCACTGAGCCAGATAGTGAAGGATATAGAGCAGAGTTGAGTGTGGATCCTCTGACATAAGGTTCTTTCTCACCTGAATAGTGAGGGAGGAGGCAGGGGAGAGGAGCCCAGAACATGGTGCAGATTTCCACCTCGCTTCCTAAAGTTCTGCTTTGGAGACTGAGCTCCTCTAAGAACCTTTATATCTACCCAAACCATTATGGGGTAGAGTCACTGAATTCATATAAGACCTTGCTGTATGTCTCTGACTTGTTCACCCTGCTCTGTGTACTCACAGGTCATAAGGAGAAATATAAAAAGGAGATGAGCTGCCCCAGTGGGTGGAGATGGCCTGGCTCATGATGGCTCCTGGGTCCTGGCAGGTCAGCACTGCAGCCCAAACCTAGTCCAGTGAAGTGATAGCTGAATGCCCTTGAAGGACCTGAGTGACTTTCATTTGGGCAGGATCATCTCAGTGATGATCTTCAGTGTCCTCAGACCCCAAATCCTTCCTACCTCTCTGCCACATCCAGGCATTTCAGTGAGAGGAAGACCGGTTGTCCTGATCCTCTTTTCTGAAGCTGTTCATGAGGTTTGAGAGGAACCCAGGGTGGCAGGGAATTCTAAACAAAGTGGGCATCAGGCTTAGTGATGCCCTTCTTACTAACAAGACATTTGTCTTTTGGCTGCATCAGCACCACATACATTGTCTCATTTCACTTACATCATTTATTAATATTCATTTTCTGTTTCAACGTTTTATGAAAACAATGTTCACAGAGTTAAATCACATTCATTTTATTGGCACTCATATCTTCAGCTACTCTGTTGTTTTAAATTCTCTTTTAACCTGTATATGTGTTTCTATCTTTTTCAGAGCCTCTTACTTAAGTGTATATAATGTTTCCAGTCTAACTTTCAAATCGCTCATTATATAAACTTGAAAAAAATTATAGTACATGCTCATAATTTAAAATAAATAATGTATTTAAATCTTTGCTTTTTAATTTTATTTATGTATTGCCTCTGTAACTAATAATAATACTTTGATTACTTCCAACTAGTTAACATTTCATCAACTAAGTGCAGGTTATAAATTCCCCTTGTATTGGACACCTAGGTTGTTTATCATACTTTTCTCCTAGGAAAGATCTTCTCATAAACATTTCCAGTGTCTCTGTACAAAGTGGACTTGCTGCAAGACAGATACTCACCCTCTTAAAGTATCTTTGTGCTGAGGGTCTTTGCTCAAAATAGCTGAATTTGTTTATACAACCTACTGTGAGTGAGAGTTTGGAGTCCCTACATACTCAATAGCATCTTATTTTATTTTTATTTTAAATGTGCAGTATCATTTAGCACCTTTCCACCCTCAATGGCTTCATTACTTACTCAGAAGTATGCCCACAGGAAACAAAGGGCACTCAAATCCCACATTATCTAACATACTTAATGCCTAGAATTACAATTGTTAGAAACATATATGATAACAACCAATAAAGCTGTCTGAGAAAAAAAAATTATCACTCTTATCTACTCTAATTTTAAGAGAATTATGTAAATGCCATGATTTCAATCATGCATGATTTTAGTTAATATTTCTTGGTACAATAACTCAATATCTCCTATCACTTCCATTACAAACTTTTGGTAAATAATCTTGGTTAATTTTTACCTCAATTTTCAATTTAAGTTTTAAAATAAGTTAGATGGTTTTCTAAAATATTACTGAAATTTTAATTATGCTTATATTAATTTGATGGATTTATCCTAGGACACTGCCATCTTTACAATGTTGATTTATACAATCCATAACATAGTATAACTCTTACAGGATTTTGTATTTTTTAACATTGTTATTTTTTTCTATTAACCCCTTATACATTCATTGTCACATCATTTAAATATATTTTTATAATTTTCAGTTAATATGCATTATCAGTGCTGTACTTTTTAGAATAATAATAAAAAAAAAAAGTTTAGCAGCAAGGCCTCTATTCCATGACCAGAATTCCATAGTGCTGCTTTTGCTGGGGCTTCAAGAGTCAGTAGTAAAAGGGAGAGTGACAGATGAGAAAACAGAAATGGTTAAATCTGAGTTCCTTTTTCAGTCACCGGAGACATATGTGAGACCCAAGCTTGCTGTGCCAGCTCAAGGGTGGTCATCATATATTTATCTCTTTCTGATGTGGTTGGAATTAGTGTTCCTCCATCCATACCATTATCTTTCTGAACAGGTTCTGCAACTCCAGGTACAGAACATGTATTACAAACCAATCTGACAGTCCAACCCAATCACCATGATGGTGTCAGAGCACATGGTATGAGTAATCTGTCAAGTTGTCTTGAAGGCCAGAATTCCTTATCAGTTGGTCAGGAATGGCAGGTCTTGATCATTCTGAAGGGTTTGTGTCCAAATGGGAATCTTGGGACTGCGGGGGTAATTTGTTACCACATGGGAATTCATCCAGGGGCAAAAAAAGGTCATGAAGAAAGAATATCTCAAAGAAGTCCAAGAGGGAGATTCCCCTCTTGCCATCTTGAAAGAAAAAGTCCCTTTGATACCTTTGAAAGAGGCTAACAGGCAGTTTGATATTTCCATTGTATTAATGAGCTTAGTGCCTCCCTCAGACCCCTTGTCCATGAAGGCTCCTTCAGCAGGGTGACTCAATACCATCCTGTCCATATCCTAAGGCCAGCTTTGAGCCCTCTCCCCTCACCTAGGCTTCAGTCCCTCCTCTCCACAAACATATGCTGGTTCTAAACAGTCTCCTTCAGTGATCCTAGCTGGACCCACAGCCATCACGCTTCCCACCTCTTTGTTCATCTGCTCTGAGACATCTGAAGTTTTCTTCACAAAGTTAGTTCAGATTCTCTGTCTTCCTTGTCCACCCCTCTGATGGCTCCTCTACCACCGTTGCTGAGCTCTCCTGTCCTCACTAGGTAATAACATCTTATTGTATTGATATTATTACTCAATTGTCTTATCTCTTCCACCAGATAATATCTGGTCCATGAGGACAGAAGCACTTCTTATCTTGTCCTCCCTGTTTCCTGAGCCCCTAGACCTAAGTCTGACACATGGTAAGTGCTCGTTGAATGTGTGGATGGACAGATATCCAGCAGTTGACTATCTTTCATCAGACACAGTGGGCACTGTCTTCCTGGTCCTGTCCTGATCCATGATGAACTTGGTTTCCAGGGAAGCCTGACCATGGTATTGAGGAATTGATATGGTTTGGTCTTGTATCCCCACTTGAATCTCATGCTGAATTATGATATTAAGTGTTGGAGGAGTGCCCTCATGGGAGATGATTGGATCATAGGGACAGATTTCTCCTTTGCTGTTCTCATGATAGTGAGTGAGTTCTCATGAGTTCTGGTTGGTTAAAAATGTATAGTAGTTCCCCGTCTCTCTCTCTCTCTCCCATTCTGCCATATGACAATGTTCTAGCTCCCATTCATCCTTCCTCCATGATTGTAAGTTTCCAGAGACCTCTCAGGCACACTTTCTGTACAGCCTGAAGAAGTGTAAGTCAATTAAAGACTGTAAGCCTTTTCTTCATAAATTACCCAGACTCAGGTAGCTCTTTATAGCAATGTGAGAATGGACTAATACAGATATTAATTTCAATATATGACAATATGGCAATTTGTTACTGCCAAGGGTTTGATATAGGGGTAAAATTGCAAGATGACTGGGAAACATTATCTAGACCACGTTTGCTGTAGAGCAACTGATACTCCACATTTTGTCCACCAAATAAAACCAGGGTTATGCAGCTTATTTGGTGAATGGATGGAGGCTGCACAGGGAAACTCCATCACTGGAAAGACAGCATGTTTTGTCTTTCTGTAGTGGCCTACACTTCTGTGTAAACATTAATGCTTGTACGCCCAGATAAACATAAATAGCCAGCCTTATCCCCAGACTGTAGCCCAGAATTGCTCAACAAAACCTGCCAACCAGGACAGGACCCTGAGGGCAATGATCGTTTTCATAGATTAAGAGCTCTGGAGCCATTCTTGGGAGCTGCTGGTACTAATTAACATGAAAATCATCCCCAGTGCTTGTGGCACTTCCAGTGCAAGAGATGGTGACCCTCTATCCTGGGGCCTCTGCCACTGAAGGAGGCTGAGTCAGCACAGACTGGACCCAGGACCCTGGAAATGGAAGAGACACAGAAATTATGATACTGTTCTAGAGAAAAGATAAGAAAGCAGAGTCCCTTGGGCTTCCTGGGTTCCTCTCCTGGTCGTGTGTCTAGTCTCCTGTACAGTGAGTGAGGACTATGAGGAAGCTCTCACACTCCTGCTCTCACAGCCCCCATGGTGGAGATTGGCCTGAGTCCTGCCTCCTATGCCTCCAGCTATGCCAGAGCTCCCCTAATCTTTCTCCTTTTCTTTAAACTCCTGGAGGGGAGAGTCCATCTATGCAAATGAGAGCCCCTCAGCTTCTTGATCACACCCTATGTTTGGGTCAGGGTCAGGGCCCTGTGCCTTTGGGTATGAGGGGAATAAGCAGGGGTGAAGCTGTGTTGTCCCAGGGATTCGGCAGATCACAGCTTTGAAGCCTTAGCAGAGGGCAGGAGACAGACAGGTGGATGATGCCAGCTCTGAGCACACCCAGACTCTTTAGAAACGGACCCCAAGCACTCTCTGATGTTCAGGTCCAGACCACTACTGGTTGATATGCTAACCATTCATTCCAGTTTAATATCATAATGGAAGTAAAATAAATTGTAAGCTGTATTTTTAAGAAACAGTCTATGTAATTTTTGCCTGGCTTGTGATCCTGTCCAGGTCCCAGCATCTACAGGACAAAACCCAACCTGAACTAAGGATGGAAGTGGATGACAGTGATGCACACTGAGGGATCATGTAGGCAAACTTCCTCTTTTTTCCCTGTTGTCTGGACTCAAAGTCTCCAAGCCATGAGGTGAGCATATGACTGACCCCAGCTGCAAGTACAAGGTGCATTGTGCTGTCCAGACCAATCAGACAAATCAGCATGATAGCGTCAGGGAAGATGGTGTGAGTGATCTGGTCTAGTATTCCCAAAGGCAAAAATTCTTGGTCAGTTGGTCAATGCATTTTGTTATTCTGGAGGATTTGTGTGTTAATATGATACCACAGACTGAGCAGTATCTTGTTTGCACATGGAATTTAGCCTAGGGACAGGACAGTACATGGAGAAGAGACATCTCGAATAAAACTAATGGTGGGATTCCCCCCTTGCCATTTGAAGAGAAAAATGTCCTGTGACAACTTTGAAAGAGGCTGGGAGGCTGTTGTCTAAGTTTCCATCATGGTGATGAGCTCAGGGCCTCCCTCAGCCTCTTTGCCTATGGAGGCCCATGGGCAGGGGGTTCACATCCACCCCATCCAGTTTTCAAGGCTACTCCTGAGTCCTCTCTCCTTACAGATACTTCAGTCCCTCCTCCCACAAACACACGGTAGGCCTGACCTTTCTGTCTAGTGACCCCAGCTGACCCCATGGACTTACGCTTCCAGGCTCCTTGTTCATCTTCTCTGAGGCACTGTACTTTTCTTCATAAACTTGAGTCAGATCCTGTTTCTTCCTTGCCCAACCTTCTGATGGCTCCTCTACCCGCAACTGAGCTCTCCTCTGCTCACTACATGATGACATAATATTGTTGCACTGATATTTTTACTTGATTGCCTTATCTCTTCCACCAGTCAGTGTCAGCTCCATGAGGACAAGGTCGCTTCCTCTCTTGTTCATCCTATGCCTTGACCCCCTGGATCTAAGCCTGACACACAGTAGGTTCTCAGTGAATGATGTGGATGGACAGACCTCTGAGAGTCAACTATCCTGAGATAGACACTATGACCCTGGTCCTGTTTTGACCCATTATGGACTTGGTTTCCAGGACAGACAGATCTTGGTATTGAGGGATTTCTCTTAATATGAGACAATATGACAATTTGTTACTGCCAAGAGTTGGATGTGAGGGTAGAACTGAGAGGACAGGAACACATTCCCTAAAGTGTGTTCACTGGAGTGAGTTGTAAAATCTAATTTTTACCAAACAAATGAAAACAAATATTAAGCAACTGACTTGCCCAAGAAGTAGGGGCTGCACAGAGAAGCCCCATTGCTGGGTGGGCAGCAGGTTTTCCTCCCACTTCCCCACTGACCTGCAGCACTGCCTGAGCCTTGGTGCTTGTATTTCAAGCTGAGCATAAAAATCAGTCTTTTCCTCTGCCTGGAGTCCAGAGATGCTCAGAGAAGCCGTGTTCCTCAGCATGGAACCTCAGAATTGGGCTTATGTCCCCAAGGGTTGATGATTGCTTTCATATATGTGGATCTTGGGGTCACTCAAAAGGATGTTTGTACCAAAGCACATGCCCATGCCCAGAATTGCTGTTGCTTCTAGTGCAGGAGCTGGTACCCATTGCCCCACAGATGCAAGAAAGGCAGGTGGCAGGGTCAGAACAGACTGGGCTAAAGACCCTGGACCTTAGGACAGACACAGGGTGACAGGTGTTTCAGTGCAGAGTCCCTGTTATTTTGATCACCAGCCCTGACACTGAGCCCTATCCACCTGTGCAATAAAGGATAAGGGGAAAGAAAGGCCATAGTAGAGACCTACACACAGCTCTACATCCTGAGGATCATCAACTGGGCCTGGGCTCTCCAAGTCTCTCTTACCCCTCCAGCATCTCAGGGTAAGGAGGGCAACCTTTATACAAATCAGCCTCATCCCCTGAGTTGTCCAAGCCCCTTTCTGGGCCACGACTTTGACCCCTCCCTGAAAAGCTGACACAGGAAGTGGGTGGCCCTGGTTGATGCTGTTCTGTGACTTCTCAAGGGCCTATAAGGACACAGCTGCTGGTCTTGTGAGCAAAGGTTGGGGAGTTGCAGCTCAGGGTTGGGGGTGGCTCTCATATGGGGTCCCCAGCACAAGCTTTAGGGACAGACCACAGAATAGCCTGCTGCTTGAGGTCCAGATGCACCCATGTATCCTGTCTCCTCCTCTGTTTACTTCATCCTGAGGATGAAGATGGGCAGTGTTTAGGCCATAACCCACCTTAGTTTCACATCTCCCTACACCCTCCTTCCTGGATGTACTTGCTCAGCTCACTGTGAGGTTTACAGGGCAGTTCTGGGAGCCCGTTCAGCCTGAGGAGACTCCACTAGGGGACATCAGAGTGGGAAGCCCAATGGGAACAGAGTACTGCTTCCCTCCAGGACACCAGGAGCTGCTCCCTCTTTCTTCTCCCTGGGCTGTCTAGAGCCTGCACCCAGACTGCCTTGCTTCTCTTGGGGCCTATTTCTTCTTCTCCGCCCCTCAAGAAATTAGGTTGCAGAAAAGGAAAGGTTAAAAAATAAATTTTAAAAATATTTGCCAGCCCCAGGCCTAAATTCTAGGGCAGCGTGACACTGAGTGCAATTTTGAGAGAGGAGAGAGAGAGGGGCTCCAGTTAGTTTTCTGGTTCCTAATTGGACTCACTTGGGCACAGAGAGGCAATTAACATCTCTCAAGGGGCAGGGTCAGCATTCTCTAAATCTGTCCTTAATGCATGGAAAGATGACTCTTACAGGGTTTGGAAACAATTTCTAAGGCTCATTTTTCTTCTATCAAGAGAAAATAACTCCACCAGCACTGAATTCAGTACATTTGGAAAATTAGGCAACATTTTATAGTCATCATGAGGTTTTTGTTTCTGTTTTTGGTTTTCCTGAAACTTCAGGAAAATTGGATGAAAAATTGAGAGTAGAAACATTTTAAACCAGAAGGTGCTTCCAAGTGGAGTGTGTACATATAAAACATATTTGAAAATTTAAAACTTGTCATATAACCAGACCTTGAGCAGGCTAAGGTTTCTGTCCCACTTCCTCATCTGCCTGTGTCACTGTGTGAATGCCACTGTCTCAGGTCTGACAGTAGTATCCAGCCTCATCCTCAGACTGCAGGTTGAAGTTGGTGAGGTAGTGCTCAGCCCCAGAGCTGGAGCCTGAGAAGTGATCAGGGATCCCACCCCACTTTCTGTGACTGTCATCACTGTAAAGCTTCATCAAGTACTGAGGGGCCTTCTTTGGCTGCTACTGAAGCCATGAGATGGTGTAGCAGCTGTACCCACTGCTCAGAGTGCAACTGAGCTTGACCGAGGCTCCTGAGGAGGCAGAGGCAGAGAGTGATTGAGTCAGGACAAGAGGGAAGGACATTCCTGGCATAAGTTTGGGAGATGGTAGGTCCACCAGTGAGCTGGAAGGTCAGGGTGCTGAGGGCTGTCCTGACTTGGGCAGTAGAGGAGGAGGGTGAGAGGAGGAGTGGGGTTCAAGCCATGGTGCAGACTCCCCAGAGCTCTGCTGAAGCTGACAGATGCAGGTGTTTCCTACCTACTCGGTAGTCCCAGAGGAGAGACAGGGGCTCTTCATGCAAACGAACAACTTTTCCCCTGACCATTCAGATCACTCCCTGTGCCTGAGTAGGGCAACATTTCTGGGAGGGGTTGCCTGGGCTGGTCCTGGCCTGATGCTCTCAAGAGGGTCATCTAGCTGCTGGCCCCAGTGAGCCCTGCATGGAGACCAAGTTCAAGTGTCTAGTTTTCTAGCTGACAACTGCACAGAGACTTCAACAGCAGGCCCACAGCACACCCTTGTACCCATGCCCAGGTCCATGTGTCTGTGACCAGATGCTAGGGGGTCCTGAGAGAGATTTTTGCCCCTACTGTGGCCTTGACCACTGCCTACTCTCTGTCCAAGGGCAAAGTAAGACCCCTCCTCAGGGTAGCCTCCTATTTTATTTCAGACTTTAGTTGTCTATTTAAATCTCTTCAGTGTGAACAGGACACACGATACACCCCACTTTGTAAGGAGTCCTCCGGGGAAAGGTATCTCTCATACACATTCTACTTGGTAGTTGTCATGGGATAATTGACATTGACTGGAGCAGAATGTTTGCATTCTGCAGTCGTGGAAATGTGAGAATGGATTGGACTGTTGGCTGCATGGCCATTTGCTTTTGCAAAAGCACATCAAGCTGTACAATTAAGACCTGTGAGTTTTACTTTTTATAAGTTATCTTCCCATACACTAAATAGAAAAAATATAAGAAAATGGTTACTTGGCCAGGCGCAGTGGCTCATGCCTGTAATCCCAGCACTTTGGGAGGCCGAGGTGGGTGGATCACGAGGTCAGGAGATCGAGACCATCCTGGTCAACATAGTGAAACCCCGTCTCTACTAAAAATACAAAAAATTAGCTGGGCATGATGGTGTGTGCCTGTAATCCCAGCTACTCAGGAGGCTGAGGCAGGAGAATTGCCTGAACCCAGGAGGCGGAGGTTGTGGTGAGCCGAGATCGCACCATTGCACTCCGGCCTGGGTAACAAGAGTGAAACTCCATCTCAAAAAAAAAAAAAAAAAAAAGAAGAAGAAGAAAAGAAAATGGTTACTTTTCAGACAAAAACCAATGGAATTTGTCACCCACAGAACTGCTCTAAAGGAAATTCTAAAGCCATTTTTTCAGCAAGATGAAAAATAATATCAGTAAGTTGTCCCCCAAATTAGAAATAAACATTTTTAAAAGTGTTTTTATAAAAAAGGATAAACTCAAAGGAAAATTGAGTATATAAAAGAAAGATTTTTACATCAATTGGTGTGCACATGCATATATGTGTACATGTCATGGTGCATGTGTATGTGCTTATGAACACATATCAATAGATGTGCATGCATATTTGTGAACATGGCATAACCATGTGCTTGGATATTAGGTAAGTTGCTAGAGAGTAAATGGAATTGAAGTTTCTACATTCCGACTCTATACTCCCTGAAGTTCTACTTTAGACACTGAGCTGCCCTAGTCTTTTTATAGTTTCCCAATCAAGGGGACAGATTTTCTACCTCGAAAAGAAACTTAATGTAGGGCTGTCTCCACCTCACCTGTTGGCCCGAATGCTCCCAGGCCAACAGGAAAATGAGAAGAGGAGAAGAGCTGAGCCGTAGAAAAATTTCCAATGGGCAGAGAATGCCTGGCTTTTGATAGGCCCCAGGTCCTAGCAGATCAAAGCTTTGGGCCAATCAAAGTTTGGGGAACTTGCCATCTGATCAAACCGTAAGGAGACCCTGAGTGTTTTCCCAGTTTGTGGGACCATGTCAGGAGAATTTCAATGTGCCAGATTGACTGCAGGGCCCCAGTTTCTATCAAGCCACTCTGACAGGCCTGAGCCCTTCCCTGCAGAGTCCTAGATGGCCTGGATCAACTTTGCTGGTGCTGCTGCTCACCACCTCAGAACGGGTTTATCAAAATTCCAAGTTTAGATGAGGATTGTTGGCCCAGGGGAGACAGTATCATTGGAACTAATGTAGAGAAGGCTTGTCTTCCATCAGCATAGCATAGAGTAATAAGCTTTTAAATTAGATGGAATAGAGCAACCACAAAAAAATCAAGAAAAAAAATAAATTTATCTTTCCACTATTTAGTATCCTGGGTGTAAAAAATTAAATTATTTCTACTGCTCGTGTATTGGGTAAACTCCTCACCAGTTTCAGGATCTTAGATTTTTTCTTATTTTATCTCTTTTTAAACCTTCATTTCTTATTCAAAAATACATCCCAATGCCTTACAGTTAGTATCCAGCTATGTGGAAATAATAAGAAAACATCTCTGTTTTTCAAGTATTACATTTTTTTACCCATGAATTATCAGTAGTGGGCCAGGTGTGGTGGCTAATGCCTATAGTTCCAGCACTTTGGGAGGCCAAAGCAGGAGGATCACTTGAACCTAGACAAGTCTGGGCAACAGAGTGAGACCTTGTCTCTACAAAATGCATAATCAGCCAGGCATGGTGGTGCCTGCCCATAGTCCTAGCTACTTGTGAAGCTGAGGTGAGAGGATTTCTTGAGCCTGGGAGGTTGAGCCTGCAGTGAGCCATGATTGCACCACTGCATTGCAGCCTGGGCAAGAGAGTGAGACAGTCTTTAAATAAATAAATAAATAAATAAAGCCAGGTGTGGTGGCTCACACCTGTAATTTCAGCACTTTGGGAGGCCAACGCAGGCAGATCACCTGAAGTCAGAAGTTTGAGCCCAGCCTGGCCAATATGGCAAAACGCCTTCTCTACTAAAAAGCAAAAATTAGCCGGGCATCATGGCACATGCCTGTAATCCCAGCTACTCAGGAGGCTGAGACAGGAGAATCATTTGAATCTGGAAGGCAGAGGTTGCAGTGAGCCAAGATTGAGCCACTACACTTCAGCCTGGTTGACAGAGTAAGACTCTTTCTCAAACAACAACAAAAATAGAAACAATAAATATCCACATTGTATGTTTATGTGTTGTCTTTTTTTTTTATTTTATTTTTTATTTTTGAGACAGAGTCTCACACTGTTGCTTGGGCTGGAGTGCAATGGTGCAATCTCTGCCTTCTGGGTTCTCTCAATTCTCCTGCCTCAGACTCCCGAGTAGCTGGGATTACAGGTACACACCACCACGCTCAGCTACTTGTTTATATTTTTAGCAGCGATGGGGTTTCACTATGTTGGTCAGACTAGTACAAATTCCTGAGCTTGTGATCTGCCCGCCTCAGCCTCCCAAAGTGCTGGGATTGCAGGTGTGAGCCACGGCACCTGGCCTGTTTATGTTATTAATTAAGGATTACATGATAAAACTTTTCCATCCTATAACTTTCATGTAATGTTTCCTGTAAATATATGGATACACATTAAGGTCAAAAAATATGTAATGAAGATTTAGTTACACTTCACCCAGTTTCCCCCAGTGTGCTATCTTACAGCATAATACACAATATACAATATCAGAATGATGCAATTAACATTGAAGTAATGCTTTATGCCATTTTAACTACGTGTTTATTTGTGTTATCATTTTACTTTTGTGTATATACTTCCATTTAGAGTTTACTACAGAATCACATGCTTGTCTTTTGCTTTTTATTTTTCTCAATGTGACAAATTCTGTGTTTTAATATATGTGCTGGTTTCACTTACATTTAATAAAATGATTAACATGGTTGGATTTAAGCTTAAAATTTTAATATAAGTTTTCTTTTTGTCTCCATAATTTTTGTTCTTCTTTGCCCTGTTCTGTTACTTTTTGATTATTTGAACATCATTTAGTAATCTCTTTTGATTTTTATCTTGGTTTTATATTGTTATCTCTGTACAATTTTACACTGGTTGCTATAAAGATTACAACATGTATGTGTAACTATTCATAATCTATTTCTATTTAATAATAGGGCTAATATTTTCCCTCTCACATAGACCTTTTACATTCCCCTCTTTCAGTTGAAATTGTCATGTAGAGTATCTTTTTTATAATAGAAATTATATCAAAGATGCTATAATTTAGCTTTTGATATGGATAATTTACAGAACTTAAAAACTAAAAATCAGGTATTTTACTACTATACTTATTGATTATTCTTCCTGCATTCTTTGAGTTCAATGTTTCTCTCTATTATTGTTTATCTTCCACCTGAAATTTTTCCTTTAGAGTTGATTTGTTTTTATTTTTTTTTAGCACATCTAAAAGAGGTAAAATGTTTTTGGTGTTCTTCATCTGGCAAGGTCTCATTTTTTTACCTATTTTTAAAACAAATATTTATTGGATATAGCCTTATGACTCAAGAGTTCTTTCATTGTTTGTTTTGACATTGTTAGAATACAACACTGCCATTTGGTCTTGGATGTATACTCATATACATTTTCTGCTTTCATAATTTTGTAATAAATTCCAGTAATTTATTATTACATGTTTAGGCATTTTTAAAAATCTATCTGTTTTGCATCACTGAGTTACTTAGGTCTTTAAATGCATGTTCTTTATGGAAAGTCCTTAGTGGTGACCAGTGGCTGGGGAGAAAAGGTGAAGAGTGACTGCTAATTGTGGGATTTTTCATGGGGTGATGAAAATGTTTTAAAACTAGATTATTGTGATAGATGCATAATTATGTAAACACAATAAGACAATTTAATTGTACATTTTATACTAAGTGAAATTTATCTCAATTTTTCAAATAGAGACAGACTATGTGAGAACAAGGCCCACTGACCCATTGCAGGGGCCTGTGGCTGAGTCTCACTTTCTCCTATATTTCAACTGTAGGACCAGCCACAGACACCTCCTTGTTTGTCACAGGAAAGTATCAGGTGATCAGCCTCAGGACAGGCCAAGGGTAGGTTTTTGTCTCGGTTTCCCACGTGTCTGCAGCACTGTGTGAGCGCTGAAGCTGTTGTCCCATGCCGAACAGTAATAATCAGCCTTGTCCTCAGACTGAAGGCCTGAGATGGTCAGGGAGGCTCTGGTCCTAGACTTTGAGCCAGAGAAGTGCTCGGGGATCCCTGAGGGCTGAGAATTTCCAAGCATCACAGTTTTGGGAGCACCGTGAGAAATCTGTTGGTACCAGCCCACATTATAACGTCCAATGTTGTTGCTGTTTCCAGTGCTGTCCCTGGGCCTGAACTTGGGGAAGGCTGAGTGTGGGGTGGGGCTAGGGGAGCCTCTTCTGGCCCTGGGAGGTTCCAGCTGCTGGGGACCAGGAAGAACAGAGCAGAGGGCCTAGAGCAGAGGTCCAGGGCTTGGCTTCCCAGTTGAGACCTCCACAGACCCTCAGGGACAGGCCACTTTCCTCCACTGTCTCAGAGCCTAGGTTTGTTTCTGACTAGCTTGAAGATCCTGGAACAATGCTAGCTTTCAGCACTGCCTTGCACACACCATCCCCTCACAAAAGCAGGGCTGATGCACCTCTATCCCCACCCCAGGCTCTGTGTTACAGGTGCTCACCACAGCACATTTCTTGCTGCAAAGATGTGGCCTCCTTGGCATGAGGTCATCCTCTGCTTCTTCCCCATTTAGATTTTGTTGTGGTTGGGGCCACAGGTGAGTGACCCTCAGAGATAACATGTCCTGTGCCCAGTGGCCAAAAGAGAATGGAGGTTAACAAACCTCCCCAGCCTGCATATGAGCCTGAGGGCCACTGCTGCTCTTTCTCATCACACTCCACATCCCCCATAGCAAGCCAGGCTCCATGACCCTCAACACTTGTCCCCATCATACCCATGATGGGGTGAGATTTTTAACAGAAATGCACAGGAAAATTATTTTAAAAAAGAAGCCATCATTATTAAAGAGAGAAAGGTCTGCTTCTTTTGTGGATACTGGGACCTGAGGAAGATGACCAAGGACACCACTCTTCTCAGAGGCAAACAGGAGCCACAGCCCAGAGAGGAGCCACCAGGGTGACCAGATTTCTGCACCAGGTGGGCTGTACACAGAAGGGTGAAATTAGGAATGGGGGAGGTTAAGAGTAGAAGGGTTAGAGTTTTGTGAAAAAAATCAACAAGAGGACCCAGAAGTTCCAAGACACCCTATCTATGCCCTCTACTCACAGTCCATTATTTATCAATTCATATATTCTTTTTTTGGCGGGTAGGGGGGTATTTGAGAATAGATTTTGCTCTTATTGTCTAGGCTGGAGAGTAGTGGTGTGATCTCGACCTCCTCAACCTCTGCTTCCAGGGTTCAAGCAATTCTTGTGCCTCAGCCTCCTGAGTAGCTGGGATTACAGGCGCTTACTACCATGCCTGCCGAATATTTATACTTTTAGTAGAGACAGTGGTTTCACCATGTTGGCCAGGCTGGTCTCAAATTCCTGACCTCAGGTAATCCACTTGCTTCAGCCCCTCAAAGTGCTGGGATTACATGCATGAGCCACCGCACCTGGCCTCAAATATTCTTTTACAGCACTTACTTTGTGTCAGAAACCATTCTATTTGCATCATAAATGTTAATACGATTATTTTTCTGAGGACCTAATCCACAAGTGTAGTTTCAGTGGCATTGTGTGCTGATATAAGATTACACACACACGCACACTTATACACATACAAACATGTACAAGTGTGTGTATGTGTTTAGTGCTTTAATCTGCATGAGTCAGAAAAAAGTTAGTGTGGTAACTTTCATAGTGATCTACACAAAACAAAAAGATGTCTGTGACCTTGACAATTTGATTCATTGTGGTAACACTAAAACCTGTATATTGTTATTACTTAGTAGTCAGCAAATATTCTTGATTGAAAACTTAGTGAATATTTAAACACACACACACACATACACACACACACACACACACACACATTTCCACCTATCCCAACCCTGGGCTATATATATATATATATATATATATATATATATATATATGATGAAAATATTATTTCAGTCTTTCCCTTTTATTTGATAATAATTCTTCATCTAAATTCTCAGCCAGTTTCTTGGGAGCCACCCGAGATAGATCTACTTTCTCACACACAAGCTCCAAGCCCTCTCCATGTCCGATGTGTTCTATAGCATAAAGTAACAATGAATCTGTTCTCTCCTCTTTATCCCCACAGTAACTCACCTAGATCTTTACACCAGGATGACAGTAGCAACCCCATCCTGTCTTCCTGTCCCAGGCCTCTCCATTCTATTCTCATTACAGCTAGAAAGTCACTGACCAAATGCCAGTGTGAGTTCATCTTTCACCTCACAGCCCTTAAATGATTCTATGTGCTTTTCTCAGGGTTCATTATGCTGATCTGCCCCCAAGTCTGCACCCCAGCTCTGAAGCCACCCTAAGTCAGAGATGTTGGAAACAGTGACTCCATCTTGAATAGGGGCTTGGTAAAATGAGGCTGAGCCATGCTGGGCTGTATTTCCAGGAGGTTAGGCATTCTTAGCTACAAGATGAGCTAAGACCAGACCAGACTGATGTCACAAAATACAGGTCATAAAGACCCTGCTGAAAAGATGGGTTGCACTAAAGAAACCTATCCAAATCCACTGGAATCAAGATGGTGAGGAAAGTGACCCTGGGTTATCACCACAGTTACAAATGCTATGGCAACACCCAGAAGTTACTCTATATGGTTTCTATTTTTGAAAAGAACTTCTGAAAACCTAATTAAATAATCCACTCCTTGTCTAGCATATGATCAAGAAATATTCATAAAAATAGCCAACCAGCAGTGTTTGGTGCTGTGTTGTCTATGGAGTAGCCATTCTTTTGTTCTTTTGCTGTTTAATAAACTTGTTTCCACTTTATAGACTACCACAAAACTTTTTCTTGTGTGAGATCCAAGAACCCTCTCCTGGGATCTGGGTGAGGACCCCTTTCCAGTAACACCTGCAGGGAGCACATTCTGGCCCCTTCCCTGCTCCACTGACTGGAGGCACAGGCCAGGGTAACGTCTCTCATTGACTTGAATGACCAGTGACCCATCTTTGCATTCTCAACTCTGATTAGAATTGTCTGATCGTCACCCTCCACCCACTGCACTCCTGCTCATTCTGAAAGTCTCGCATGAAACCATACTTCTTTAGATTAGGCCTCTTTGGCAACTTGGCACCAGCTCTCACTCCCACACCCATATAAAAACGCTTTCCCATATGGATCTCTTGTTCTACTCTCTCTCTCTCTCTCTCTCTCTCTCTCTCTCTCTCTCAGCTCCTGCTCAGTAGCTGAAGCAGATTTGGGACCACAAACACACGACTGGTAGAGCTTTGCTTTTGTTTTTAACTGGGAAAATTTTTATAACTCCTTCAGATAAAACACACGTGGATACTGGGGAAGAATTCAGGGAAACCTTTCTCAGGGGCCTCATCTAATATTTCTGATACAGGCTGGTCTTTGAGGCCTGTCCCTACCTGTGCAGTGAGATAGGAACAAGAGGAGGAGAGGAGTCCAGGCCATGGTGGACACAGTTCCTGATTCCACAGTGGGGCTGGGCTGCCCCAGGCCTCCTTTTCTTCCCACCATCTGCAGAGAAGGGGCTGCTCATGCAAATGTCTTTTCACAGAGGGACTACCCAGACCCTCCTTGAGCCCTGGGACTGGAGCTCAGCTCACACTGCAGCCTGAGGAGGAAGAAGGTAGACTTTCCCTCATTGGGAGAGCCCTGGGAGGAAGGACTTGCTGAGACCACACACAGGTCCCTGATCAGGGGACTCTGCCAGGCCAGAAAGGACACAGCTCCTGAGTCCCCATCAGTGACCACAGGACTCAGCTCCCAGGTCCAGGCTTCTTGGAGTATATGGTTTTTACTGAGCTGTGTCCTATGCTAGCTACAGGGCACACTCTTTTCCATGGCCCAGTTACCTGACTCTGTAGTTCACCATCCATCATCTGGATCCTACATTCTGTGATCCTGTTATGTTGTACTTTATTATTGTAGTTTCTCACTCTCAGAAAGAGTCTTTGTTTATATGCGGTAAAAACTCATACAAATGTAACTTTTTAAGGTGTGTGTACCCCCAGAGCATATTCTGGAAAAAGTTAAATGGCACACCTGTGCCATCTGATCAGCATCACAGCATCACAGACACTGTTACAGTTGAGGTGGTTTGAAAAGTGTATAGGGGCTGTTCAAGAAATGGCATTGAATAAAAAGTTCCCAGGAGATAAGGTTGGTGGTGTTCTTAAAATATGTGAATTCAGCAAACATTTCACACAACACTTCAACTCTAACAGCACACAATGCTTTTAGAGTTTTGATAGGACTTAGATATGATTTACTAGATATTCATGGTCTTAGTAGGCCTAATATTTACTAATTAATACTATATACATAATTTTCATTTTATGAAGTGAGCTTTATTTTTTAAAGTTTGTAGTTTTCTAAACCGTTGTTTCATACATTTTGTATCAGAATTTGAACTTAATGTCATATAATTTGTTTACATTTAAACATTTTTTTTAAAACCTATATTTACTGATTCTTTGTTTTGGTTAATTATGAAGTGAAGTGAGACATTTTAATGTGTTTGTAGATGTGTTGAATACTTGGACAGGAAAATTTAGAAATCATCACCTCCTCATTATACTCCATATCCAAATTTACTTTAACTGTGTAAATGATCCCCAATTCTCAGCTCATGTGGCCATCCGGTAATAACCTACATACAAAAATCTCCTTCTTTCTCAGGTACTCTCTTCCCAAGTATCCAGAGAGATCTTTTTAATTCATAGGCAGGTCACCTCATGTATTAAAATCCTGCACTCACTCCTCATTGTTGTTTGCATAATACTCATACTCCCCAGCTTCCCTAAAGCACATTCCTGGTCTGTCCCCTGCTTGTCTAGTCCCTGCAAGACTCACTGGGTTTCCAGACTTATTCACTTCTCTGTTCAGGGAATCCTGAGCTTCTGTCCCTTCCATGGTCTCTATACCAGCTATTCCTCTGTCTGTTGGGAGGAGATGGGCTTCAACTGGACATCAGGGTAGAAGCTTATATTTTGGCAACTGTGAGAATTACAGTGTGTGTGTGTGTGTGTGTGCACACGTGTGTGTGCACGCGTGTGTGTGTGTGTGTGTGTGAGGTAATTCTGAAGTTACACAAACTATGGAGACTAGTTGAACAAACTCTCCACAGGCATAGACTAACCTTAACCATTCCTTCCACCACTCACGCTAATCTCTCACTGAATGATGTTAAAACGAATTACAAATATTACATCACTTCACTGGTTTCTGCTTTACTCTCTGTATATACAACTTTTTCATGTTTTAAAAATTTATAAATTTTTAATGTTTCCAGCCAGACACATCTTAGATTCCTTCCTTGTTCTGCTCCGCACACACACTTACTTTAATTCTTTTCAATTACTCTTTCATTCTGGATTGTAAATCACTAATTTCCCTTCTTCTTCACTGTCACAAATCTAGCAAAATATATTGTCATCTCTCTGTGAGATATTGTCTTTGATACCTAACTAGTTTCCCAGTCTCAGATGTCACCTCAGTTTATCCTTTAACACACTCTCCACTCTGTACCTAGAGAGCTCACAAATGCCAGATGAGAACACTTCAGTGACTCCCACAGCCCCTGTGATCAAGTTCCTGCTTTCTGGGATGCAACCTCTTAAAGATACATTCGTGTCCTTCCTTTAGATCATCCAGACTCTCCTAGAGTTGCTTCCACCGATCCTGTCCTCACTGAGATCTGCCACACATAGGCCCAATGCAAGCTCTCTTAATACATATAATGAACAACCAGATATTCTTTTTAAAAAAATGTTTTTGACAAATGCTGTTACCAATACCTGGAACATTCCATCACCTTCCTTATAGCTCATTTTCATTAATTCTAAAGACATCATAGCAGATATCACTTTTTGAGGTCAGGCTTCAGTGGCCCAAATCCTTCCCAAACACAAGCTTTTCCTGGGAGTTAACTCCATTGCACCCTCATGATAACCCTTAATTCCCCTGAAAGAGCTGAGTTCAAAAACTGGTGGAAATGGGAAAAGATGGGGCTCTAGATCTAGGGACAAGTTAAGAGACTTAGTTCCTGCAAACTACAGAGGAAAGTTGTGTTGGGGCATCATTGTTTCTGTTCCAGGGATAACAGGAAGGAACCAATTAACATAGTTAATGATAGGCAATCTATAAAATTGATCCCCGGTCACTACACAGAATTGAAAGACGGGGAAAAAAGTAGGTAAGTGATGATTCCTTTAGTTATTCCAGCAGCATTCTCAGTTTCTTCTGAAACTAAATCAGAGGCTAAGTGGAGACATCTAGATTCTCTGTCCTTTATCTCATTAAGAATGTATGGAATGCCTTATATCACAACCCAAAAACATTTAGAGTTGTGTTGAATATAAATATGTATCTAATGAAAAATTCTAAGCATTCTTTATTGAATTTATTGAGTTTTGCTAGTAATCCCAACTTTAAAAGAGTCCCTTTAGATAACAGCCCCATTAAACACCAAATAGCATCCAACAGAAACCCAGGCCACACCTTCTCACAGGCTCATTGACCCGTTCTTCAGGAGCATGAAAAGGTCAGAGGAATCTCCCAGGTTTTTATTTCATTTTCCTGTGGGCCTCCAACACAATTCAAGTATAAAGGCTGCTGTCCTGTACTAAATAGTGGTAACCAGCCTCATCCCCAGGCTGGAGTCCAGAAAAGGCCACACTTACTGACCTGAACCCAGGGAATCTCTGAGATCCTGAGGAGCCGTTATTCCTAAGATTAAGTGTTTGGGCCATATCCAGATGCTGCTGCAGCCAAGCTGTCCCTGGGTGACAACACTGTGCTGCTTCCCGTGAAGGTGATAGTGACCTAACATTCCAGGGACTTGGTCACTGAAAGAGGCTGAGTCAGCCATGCCTTGGACACAGACCCTGGAGGGTGAGGAGACAGAGAGAAAAACGAGATGAGGGAGAGGGAGTGGAGTCAAGGTGGGTGGAATCCTTGTGGAGTCTTCACCTCAGGACAGGTCAGCCCTCACCTGTGCAGAGAATGCAGAGAATGCCAGGTCGTGGTGCAGTCATCAAGAGACCTGCATCCCAAGACTCCAGCATGGACTTGAAATACTACTAATTCTTAGTCTCTGCAAGTCCCAATGGTGGAAATTTTTTTACATTCAAATATGTCCATTTTTAAAGGAAAAAACATCAGGACCCCAAATTCACTATGCCAAGGGAAAGCTAAACCTGGGAACTGAGTTGTGCAAAAACTGCCTTCCTTGTGTTCACAGAGGTAGCTGTAACTTCACATGTTGACTTGACCTGGTGTAAAACATAGATTCACCATTCAGAAAAGGCATGCATAGTTGACTTTCTCCCACTCATTTCTTTTCATATTTAAACTGTAGATTCACTGAGCTCCTCCAGACTCATCTGTCATTATTTCCTCTGATCCTGTCCTTACTGAGTCATGACAAGAATGTTACCATTTGCCTCATTGCCTACCCCTCTCTGTTTTTTCTCCTGCTTTTTCTTTTTCTCCTTCCTTTTTTTACTTATTCTTTCCCCTTTAAATATTCAAGTACTCAAAACCCTCTTTAGAAAAAGCACAGGATAAAGATTATACTGTGATTTGTGTTTTCTTTTACCTCTACATTGATTAAGATCTGCCTCAGTTCCTTTTTGGTTTACATCCTGGACTCTGGCCACTGCCAGCACCCCTCAGTCCAAGGTAATGCCTCTGTTTCCTTGAGGAGAAAGAGAAAGAAAAAAATTCAATTGATTCAGACCCCAGGGAGTTAGAGAGTCTGGACCTTGATGGCCCATTGGTCCTGAGAGATCCTGATAGCTGCAGTAGGCTCAGTGAGCTCACTGTGTGCTCAGCTCCCCTCCAGCCTTCTGAGGGCCTTCCCCAGATGGCAGGGCCAGACACACTCATCCTCTGAGACAACCCTGTGGGCCCTCTGTTGGCCAAGTGTCCCGTTACATCACCAAGACATAGCCTTGCTGACTCACTGAGGGTCTCACAGGTGTGGCCTTGATTATGCTGTTTACTCCCAAGATTATGGCTCTCAGGGAGGAGACTGGGAAACCAGAGGGACTGTCCTTAGAGATCATGGAAAGTGATCTGATGAGGAGATGAATGAGCAAGCATGGAAGAAACCAAAATGTACTTTTTATGGGCCTCAGCTTCACCTAGTACATGTTCCACTAAGGAAAGGAAAACCATCACCTTTGTTCAGGAAGAGGACTTTAGTTTACTTTTCAAATTGTTTCCTTGTTTCATATTCTTAAAGTCATTCCTCTCATTTCAGTTATGGCAATCGTTTCAGATATTCCCTATCCTTTTGATAATTGTGTCTTTTTGTTTGTTCTGCTTATGGAGCATAATTTTTTAAGGTCCATCTTTGTGGAGCATGTAGCACCTCTTCATATGTTTTAAGCTTGAAGAATATTACCTTAAATAGAATATAGAACTACTATATTTTAATGTGCAACATACACAGCATATATGTAAAGCATTATGTGCACACTTAATCTTCACAAAACACTTGTATTACAGACTCTGATCGGGGCTTCTGCAGGATTAGGTAACATCGTTTCCAATCTCATGTTGCTTAAAATACCATTTGAGCATTAAAAACTTAGTTCTATTATACTGTTTGGTTGATCAGATGGAAACAAGAAAGAGTTTTTTATTTTTCTTAAAGCTAGCCTCATGTTCAGTTGAATGTCATAAATGGGATGCAAGGCCAAGGGTATTCTGATGGCTGGCACATGCTCTTTATCAGAGTGGCATCAACTAGTGCTGACTTTGCCCTTCAGCAAGAGGACATTTGGCAGTGTCTGGAGACAGTTTGGTTGTCCCAGGAGAGAATGGAATGTTAACAGACTCTAATGGATAGGGCTGAAAGATGCTGCTAAACATCTTACACTGTCCAGGAGAGCCCCCAACACAGAATAGTAATAGAGTTGTGGCTCAGAAACCCTGATTTAAACATCTACCCCATGAATCAATCATCTTCCATCAAGATTTGGAAGGAGAGATTGGTATTTGAAAAGAAAATAGGGAAAGTTGTGAGAAGACAAGTGCAACTCAAACACTCAGGCAGGAGGAAAGAGCTGCACACCCTGGTGGGAAGAGGATGAGGCTCCCAGGGTGGGGATGTTCTGGGGAGTTCCTATCTCACTTCCCCATGGATCTGGAGCACTGTGAGATTGTAGCTGTCATCATAGGACTGACAGTAGTAGCCTCATCCTCGGCCTTTAGCCCAGAGATGGTCAGGGAGGCAGAGTTAGAGCTATCAATGGATCCAGAACACTGATCAGAGACCCGAGAGGGTCTTTGGTTAACATTGTTAATTGCAGTGGTGGGGGCACTTTCCCAGGCACTGCTGGTAGCACTACACATATTTACTATCAATGCTGCCACTACTGTGGGTGCAGGAGATGGTGACTGTCTGCCCTGGAGACCCCAACACAGAATGAGGCTGAGTGAACACAACCTCAGCACAAGACCCTGCAAGGAGGGAGCAACACAGAGATCAGTGAGGACAGATCAGGGCTGGTTACAAGGGGGAAGGCAGAGGATATCCCAGGTGATATCCAGGAGCCCTCCCTGAATTCCCTGCAGGCAGCCACCTGTGCAGTGAGCCAGGAGGGTGGGGAGGAGTGGAGTCCAGGCCATGGTGGAGATGCCTTAGGTTCTGCTTCCTGAACCACAGCCAGGAATAAGCCACAAACCCTTCTTATCTTTCACTGTAATGCTCAAGGTGGGTAGTCTCCATGCAAATGTCTCCTTTTCTGGAGCATGCACAAGCCCCTCCTTTGACTTCAGACTGTTTCTGGCTGAGAAATAAAGAGGCTGTACAAGGAGAAGGGGCTACACCTCATGGAGGGCACAAGAACACCTGCAGGGGGGGCAGAAAACAGCTGAGCTGGGGAGCCTGAGCAGTGCTTAAACCACAGCGCCCTATGGTGGCTGAAGAAGTCACGTTGACCCTGGGCAAGTGTTGGTTCCCAGGGCCCCTGTCCTTCCATCCTGCACTCCTCACAATTTCAGCTGCTGCCCAGGGGATCTCTGCTCAGCACCCAATGCTGATGATACCTTTAAACTTTTTATTAAAAAGATGAGTAAAAAGCCAGTAGAGCCAGTACTCTGGCTAAAACATTTAGATTCACTTTGTGTTGTTGGGGGTGATGAGTATCAGGGAAAACAGGCTGTGTTTCAAGAAAACAGAGGCAATGTCTCTGTCTTCTCCAGGAACGATCACATAGGGTGAGGTCATGGGCCCTTCGCTGAGAAGCGAGCCAGCCCTTCAGGCAGGGAGAGAGAGAGGAACCCTGGGATCAGGGATCAGATTTCATCATCAGAGACGCCAGGAGAGCAGAAAGACTCTGAGGACACAGAAGGGATGGGCCCAGCTGTGAGTGAGGGGAAAGTTTACTAATAGCCCTTAATGAGTTTCATGAAGGTAGGATAGAAAGTCAATAGACCAGATAGTTGTCAGAGAGCCTTTAAGGGAATCTACACAGCTGGTAATGAATTGGCTTTCTTGGTAAGGTTTTAAAAAGTCAGTATAACTTTGAGGTTCTTATTTGTGGACCAGTTGGGTGCTATGCTGCTCTCATAGAAGATATTTTCTAGGACCTGCTTAGGGTCCTGTGATGAGGATTAGTTTCTCTATTTTGGAAATCTGTCGTGGACCGTCCGGACGGGTAGGCACGTCTGCCCGGGGGTCTCTCGACCTGCAAGAGGGTCCCAATACCTGGAAGAGGGAGTGCGCCTGAGAAAATAATAAAGACAGAGAGAGAGAAAGCGAGGCGTCTGGAGGGCTGATAGGCTGTGCCTAAACAGCAAATTTTATTTTTCAAAGGCCAGGAATAAATACACTTTCATGGCTCTGGTTTACGTCATAGTAAGAGGAATGTAAATGTATGCCTCACATGGCCTATACAATAGAGAAGTCAAATACACAATGGTTGCAAGACAAAATGTAAATGTATACCTTACATGGCCTTACAGATACACAATCAGTGGTTGTAAAAGGTAACAGAATTTCCTGTGATCACAAAGCTTGTTTACATCCAGACATTATTCCTCCTGGCTGCAGGTGTCTCTGGTTTTGCTTATCAGAATATCTTTTATCCGGATTGTCCTTTGTCTACTCCTAACTCAACTCAATTTCCCCATTCAGGAATCTCTGAGTCAGGAATCAAAGCCATCCCTTATGGTGGCATTTTGCTTTGCAAATATTGACAGTTAAACCATTATCTAAGGTGCAAGGCAGTCTGGTAAGTAAGGTTTAAGGATTATACTTAAAGTCATAAAAAGGTTAAAAGCAGGAACTGGTTGCCGGCAGGGGGTCACTCGGTCTAGCAGCAATGCATAGTTTTAGGCCCAAACGATATTGTGGTTGATATTAGAAACTGATCATTCATCTTTCAGTTCCTATATTCCGGATAGCTCGACTGCCTCCAGTAGGAAACTGTGTTTGGGATCAAACTCACCGTATAGTGAGACTCACGCCTTTTAGGGGTCTCACACGGGAGTGTTCCCCACAGAAATCCAGATAACACGTAGTAACACAGATGTCAACATGAAAGGAAGCTCTTCAATGCTTGAGCAGCAGGCTGTGCTGTCATGGGGTACTGTATGGGAAAGATGCATTAAAGGATTAACATGGAGGTATGAGAGCACCTGTTACTGTGAGTGGAAACAAAGGCACTGACACTCATTTGACGTTTGAGGAAACTGTAATTTATGTATTCAATATACTAAGCAAGTATTGGTGAAAAGTATATTTTAAAAGCACCTGCTACTTCTGCTTGACGGCAGGTGACAAAGTCACATGAAGATCAAGAAGGGGACTCCGCCCTCATGCCATTGTTGTGCTCACATCCATAGATGCATTAGAAATGAGGATGGTATTTTGTCACAGGAGGCATCACCTGGGCAAGGGCACTGCATCCTCCCCCACTCGGCCTCTTCATTAACAATTTTACACTTTCTCCTCTAACCTACAATGCTTCCTTCCTCATTCTCCCTCCAATTTGATTTTTATTCCCCTTTCCATGGTCATGACATGATGTCCAAGATCAAGGACATCAGAGGGACCTTTTCCAGCATTTCTCCCCCAATCAAATGACCATCATCATGCTCATTTGTGGTGGAGGACCAATGTTATCAACTTATTTTCTTCAAGTTTTCTTTTATTACACCTGACATCTACAATTATGTTCTCATATTGTTTCCATATATTTTTAATTCTATTTTATGGAATTATCTGCTCTTTTAATGAAATATTTTCAATGGCATATTTACACGTTCCTGGAAAATATTAGACATTTAGCTTCTGCAGAAAGAGTCAGAGATTTATAAAGTGTGCATTTTTAAAATATAGGAAGGTGATTTTAAGAGTTGATTAATGTCTAAAATGGCACATGACAAAGAAATGAAGACATATTTTAAGACAAAAGTCTATGTTCATTCATCAAACATGGATTGTGTTGTGAAGAAACAAGGACTATCAAAAAGCCTTCGCAGATGTGAAGGCCTTCATAGACCATTAGTTCCCTTCTTGTTGTGTGTCTACCTCACATCTGACCTCTTTGCATGAGTGAGGAATTGAATGAGGACATGAAATTCCACACTTTGATTACCTTGGGAGGAGTCGCTTCTCTGTCAATGACTGTTGTCCAGTCCCTGTGTTCATTGCACAGATGTAAGCCAGGATCTGCATACCGGTTCTGGACAAAGACAGTGTGACACTTAGGTAGGTGTGAGAGGAGAAGCAAAGACAAAAAAGAGAAAAAGTGCATTTAGAGGGGCATGCAGAAGTGTAGTCCAGGGCAGAGCTGTGACTGGGAAACTGACCAAAGTAGAGTGGGCTCCTCACCAGGTCCCAGGGAAAGTAAAGATGCTCTTTGTGTGCCTGAAGATGACAGGATATTAGGGCTGGGAGGAGCTGGTAAGTGCCCTGAGGGACAGGAGCTCTGAGGTTTGGGGCCCCCTGGAGAGGATGAAAAGGCAACATGGGAAGGAGCAGGGAAAGGAGAAGCATCCATGGCAGAAGGAAGGACACCTTGGCCTGGTTCACCTGAAATCTGCACAGAAAGGCCTGCCCTCCAGGGGAGGTCCCAGGCACCTGCAGAAGTGGGTAGATTGGATGCCTGAGGCTATGAGGCACTGAATGGGCACAGAGAACCCATGGGGAGAATGGCCTGGTTTCAGCACAGTCCAGTACTATTTCAGTGAAGTCTCTGGGCTCACGCACCTGCCATCTGTCATCCTCGTGTGACTTCCAATATAAAACACTCCAATGCCCTCATCTTCACAGCACACCTCACAGCCCCTTCTTATTCACAGATCTCTGTCCCAACTTTTCCTTCACAATGCTGTGGTCACTACCAGCAGGACCTGAACTGTGCTGACTTTGCTGCTCCTGCTGCTGCTGCTGCTGCTGCTGCTGCTTGTCAGTTCCTCAGAACGAGAGCAGATGGCAGGTGGGGAATTTTACATGGGGTGAGGGGCCATCCACAGCCTCATTGTATATGAGAGCATGAACCTGCCTCTGAGCTGCACTTGCCTAGCAGGAGTGTTCTCATGTGGATTGTATATTATAAGTGAATACCCATGGATCCATGTGGGGATGCCCAGCACAGCTTCCCAGGGCCCACAGTGTGGTCTGGGGATGCCTGCGTCTCTTCTACACTTCCTCTTCATCTTTGTGCAGTAAAACCCCTTCCTGCAAATATATTGCTGCCATGCTCTCTTTCCAGTTCTGACCTGTGCTGTGATTGAGGATTGGACTCTTCTTTGGACAGAACTTCCATTTTGAGTGGAAAAGGAAGAAATAACTTTTATTATTCCTATAGGACAAGGACTGTTCAACTACAGGATAGTCACACACCCATGGGGTAATTGCAGCCAGTCCCACTAGAGCAGGCTCAGTCAGTTGCCTTCTGGGAACTTTCTTTCTTGTCAGACCCACAGCGGCCCCTAATGGCCACAGAATCACAACCCTCTAATTTATTGACTGACACAGCTGAACAATCCAGGAAGGTCGGGCTTCATCTGATGCCTTTTCCCACCCTGAGGAAGGGAGGCTGATGTGGTTGGACTGCTTACTCCTCTGGTAAGCATGTGGAGTCACCACAGCCCAGAGAATCCCCAATTGGCTTCTGCCTCCCCCATTCTATGCTTGCCACCCTGCAACGACATCAACAACCCCACTGTTGTGGGTCATGGTTTTCCATCTCCCATGGGGTTTCCAGACTTTCTGCCCAGAGCTCTCATAATTTAGTTATTTACTTATATTTTCATAAAATTCCATTTCAATTATACCAAATATTTCTCCATGGTCACTGATTGATATCTTCCAATTATAGAAATCACTGATTGATATCTTCCAACAATTGTTTGTTTGATTACAAACAAACTTATTTGGTAAATCCATCTTCTATATCATGAACATGTCTTGAGAAGGAAATTGTTGCCCACATAAAAGTGAGGAGGCTCAGAATGTGCTATTAGCAATGATGCAGACATTCTGCAAGTGACATTTGCATGGAAGGGCTGCAGACTCTCATGGTAGGGCATACATGCTGAACTTGTCACCACCAGTGCTGGCTATTGTCACAAGCAGCAGGGGCCTAGTAAGAGCCCAGGCAGCACAAGCAGAGGAGTTTTCCATTGGCCTACAGCACAGGGTAAGCCATGCCCTGTTAGCCCATCTGAGACAGGTGATCAGCTCCATCCTCAGGGTGAAGGCCAGAGAAGACCAAATTAATCGAGCCTCTGGAGGAGCGTCCAAACCCAGAGGATTGTCTGGGGACCCCATAGCATTGGTACTCATTTTAGCCTGAGCATAATCTCAGAACATAGATGGAGGGATCCCTGACTTCTGTAGGGATCAGAAGATATTTTTGCCACTGATATGAAAGCCACTTGTCTGAGTTCAGATGAGTGAGTTTGATATGCATGAAGACACTGAGAGTGAGGACAGCTGGGTCAGCTCGGCCTGGGAGAAGGAACCTGAAAATGCAAACATTTACACTGTGGGAGCAGTTGTCAGGGTTAAGCTGTGGGTGGGTCTGAGCCAGAGGCTGACACAAGCTGGGAACTACCCCAGGCCTCTAGGCCTTGTCCCTACATGTGCAGGGAATGAGGAGGACAAGCATGAGAGGAGTCCAGGCCATGGTGGGCACAGCACCCTGTGGTCCAGGGGGATGGATTGAGCTTACTACTTGCTGTGGGCCTCAGCCAAGAGGAGCTGGTCATGCAGATGTGGCCCCACCTCTCCCTGAGCACTAAATAAGGTACATTTGCCACCCTGCAGGGATGCCAAAAATCCCACAACTGAATGTCATGGTTTTCCATCTCCCTCAAGATTTCCAGACTCTCTGCCCACACCTTCATAATTTAGTTCCTTATTTATATTTTCATCAAATTCTAATTACACCCAATATTTTCCCATGATCACTGATGAATATTGTCTAATTATAGTTAGATTGCAAACAAATTTATTTGGTAAATCAATCTCCTGTATCATCTACATTCCTTGAGAAGGAAATTGTTGCCCACATAAAGGCGAGGAGGCTCAGAATGTGCTATTAGCAATGATGCAGAAGATTTTTAGAGAAGTGAAAATACACCACACGGTACTGTAATGGTGGATATATGTCATTATATGTTTGCCAAAACCCATACAGATAGAATGTGCATCAACAAGAAAAATTCCTTAAGTAAACTACTGAAGTGTGGTGATAATGACCTGCCAATGTGGTTCATCAGTATATTTCTGGTGGGATCTGTTGATAAGGGGGAAGGCTAGACATGTGTGGAGCCAGGGGGATATGGGATATCTTTCCACCTTCCTCTCTGTTTTGCCATGAACTCAAAACTGGACCAAATTAATGGCCAACAAAACTGTGAAGAAATACTAATCATCACTAATCATCAGAGTAAATCAAAGCCACGATGAGATGCCATGCCATACCAGTCAGAATGGCTGAAATTAAAGTAAAAATACAACAGATGATGGTGAGGCTGTAAAGAAAACATGTACACAGCATTGGTGGAAATTTAAGTTATTTCCCCCATTGTGGAAAGCAGTTTGGAGACTTCCTAAAGAGCTTAAAACAGAGCTACCATTTGACCCAGCAATCCCACCTCAGGGTATCCAAAGAGAAATAGATCATTATACCAAAAGGACACATGCACTTGTATGTTCACCACCACACTATTCACAATACCAAAGATGTGGAATCAACCCGGGTGCCCATCAATGGTGAATTGGATAAAGAAAATACAATTCATATATACCATGGAATACTCTGCAGCCATAAAAAGGAATAAAACAATGTCCCTTGAAGTAACATGGATGGAGCAGGGGGACATAATCCTAGGCAAACAAACACAGGGACAGAAAGCCAAATACCACTTGTTCTCATTTTTAAGTGGGAGATAAACATGAGCACACATGGACATAAACATGAGAACAATAGACACCGGGCACTACTAGAAAGAGGAGGGAGAGGAGGGAATGTTGTAGAAAACTACCTGTTGGGTACAATGCTCACTACCCAGGTGCAATACACCCATATAACAAACCTGAATATGTACCTGCTATATCTAAAAGAAAAGTTGAAATTTAAATTAAAATTATGTATTAAGAACAATTTTAAAAGATAAAATTACATACCTCTACATCACACAATGTACCCTTGTAACAAACCTGAATCTAAAACAAACATTGGAATTTTAAAAATAAAACATAAAATATACACATTAATACAAAAGTTTAAAATAAAATGTTAACTAACTAATTTTGGAAGGCTGAGATGAGAGGATCACTGGAGTCCAGGAGTTCAAGACCAGCCTAGGCAATATGTTAAGACAAATAAAATTTGTTTTTAATTAGCAGGCATAGTGGCCCCCACTCCTAATTTCAGCTACTCAGGGGGTTGAGGTGGGAGGATGACTTGAGCCAGGAAATTTGAGGACCTAACTGATTTCAACACCAGATGTACACATTTGTACACCATTGTCAAGTAGGACTTATTCTTAAAACATTGGTTAGGTTCAATATTAATAAAGCTTTTGGTATTATACCATATTGTTATATCACAACAAAAGATCATATTACATCAATAGATTTTTAATGTCTAGCAAATTTTAACATCTACCCTTAATACAATTCAGGTAAGAATACAGAAACAGATAAATTTCTTTATGATATGGTAACACACATGTGTGTGCATGCATACACACAGATGCACACACAAACACATGCACACACACACATATATCTTGGCCCAGAGCCAGCATCTTACTGCATGGAGGACATTTTTCCTAAGACCAAAAAAAAAAATGCAAAAGTACCCCTTACCTCACTCATTACTCATCATTGCTCTGAAAATATTAGACAAGAAAATTATAAAATATATTAGTGGATAGGTGTCTGCCCCGATGGGAACAGTGGAATAGACAATGTGAAAGACCAAGTGCATTTCGTAGTCTTAGATCTTTGGGATCTTGTGCCAGAAATGGCAGCATAAATATCCCCAATGAGCCCATATTGGTCGCAGGTAGTGAAAGAGGAGCAAACCACTGGGTAAGAGAAGCAGAAGGGAGCACTTTTCACTAGGCCAAAAGGAACATTTCAGCTCTGAGGCTATTATCCTAGGTCTGAAGTGATGATCAGCCTCCTGCTCAGGGTGCAGCACAGTGAACAGACATCAACACCTTCAGAGTGCTTCATGATGGCAGCTGCTGGTGCCAGACTGCATCAAAGCTGCCCACATTTCTCAAGCTTCCCTTAGAGAAGAAGCGAGCTCTGTCAGGTGACCAAAGCACTGACAGAGGGTCTGGGGGCACAGCTCACTTGTGCCTTGTGAGCCAGAGTAAGAAGTGACATCTTGTGTGACCTCAGTGGCCCCTTCCCCTGAACCCCTTTTATAAAGGGGTTCCTTTATAAATGTCCCTTTTATAAAGAACTGAGGGAGAAAGACCCCAGGGTGTGATGGGGACACCTCAGAGCTCTGTCTCCAGAATCTCTACTGTGGGGAGGATGCCCACAAGCTGTTTGATATCCCCTGGCCAGGCTCTCCTAGGAGCAGAATCACTCCATCCATATACACCCTGGATTCTCACTGTGTATCAGCACTTCCTGAACTAGACTTAAGCAAAGACTTCAAAGAGATAAGGGGGAGATGCCTCAAATCTGAAGCAACAGAATGGGAAAGGCATACTCAAGAGGTGACAGGGTAGAGGGGCTTCACAGGCGGAGAAGAGCCACACATCAGTGAGGACACTGTTTAATCAACTTCCCCAGAGTCAGCTGAGTGGTTTACCAGCTGTCTACACACTAAATAACACAGTAAGTTTTCCAGGGATTACTACATGGAGAAGGATCCTCCATGTATCCATCATTGGAAGAGTGATTCTCTCATGCATGGATTTTTACCTTGATGGACAACTATCCTTAAAACAGCTATATATGTTTTTTTCTTTTTTTAAAATGTCAAAATCTTTGTCAAATGGGCTCATTGGGGATATTTATGCTGCCATTTCTGGCACAAGATCCCAAAGCTCCAACTTCACCTGCTCTGTCCACACACTGCCCAGGGCTGTTAGAGGACGGTGATGAGGAAAAGAAAAACACATGTGGGGACACTGTCTTGTGTGTGTGTTCTGTTGAGGGTGCACAGTTATGTGGGGCCCAGGAGGCTTCAACTAACTGTGGTGGACAAGTTTGGATCTGGAGGAGGAGTCTAGGGATCCCCATGACAGAGTGGAAGGGGATTCTAATGAGAAGGCAGGGCACAAGCCCAGGGCACGGAAGGGAAGGGCTGCTGGAGACCCTGCTGAATGTACTCTCATGACCAGAGAGCTGGACACTCACTACATTGATCCCAGTACATTCAAATGGAATGGATAAGAAAATTCTGGAATAATAAATATTTCCTTAGTTAATATAGTGTTTCATTTTTACCAATTACTAGTGCTTATGTATGCTCATGCACTAGTAATTATACACACACACACACACACACACACACACACGCATTAATATACAAACAATGATGTTGCTACACACATTTGGTAATAATGCAGGCTTGCTAATTTCACTTCATGTTTCCATGTTTCCTTCTTTCTTTCTTTCCTTCTTTCCTTTTTTTTTTTTTTTTTTTTTTGTGATGGAGTCTCACTTTGTCACTATGTCACCCAGGCTGGAGTGCAGTGATGCGATCTCAGCTCACTACAATCTCCACATTCTGGGTTCAAACAATTCTCTTGCCTCAGCCTCCCAAGTAGCTGGGACTACAGGTGTGTACCACCACACATAGCAATTTTTTTGTATTATTGGTTAAGATGGACTTCTATCATGTTAGCCAGGATGTTCTCACTCTCCTGACCTCAGTATTCACCTGTCTTAGCCTCCCAAAGTGCTGGGATTACAGGTGTAAGCCACCATGCCCAGCCTCATGTTTCTAGTTTCAACAGTCTTAAATGGTGTACACATTTGTGAATGCATTCCTTGTGTTTTGGGGGATCCAGTTTAAACAGTGCCCTCTGAGAATCCCACAAGCTTAGTGAGGCTGGGAAAGCTCTTTTTTTATCTCATTTCCCCACTGGCCTGAGGCAGTGTTAGCACTGAGTCTGCTGTCCCATTCTGAACGTACTCATGCTGGAGCCCAGCAATGATCAGAGAGGCTGTGTTTCCTGACCTGGATGCAGAGAATCTCTCTGAGATCACTGAGGGCCAGTTGTTACTTCTTGGGATAGGAGTTTGAGAGCATGACTCTGGTGCTGCTACAGCCAAGCCGCTCCCTTGTTGCCAACATTGTTGCTGTTCCCAGTGTAGGTGAGTGTGGCCATCTGTCTCAAACCTTTGGACACTGAGGATGACTGAGTCAGCCGTGCTTGGACCACTGACTCTGCAAGGGGTACAGAGAAGAATGTAAGAGCAGGATCAGAATCATTATTATTTCATTAATTGGCCAGCTTGTGGGCGGTGTTTTTCAGGGGGGTTGAAGGGGCAGCCGCCTGATGTCTGAACAGCTTCTCTTTCTGTCTGTGCTTACCTGGACTCTGGGTTGCTGTTGGCTGCTTCTCCCAGTTCTGAGTTTTCAAGGGGAGAGGGACAAAGTGATGGTCATCCTTTGAGGGAAAGGAAAGAATGTCTCCTGCTTAACATGCTTCTGTGTTTCCAGTTACTTACTTAGAGCCAGGGTCTCACTCTGTTGCCCAGGCTGGAGTGCAATGACACAATCATGGCTCATAGCAGCCTTCATTTTCCAGGCTCCAGCTATGCTCCCACCTCAACCTTCCCAGTAACCTGGACTACAGGCACATGCCACCATGCTTGGCTAATTTTTTGATAATTTTTTTTTGCAGAGGCAAGGTGTTGGAAATAGATGTTCAGTGCCACAAGGAAAAATCAGCACTGAGACAAAGGATCTTTCAGCAAAGCAATTTTTACTTCCTGGACTGCAGGAAGGGTTTTCTCATTAGTGATCATTCCATGAGAGCACACCAAAGGAAAATACACAAATTTAGCCCATACGCATCTGGGGTTGTGCTTGCTGCTGTGTCTGATATCCATTGGCTGGAGGCTTACCCCACAATCTAAACTAAAACCCAATTGGCTAACAACTTAAAACTTTTCTAAACAGGTAAAAGCAATGGAGAGCTGGGACATGCCTGTGAGCATGTCCAGCAGAGATACCTTGGATAAGGTACAAGGACATAGAATAAACTACATGCCTGTAAGCATTGCATGCCAAACAGCTACATAGGCTAGGGCTTAACAAAGTTATTAGCAAACATGTTCTTTAACAAGAAAGGAAAGTTTAAAAAGGAACTTTTCTACTTCCCACATTTTGTTTTGTTTTTAAGACAGAGTTTCACTCTTATTGCTCAGGCTGGAGTGCAGTGGCACAATCTCGGCTCACTGCAACCTCCACCTCCCGGGTTTAAGCAATTCTCCTTCCTCAGCCTGCCGAGTAGCTGGGATTATAGGTCCCTGCCACCACACCTGGCTAAGTTTTTGTGTCTTCCAAAGAGATGGAATTTCACCATGTGAGCCAGGCTGATTTTGACCAGCTAGCCTCAGGCAATCCATTCATTTGGGCCTCCCAAAATGCTGGGATTACTGGCGTGAGCCAACACATCCAGCCACTTTGTTGTTAATATTCACCCTGAACTGATTTATGACATCAATTCTTACTTGCGTTAGTTGAAGTATTTAGAAATGTAGGTCCAGGAAGTTGGAGGATCAGCATCTGAGTAAGTAGTCATGTTTCCTGGTCTAAAGCAAGGGGAGGCTGGACACCATGGCTCATTCTTGTAATCCCAGCACTTAGGGAGGCCAATGCAGGTAGATCACTTAAGGTCAGGAGTTTGAGACCAGCCTGGCAAAGATGGTGAAACCCCCCACCCAACTCTAGTGCTCATCTCTGCTGCAGTTTGTAGATTGCTGTATCTGGAGCCAGTTCCAGCCCTGCAGCCAGCACATCTGCGAAACTGGCTCCCCAGTAACAACTGACTTGGAACAGTTGATATGCTCAGCTCCCTCCTGTGTTTAATCCAAACCAGCTCAGGAACATTCTTGCTGCCTTGCTTGGAAGCAGCAGACTGGCTCCAGGAACTGCCTGAGTACAGGGTTTCTGCCCTTGCTTGGAATTTGTCATGGTCCCAGGTTTCTGTTGAATGGTGGTAACCCCTGCACCATTGTTTTGAGTCAGTTGCCAGGAGAAGCCCGTTTGCTGGTTTGAGAGCAGTTCTTACAGACCAAGGCCACTTTCTTGGAGAATTTATTTGCTTCTCCAGGATGGAATCCAGCTGGGCCCCTGACCTTGCTGGTCATGTGGGCCGGGGCCTCCATCAGTCACATCCTGGACACCTTTGTGTGTCTAAACAGCACTTCCCACCCACAACTGTACAGCAGCAACTTGCATGGCACTCTGGGAGGGCTCTGGGCATGAGCAGCGAGAACTCCATTAGCAGCTCCCCAAAATAAGACTGCTAATGAGGGTAGATTGAGAAGCAGCTTTGATGTGCTCCTAAATCCAGTTGCGAAACCGAACTAAAGTTAAGGCCTCAGCACAGCACTGTCTTCTAACTTTGAAGTATTCTTACTCTAGTGTCCAGTGTGGCGGTACTGGAATTGTTCATTGCAAAAACTCAAGAGGAGAAAAGCACTTAGCATCACAGTACTCGGAACTCTGGTGCTGAGGCAACCCTTCATTCATTCATGCAATGTTTATTAAGGCCAGCAGCAGGGATCAGGGGTCAGAGATTCTCCTCTCACATAGCACATGGATGGCAAGACCAACATCAGTTGTGATGTCCCAGCTTGGAGCACAGGCTGCTAACCCCAGGCCTGGAATCTTTCAGATGCCCTTCCTATGCTAACTTTATTAGACAGGCATCCTGGCCCTCCCCCAAAGACTATGTGTGACTCGCCAGGGATCTGACAGCTTCAGCCTCTTAGGAAGGTCCTGAGGAAGTACACACAATAGGGACTGAGCTGGCAGAGGGAGGAAAGTCATGCACAAGGCTCTGTGCAGCCCCAGACCTGGGCGCCTTCGTGACCATCCTCACCCCAGCTCCGAAGTGGGGAGACAGGGGGCAGGTCTCCTGTGTTGCAGCCCAAGCGGGGCTGCCAGGGCACTGAGAACACGCCCTCCTCCCGCAGGAAAGAGAGGTCCAAAGTGCCCTACGTCATGCGTCAGTGTGTGGAGGAGATTGAGCACCAAGGCATGGAGGAGGTGGGCATCTATCGCGTGTCCAGAGTGGCCATGGACATCCAGGCATGGAAGGCAGCCTTCAACGTCAATGAGTGTCAGCCTGGGCAGGACGAGAGAGGGTGTGGATGGCAGTGTCTGTGATGAGGTCTCACAGTGCTCCCTGGCCCAACATGTCACATCCTTCTCTGTCTTTTCTTCATTAACTGTTCTATGATTTTTAAGAAAGAGAAGACAAGAGTTGTAAAAAGAGCTTCTGTAGAAGCCAGTGTTTTGTTGTTGTGTGTTTTTGTTTTTGATTTTTTGAGATGGAGTCTCACTCTGTGGCCCAGGCTGGAGTGCAGTGGTGTGATCTTGCCTCACTGCAGCCTCCACTTCCCAGATTCAAGTGATTCTCCTGCCTCAGCCTCCCAGGTTGCTAGGAATACAGGGGCGCCACCAAGGCTGGCTAATTTTTGTATTTTTAGTAGAGATGGGCTTTCACCATGTTGGTCAGGCTGGTCTTGAACTCCTGACCTCTTGATCTACCCACCTCAGCCTCCCAAAGTGCTGGGATTACAGAGGTAAGCCACCACACCTGGCCTGTAAAAGTCAGTTTTTAAACCATTCCACCCACCCATGATGCTTGAACGTTGACTAGAAGTTTCTGCAGGGCCTTGGCCTTCCTGCTATGGAGGTGGGCAGGAATTGCAGAGGCCAGGACTCAATGTGGTCTGTCCACTGCCCTGTGTGAGAATGTGGCAGGCAGAGGAGACTGATGGACCCAGCTCAGGCTGGGGCTGCAGCATCTCCGCCTCCATCTCACCAACCCTCACAGGCTATGAAGGATCTGGACATGCCCCACCTGCCAGGGGAGGGCACTGAGACCCCAGAGCGTCCTTACCCAGCATTGTCACAAAAACAGGACTTTGTGCCTGCAGACCCTTCTCTGGGGCACACAACACCCACCCTTACCAGGACCTCAAGAATGCCTGGCACCCCTGGGTGGGCCCTGGGGTAGTTTCAGCTCCCTCTGGGGTTCCAGAATGAACCTGGACTGTTGTGGGGAGGTAAGCTCCAGTGGCTAACTGGGTCCAAAAATGAGACACCAGTTCAAACACTGAAACCCATCAGATTTTCCCACAGCCTTCCTGCTATCAGAAGACACTGGTACAGGGGTGGTTGCTCTACAGGGCAGAGTTCCTGATTCCCACACAGGCTCTGTGTCCTGTGGCAATGGCCTCCTCCTGGCTTTCACATCAGGCCAAGCAGGGGAGAGGTACAGAGATGAAGATGGCCTTGCATGAACGCTGCACAGACAGAACCAGGCACAGCTCTTGGAAGGAGTAAGATGAACTGCTCACAGCTGGGGAGGGTCCCGCACAGTGGTCAGCGATGCAGGCACAATGCATTAGCCAAGGCAGGGATGGTGGGAGACTCACTTGGTTTCCTCAAGGAGGCTGTGGCACTTCCATTCTCTTTCCAGATAACAAGGATGTGTTGGTGATAATGAGTGAGGTGGACATGAATGCCATTGCAGGCATACTGAAGCTGTACTTCCATGAGCTGCCTGAGCCTCTCTTCACTGGCAAGTTCTACCCCAAGTTTGCTGAGGTCATCTGTAAGCAATGGAGGCCTTGGCATCCTGGGAGAAGTCTCTGCCATGTCCACTGCTGCCCTTCGGGGCTGAGAAAAGTGAAGCGTGGGAACCCAAGCTGTGCCACCTCTGCCATGGTCAGGGTTTTAACCAACTGAGAAATCAGGGGCCAGAAATGAGCCTGTCCTGAAGGCCTCGCCCATCCCCAGAGGGCTTCCCATCACTATTCCTCCAGGAGACCAATCCGATGAAATGGTCAGCACTGCTGTGCTGTGGGGTCCTAAAGTCTGCTATCCTCCTTCATGCAGACTAAGGCTGAATGAGGGCACCCAGGTGCTGTAGCCACAGGTCCTGGGCCAGTCAAGCATGGGTTCAATCCTGGCATGACCCTTAGTCAACCTGGAGGCTGATGTCTAAAGCAGGGCACTGGTGCTTGCAGCTCCTGTAGCCTCCACATCACCCTTAGGGAAGGTCTGCCTCCCAGGCCCATGCACAGAGGACCTGCCCTCCCAGCCTGCAGGTGCCCCTGTGGTGTCCAGGGTGATGAGGGGGTCTCTGCTAACTTGGTGGGACTGGGGCTCTCCCACCTCCCACCTCTCACCTTCTGTGTCCCTCTCTTGCATTTCATTCCATGCTGAGCCTCCCCTACCCTGGGCTTACTGGGGAGGATGTGGCACAGGAGTTTCCCAAGTGTGGCTGTGCCCATGAGCGGCTGCTCTCACACCACCTCCTGCTGCTGTTCTCCAGGTGCTGCTGTGAGGTAGAGAAAATTCCTCCAAGTGGCTCACACCCCACAAAGGCGCCCTTCACAGGGTCCTCACTGGCAACCAGCACTGTGCAAGTGAAGATGAGGGGCCTGGACTGCTCAGGGACACGAGTCCCAGGTCCTCCATGTGACCACCTCAGGAGAGGGCTCTGGCTCATTGTGACCCCAAGGAGTGACCCATCAACTTCTGCAGGTCCTTCAGACCCAGTTACAAAGGAGACCTGCATGCTTAACCTGCTGCTGTGCCTGCCAAAGGCCAACCTGCTCAGCTTCCTTTTCCTTCTGGACCTCCTAAAAGGTAGCCCAGCTTTCTTGTGGCTGCCCAGGACTCCAGGCTGCCCCTGCTTGTGGGGAACACTCCCGTGTGAGACCCCTAAAAGGCGTGAGTCTCACTATACGGTGAGTTTGATCCCAAACACAGTTTCCTACTGGAGGCAGTCGAGCTATCCGGAATATAGGAACTGAAAGATGAATGATCAGTTTCTAATATCAACCACAATATCGTTTGGGCCTAAAACTATGCATTGCTGCTAGACCGAGTGATCCCCTACCAGCAACCAGTTCCTGCTTTTAACCTTTTTATGACTTTAAGAATAACCCTTAAACCTTACTTACCAGACTGCCTTGCACCCTAGATAATGGTTTAACTGTTGATATTTACAAAGCAAATGCCACCATAAGGGATGGCTTTGATTCCTGACTCAGAGATTCCTGAATGGGGAAATTGAGTTAAGTTGAGTTAGGAGTAGACAAAGGAGAATCCGGTTAAGAGATATTCTGATGAGCAAAACCAGAAAACCTTTTCACATCTCAGTTCTAAAACAAGATCAAACCGGAGATACCTGCAGCCAGGAGGAATAATGTCTGGATGCAAACAAGCTTTGTGATTACAGGAAATTCTGTTACTTTTTACAACCACTGATTGTGTATCTGACTTTTCAATTGTATAGGCCATGTAAGGTATACATTTGCATTTCCTCTTGCAACCATTGTGTATCTGATTTCTCTATTGTATAGGCCATGTGAGGCATACATTTACATTCCTCTTGCTATGACGTAAACCAGAGCCAAGAAAGTGTATTTATTCCTGGCATTTGAAAAATAAAATTTGCTGTTTAGGCACAGCCTATCAGCCCTCCAGACGCCTCGCTTTCTCTCTCTCTGTCTTTATTATTTTCTCAGGCGCACTCCCTCTTCCAGGTATTGGGACCCTCTTGCAGGTCAAGAGACCCCCGGGCAGACGTGCCTACCCGTCCGGACGGTCCACGACACCTGCTCCCATCAGACCCTCAGCATCGAGGACCTTTTCTCATGACCCCTGCCTACAGTCCCTCACTGCCTCTGGGACTAGTGCCACTTCTGCCCCTGTCCCAACCTCTCCTGTTTGCCATCCTCCTCCTTCTGCACTGTGACCTTAACAAAGAGCTCAGAGCTTTCGCCAAGGCCACCAGTGCACTTGGACCCCCAAATTCCCTCCTACCCAGATCATGAAGAGACCTCCCAACCAGCCCAGAGCTGGACCATTGTCCTGGGCCACTGAGACCCAGAAGTACCAAGGCTGGAGTCAGGTTGCAGCACAGCCAGGGTCAAGGTCGCTCCCTCCCTGAGGACTCCAGCATGGCCCAGCCCCTCCATCTCTCTCCTGGTGGTGGTGTTGAAACAGTGCCCTCTGCTTCGGTCCTCAACAGTGTGGCAGAGAAAGAGGCAATCAATAAGATGTCCCTGCACAACCTCACCATTGTCTTTGGTCTCATGCTGCTCTGGCCCTGGGAGGAGAGCAAGCTCCCTGCCAAGCCCAGCCAGCCCATCACCATGACAGCTGGTCCTTGGAGGTCATGTCCCAGGTACGGGAAGACAGGCTCCAGCCCATGCCACCCCACCCTGACAGAGGTGGCCTCTGCCTGCACTGCCCCCAATCCTGCCCATCCTCCGACTTCCATTGTATGTGTTGGTGGTTGAGATTCAGAGCGAGAAACTTGCCTAGGTCTGCATGAATGGGAGTGTTTGGGGATGCACAGGCCACCTCCTGGTCCTGCTCGTCCACTGCACTCGAGACTTAAAACCACCCCGAGTGTTCAGACGTGGTGGCTCATGCCTGTAATCCTAGCAGTTTGGGAGGCCGAGGCAGGATAACAGAACCCAGGTGTTTGAGAGCATTCTGGGTAATGTAGCAAACTCCATCTCTAGAAAAAATAGAAAAATTAGCCAGGCATTGTGGCACATACCTCTCGTCACAGCTACTGGGAAGGCTGACACAGGAGGATCGCTTGAGCTGCCCAGAAGTTAGAGGCTGTAGTGATCCATGATGGAGCCACTGTCCTCCAGATTGGGTGACAGAGCAAGGCTCTGTGCAGCTCTGAATTAAATGAGAACCCCTCTCTAAGTCATGCCTTGTCAGGACCCCACCCCATCCCCATCTCACTGTAAGGGGTTCATGGCAGAAGCAGGGGCCCTAGCACCTGAGCTGGACTTAGGGGCTTGGGCCCCAAAGACCTCCACACCAGCAGCTGTGAGCACCCCTCTGAGCTGCTCCCCTCTCCCCCACTCTGCCCGGGCAGGTCCAGGTGCTGCTGTACTTCCTCCAGCTGGAGGCCGTCCCTGCCCCAGACATCAAGAGACAGAGCATCCTGTTCTCCACTGAAGTCTAAAGACCCCCGTCCATCTCCGGGAGGTGGACAGACAGCCTGGAAACTCTGGCTAATTGGGCCATTTGTAGAGCAGAAATTAAACCTTCCTGAGGTGTCTTGGGCCACTCCCAGGCATCGGGCCACCTGCCAAGAGACAGCGACCCAAAACAGAAGGACGGCTGACCTGGGGAGATCTTGGCCAGGTCTGGGAGCCCCAGACAGGCCTCAGACTGTGGCTTTCCACACGGCCACCCGAAGGCGCCCCAAGCCAGTGCATCTCAGAGTCCAGGCCTGGCCCTGGGGGACAGGGTGAAGGGAGTGGTTTTTATGAACTTATCAGAGTTTAAAAGATTTCTACTGGATCACGTGTCATTTCTACTGGATGTGCCCTCTCCAGGGAGAAAGGAGCGTGGCCGGATTCCCTCACTGTTGTATCTTGAATAAACACTGCGGCTTCATCCTGTGGGGCCATGGCACTGTCCCTGTGTGGGTGGGGCCTCTTCCATTTCCCTGACTAGAAACCACACTCCATTTAGATCAGGGTTTGAGAGGCTAAGGCAGCACTGGGTAGCGTTATGACTCCATTCAGGGCTTTCTTCTTTTTTTTTTTTTCCCAGAAGGAATTTTTTGAAGAAATGGGTTTTTTGTTGCCGTGTTTGTCCTCCTTGGATGGCTGCTCCAGGAGGCCTGTGAAATGTCTGGGGATCCTACCCCTAGGAAGGGAAAGGGAGTCCCAGGCTATGTAATTTAGGCTTCATTCTCCAGAGAGTGGGACCTCGTCCCCCAATCCTGATTGCCCGCCTGGCGAACGCCCTCCTGTTTGGCTTCTGCAGACCGGAACTTCCCTGGCTTCTCTCTGCCCACACACTCCCTGCCCAGCACAGGTGGCTTCATTCCCGTTCTCTCAGCTCAGAGGATTCGCTCAACTTTTCTAAAAGTCTCCAGTAGGTGGCAGCAGCTTGCTGACTTGTTTTAAAACTTTTGATCTGAAATAGCATTTTGATACTTGGATATTTTTAAGTTTTATATGTAGTTTCTATTTTTTTCCTAACAGATTCAGATACCTAATAAGATGCTAGAATGTATTCTATGGACAATCTGTGTCCGGGCAGTATTTTGTCTTCCTCTAAATGCCTGGCTCTGCTGCTCTTGGGAGTGGGTTCTGAAATCTCTGGAGAACAGGATATGCCAAGAGTTAAGAAGGGGCCAGGCCTAGGAATGGGAGTCTCCCTCCCAGAGCAGGCAGAGGCACAGGACCACCCGCCATCCCCACCAGCACCCATGTGGGACCCCAGGCATTCTTTGTAACCCCACATGGCCATCTTGCTAAAAGAAAACAGAAGCAAGGAGGCTGCCACCTGTTTTCAAGAAATATACCCATAAGCATATTGCCTCACTTTTTCGGAAAGAGGGGTTTAGGGCAGGGAAGGAGGAGAAGGAAGACGAAACTCAGGGCTGAATTTCCAGAAAATCCTGCAGGAGAAGCGGATGCATCTGCCCAGAGGAGGGAAACAGGATCACACTCAGAAAAATGTGTGGAGTCCTGGGTTGACACCAGCACCCAGCGCAGCTCTGTCCGGTGACCACTCCCAAGGTGGGAGGAGTGGGTGTCCTCTGCATGTGGATGGGCAGCTCCTGCTGAGCCTGCAGCACCTCAGGGAGCCTGACAGCAGGATGGTGTGCCTCACACTTTTCTCTGCTTGTAGACCTGGCGAGGCAGGGAGCAGAAAACAGCCATAGGAAGGTTTTCTGTCTGCATCTGTGTGTGGTGTGGATTTAGGTATGCTTTTTTCTTCCTGGAAGGGCACAGCTGCCATTTGCAAGAAGAGTTGCCCTGGTGGGTGGGGAGGACAGAACAGAATACTCTGCCTTCTGTACCCTTCTGGACCCGGTGGGCTCCCCTGTCCTGGCTTCCATCTCTGTCTGTCTCCAAGACCCTCTAGCCCTGCAAGGGAACGCATGTGACTTAGAAAAGCCAAATCCAGCCCTGGTCTCTGTCTCCTCTGGTCTCATGATGTGCATATGCTGTCTTGAAACTGGAAAGCAATCTATCGTTGTCTGTGCCAATTTTTGTTTTTTCCTCCACCTGCATCCTGTTGCAACTTTTATTTATGTATGATGTGTGCTGTCTAATGATGGGATGACCACACTTTCCATGTTCTAAAAGGGATCCTCTCCCACGGGGCTCCAGGGATGATGATGGCTTTAGGTCTGGAGCTGCATCTCACTTACCCGCCTACTGGCTAAAAAGCCTGTGCAGAGGCAAAGCTGGTATAGGACTGGGAAAGGCTGCATTCTCCAGGACAAGGACACTGCTCTCCGCCTCCAATGCAGGCAAAAAACTGGACACCAGTGTGATCTCCCACAAGGCATGGCTACTGGACTCCCTGACCAGAAGTGATGCTTCTTTGCATCAGACCCTGGTTTTGAAGCAGCCTGGCTTTCTCTCTGTAAGTGGCTGGTGTCTTTTCAGCAGCAATCTGAGCTCGGTCACCTACACAGCACCATGGGAGAAAGAATTGCAGACCCTTTCATTAAAGTTCTCTGACATGACTTGTGTGCATTTTGATTTCATCATCAGTGCTGTTGGGTGGAACCCCTGAGCCAGTGGGGTGGGGCTGAAAGCAGCAGGTGCAGTGATGGGCCGGGTGCCCAGGAGGTCTCAGTGCTCAATCAGGCCAAGGTGGCCAAGCACAGGCCACAAGGAAGGCAGACCTGGGGGTGTGGGAGAGCACAGGCAGGTGCCGGCTGGGCAGCATTAGGACACTGGAACAGCAGCAGTAACTCCACTGAGTCAGGCAGTCTGACTAGGGCAGGGACCACTGTTGTTTTGCTGGAGAGAGAAAATCCCCCCTTGGGAGAGGCTGTTCTGCCCCTGCAGATGGATCTGGGACAGATGGCTGCAGGATGACCCAGTTGGTGCTCCTTTGCTGTGCTGGGCCCTGGAACAGGGAGGACTCCTGCCACACACAGCCTGGGCCCAGGTTCTTACCTGTCGTCACCACTCTGGCACAAGCCCCTCGGTCTTGGGTGGTTTCTGCTTGGTCCAGGGTTTGGTGTTGCTGCTGAGTCCAGCCTTTCCACCACCTGTGCATGGGGCCTGGGTATTCTCATCTGCCTACCGCTTTGCCCTCAGAAGCCTGCCCAGCTTACAGGAGAGCTGCCATGGACTGGAGATAGGCATGCACCCTGCATCCTACTTTGGTGAATGCAGCTTGAGGAGACCCAGCCACATCCACTGGGCGACAGGTTACCCTTGGCAGTGCCCATATCAGCTTTCAGCCTGAGCCTGCACAGGAGAGCAAGACTCACATGGCAAAGCCTGCCAGGGGCCAGTGAGGTTGATGAGCCCAGCCAAGACCTTTCTCAGACTCCCAGGAGGTGGCTCTGTTCCTGAGCTGTCTGGTCAGCTCTAGGGGTGAGAAGGGCTTGTCACATGGGCCCCTGCCTACAGTGTGACCCTTCTCAGCTTCTCTCAACAGCCTATTTATTGAGTGTCACCAACACCAGGGAGCATGACCATTCACTTCTCCCCAAATATGAGTTCATTCCACGTTGAAGACTTCCTCATCCAATCTCTCTACTTGATAGCTGGGGAAACCAAGGCACACAGAGCACCCCCAGCTCACTCGGGGTCTCAGAGCTGACCCATGAGCAGAGGCTGAGATCCTGGAATCTTGTTCTCCAGCCTCCCCGCAAGCTCACTCCCTTTCTGCTGGACGAGATGGGGCCAGACTTTGACCAGCAGCCCTGACCTATACATGACTGCGCTCATGCAGGCACTCAGACTGAGATATCCCAGCAGCATGTATTTTACCCATTTTTTTTTTTTTTTTTTTAGAGATGGAGTCTCACTCTGTCACCCAGGCTCTAGTGCAGTGACACAACCTTGGCTCACTGCAACCTCTGCCTACCGGGTTAAACTGATTCTCCTGCCTCAGCCTTCAAGTAGCTGAGACTACAGGCTTGCACCACCACGCCAGGCTAATTTTTGTATTTTTGATAGAGACATGGTTTTCTTACATTGCCCAGGGTGGTATCAAACTCCAGACCTCAGGTGATCTTCCTGCCCTGGCCTCCCAAAGTGAAGGGATTACAGGCATGAGCCACCACATCATTTAAACCTAGTGAGAGACTGGGAGCAGTGACTCACACCTGTAATCTTAGTACTTTGAGAGGACAAGGCAGACAGATCATCTGAGGTCAGGAGTTCGAGACCAGCCTGGCCAATATCGTGAAACCCCATCCCTATAAAAAAAAATTTAAAAAACTGTCCCTGCATGGTGTCACACTTGTAGTCCCAGTTACTTGGGAGGCTGAAGCATGAGAATCACTTGAACCCTAGAGGCAGAGACTGCAGTGAGTTGAAATGGTGCCACTGCACTCCAGCCTAGGCAACAGAGGGAGACCCTGTCTCTAAATAAATAAACAAATGGAGCCATGCATAGTGGCTCACCCATAGAATCCCAACACTTTGGGAGGCCAAGGAGGGTGGATCACAAGGTTAGGAGTTCAAGACCAGCCTGGCCAAGATGGTGAAACCCCGTCTCTACTAAAAATACAAAAATTGGCCACATGCAGTGGCAGGTGCCCATAACCCCAGCTGCTCAGGATGCTGAGGCAGGAGAATTGTTTGATCCGAGGAGGCAGACATTGCAGTGAGTTGAGAATGCATCACTGCACTCTAGCCTGGCCCACCGAGCAAGACTCCCTATCAAATTAATTTAATTAATTAATGTACACCTGTAATCCCAGCACTTTGGGAGGCTGAGGCAAATATATCACCTGAGGTCAGGAGTTCGAAACCAACCTGACCAATATAACAAACCAGGTCTCTACTGAAAACACAAAAATTAGCTGGGCATTGTGGTATGTACCTATAGTCCCAGCTACTCGGGAGGCTGAGACAGGAGAATAAATTGAACCCAGGAGCGGAGGTTGCAGTGAGCCGAGATCCCACCACTACACTTTTTACTGGATTACAGAGTGAGACTCTGTCTCAAAAAATACATAAACAAAATAAAAATAAAAAAAGAGAGATTGCAAAGTCATGCAGTGGAAGCATGTCGGTCCTATCCATGCAGTGAAGGCAGATTTGATAGAGAAATCTCACAGGAACTTTTATGTCCACCACTGAAAGAAAGCGGTGATTGTCTTCAAAGAAGCAGTACATGGACTAACACGTGGGCTGTCCCAAACAACTCTGGAAAGATGAAAAGAAAAGAGGGAATGGTACACTCAGCCCTTGAGGCCAAAATGCCCTTCCTCAGAGCAGCTGCCACAAGACAGGAAGCAGGATCAGGTTGGTGGTCACTTCTGGGTGATGGGGAGAATGATCAGACCTGGGGCAGGGGTGTAGGAGCTTGGGCATCCTCACTGGAAAAGAAGAGAACTTCTCTGTGATGCCCAGCTGACAGGCAGAGCCTTGCATAATCCAGGTTATAGAAACAAGAACATGCAATTATCTTTGTCTGATGAAGATGTGGTCTTGGATTTAGAAACATGTCAAGGCTCCACCAGAAAACTCCTAGATGATAAATAAGGAAACAGTTATTTGCAGGATAAAGAATCAACAGAGAAAAATCAGCAAATTTCTCTACACCAATAATGGTCTAGCTGGGAAGGAAATTAAGAAGGCAATCTCATTTACAATAGCAAGAAAATGAAAAAAGTTATGCCACAGAATGAATTTTACCAAGGAGGCACAAGATTTCTACAAGGAAAACTACAAAACACTGATGAAAAAGTTTAAGAGGGCACAAAGAAATGGATAATCATCCTGTGCTCATGGATGGAAGGAATTCATAGGGTTAAAATGACCATACTGCCCAAAGCAGTCTAGAGATTCAGTACAACTCTTACCAAAATACCAGCATCATCACTCACAGAACTGGGAAACACTACAATTCATATGGAACCAAAAAACAACTCAAAGAGCCAAAGTCATCCTCAGCAAATAGAAAAAAAAACTAGAGACATCCCATTTCACTACAAATTAGAATGACAAAATTTTTGATAAGTGCGTGGTAACCAAAACAGCATGATCCTAGCATAAAAATAGATACATAGATCAATGGAACACATGAGAGAGCCCAGAAAGACAGCCACATATTCACAGCCAATTGATCTGCAACAGAGCCAACAGAAACACACTTAGAGGAAAGGACACATTCGTCAATGAATGGCACTGGGACAGCTGGATAGCCACATGCAGAATGAAACTGGACCCCTATCTCTCACCATGTACAAACATCACCTCCAGATACATCCAAGACTTGAATGTAAGATATGAAACTATAAAAAATTTAGAAGAAAACTCTTCTGGACTTCACTCTAGGCAAGGAACTGATGAGGAAGACCTCAAAAGCCTAACCTGAAGAAGGATGAGCTGGAGGATGGCCCAGTGGACCTGTCCAGCAGAATCCTGGATAGTGCATGAGGAAGCCTTAAAGGCCAGGTTCCTTTTTGCTGTTCCCAAGCGGGAAGTAGGGTTGCCAGGGTCAGAAGTTAGCCCAGACTTGCATCTGAAGCCTGCCTTGTTTTGCAGTGGCACTGGTCCCCACCTTGCAATTGGGGGTGACTGCTTAAATGGTCCCCCAGAAATATAACAGAAATAAAGAAGTGCCAGACCATAGACTTTCTCCTCATGCTGGCTTCCCCAGTCACCAGGGGGGTGCTCGGAGTGGTTGGGGGGGCCCCAGGTGTTCAGGCCCCCTCATACCCCATTGCCATATGTGGTGCTCAGGGCCTTTCTCTTTGCCACTTTGCTGCTGAGGGATCCACTTCTGGAATTCAGAGTTGGGACTGCCTCTCTCCTTCCCAGGCCCATTTGTGCTGCAGAAACCACCAACCTCGAGAGGCCTTGGCCCCTGCTTACAATGTTTAGCGGAGCCGCCTAGTTTTGGCAGAGGCACCATGTGAGGAGGCAGCATGCACCTCACAGGCAGAGGCAGTGGCTGGGTCAGGAAGGGACCCAGCTGAGGCAGCAGCCCAGGCTGACTTGCTCCTGGCAGGGAGACCTGAGGTGGAAGTGGTGGGTAATGAGACCCCTGGGGCTGAGTGTGCTGTGGGGCCCCGGGCTGGCTGTCTTGGAGCAGGAGATGTGACCAGGGCTGCAGCTCAAGCTGCCTGATCTAAAGACAAAAGAGAACACTTCAAAGTGTGGGGTCCCTGCTACTGCCCATGAAGGACCACAGGTTTGGGCTCGGTGGTGGCTACAGTGGTAACAGGAACTGGGGTGGGACCACAGACCCTTCATATTGCCAGGCTGGTGGTGTCCTTTCCTGAGGCTGTGCTGTGATTATGGGGCATCAGATGGGCCTGAGGAGATTGAAGGAAGCTTACACTGAAGCCAGGAGGAGGACCCAGAAAGAGAGGCTGGGAAAAGGGACTGGTGTCTAAGGGAGTAACCTCAGAGTCACTTGCTGCCTGGGGTGTCAGGTTAGCAGATGTGCTGGCCGCAGAACTGGAACCAGCTCCAGATACAGCGACCTGTGGACCAGGAGAGAGAGTCAGTGGAAACATGGGTCCCTGTGTGAAGGGAACAGGGAAATGCACACATATTAGGGTTGGGGATTTTATCCTTTTGCTGCTGGGAGAGGCAGAAAGGCAGACTGAGCACCTGCTGCAGCTGTGGCTAAGGCCCAGGGATGTGAGGGGCCTTTTTGCACTCCATTCGATGGGGACTCTCACGTGGGGTTCCATGTAGAGAGGGTAAGGGCCACTGCGGCAGCTACAGCAGCAGAAGTGCCAGGCCTGGGGCTTCTCAGGCTGAAGTCCACACTTGGAGCTGGGAAGGGGGGAGGAATCAGCGAGGTGACCTGGGCTGTGTCCCGGGAGAGTGAAGAGGTGTCAGGAAGGGGATCTTAGGAGAAGAACAGGGGGCCTGCTGAGCAGCACTTCCTTCCAGACACAGAAGGTATAGAGGGGACCTCTGCAGCAGATGCTAGGAGGGACACGTGGCCCAGGCAATCTTAGGACTTGTGTGTCTCCTGCTGTGCATCCATGCCAGATGCTTTAGGGACAGCAGACAGAGAAGTTCCTGTTGCAGGTGAGGACGATGCTTGGAAAGGCCGTGAGGCACTGCAGTCCCAGATGGCCTTGGCCTTACCCCACAGTGCACTATTAATGCACCAGAGTGCTGCCTCCTTCTCCAGATCTAGGTATTCAGCAGTGACCCAGAACCCCAGCTGTAAGGGAGGTGGCAGCATCAGAGGCTCCCCTCGCCTGTGTGGCAGCAGAGGAAGCTTTCTTCCATGAGGCCTAGAGGCCTGAGATGGGGGGAGCCATTCCTGGGGGCCAGTTTCTTCCCTGATGGAGCATCTGCTGCCTGTTCACACTGGGCGTTATCCCAAGAGAGAGTCTGAGAGTTGTCCTCACTCACTGTATTTGAGGAACTGAGGGTCACATGACACTGCGATGAGTCTTTAGCCATGGGAAGCCTCCTGTGGAACTGTAGGAACTGAAGATGGCATATCTTTTGGGGCCAGGGCTCATCCTGCAAGGCTGGAATTTCTTGTCATATGTGACTTCTGACATGGTCACATGGCAGTGGGATGAGGCTGGCCCCCTTGTCCTCTTCAGCCATAGAAAGCCTCCTGTGGAGCTGTAGGAGCTTCATCTTGCAAGGTTGAGATTTCTTGTCATATGTGACTTCTGAGCTCTGGGCATGGAGGTCTCTCTGCAGAGGCTTGGGCCTGGGCACTAAGGGCAAGGGGCCTCCATTTTCCAGCAGGACCCTAAATGCAGACAGTGCATCCCTGGTGCCCTTGTGGCCCCTTTTCTCATCATCAGGATTCTCTTGGACTCGGGTCCTTGTCCTGCTCAGGCATCCTGCCCTGCTCTCCCTTTGGGTCCTCAACATGGTCTCCTCTGGACAGAAGTCTGGGTCACAGCTGGGTGTTGTGGGCCCCAAAGGGGTGACTCCCTGCTCCTGGGCCCCACAGAGAGTTTTTGTGTGGAATTAGAAGCACAAAGCACCGGCTTGCTGTGGTACCTGTGCATCCAAATTGAAGGCACAGGCAGGATCGCTGGAAAACCTTCTTGGAGTTGTTTGAAAACAGCATTGTTTCCAAGTGTCTGGGTACTTGTAGGATGACCTGCCACTCTGCCTAGCGGCAGGAGCAATGGGGAGATCCCACAAGCAAAGTGAACTGAGGGATGAAGAGAGTGGGCTCAAGGCAACTGAGCCCTACTGGCAGGTTCACAGCACTCGGGCCGGGACAGAGATAAGGGGCACAGAGTGCCCAGGTGGCCGCTCATGGGAGCAGTAGGGAACCTTTGGTTGCTTGAACTCTTGAGAGCTGGGCTGTGAGTGTCGTCTTCCAGCTGCCAACTCTGCCAAAGACTAAGCGAGCAGTTACTCCTGTTGCTGGGCAACATATCTTTCAACCCTGAGCGAGTGGGGGCTCATGCAAAGACGGGCACAAGTGACAGATCTGCGCCAGAAGGGTGACCTCCAGGGATTCGCGCGACAAGATATTCACACCAGGCACCTGCTGATAATGCAGAGGAGTTGGCACAAAATATGCGCCAGAGGCACCTGCTGGCAATGGCGGGGTGGGGTGGGCAATGTATGCACGCCAGGCACCTGCCGGCAATGGGGGACATTGGAGGACCTCGGGGGTAGAGGGACGTGCACAATAGATACTAGGAGAGGCGCGCACACAAAGGGCACCGGACCTGAAAGAACTGGCATAGCAAGGCACACGCACAAGGCACCTGCTGGCAATGGCAGGAGTGGGAAGGGGCGGCACAGCACAGTAGGTACTGGAGGGAGAGACATGGGCACTAAGTACTTGCTACCTTAATGGACTGGCACTGCAAGGTAGGTGAACAAGGCACCTGCTGGCAACTGCGGATTGGGGGAGTGGTGGGTGGGGGATGGGGGGCAGCACATGCAATAGGTTATGGAGGGAGAGGCGAGCACAAAGGACCAAGAACCTTAACTGATTGGCAGGCCAAGACACATGCACAAGGCACCTGCTGGCAATGACGGGAAAATGTGGGGGGCGGGCGAGGTGCATGAAATAGGTACTGGAGGGAAAGGCACTCGTGCAAAGGACCCAGGACATTAACGGATTGGTGCGGCAAGGTATGCACACAAGGCACCCACTGGCAATGGTGGGGAAGTGGTCAGGGTGTGTGAGTGAGGCGCCTACTGGCAATGGCAGGGGAGGGGGCAATGTATGCGCACCAGGCACCTACTGGCAGTGGCAGAGGTGGCCGGGCAGCTCGGGGACAGGGGCTCGCAGTCGACCAGATAACTGAAACTACAAGTGTGGGACACCACACCCGGCTAATTTCTTGTATGTTTTGTATAGTCAGGAGTTTCACCTTGTTGCAGAGGCTGATCTTGAACTCCCGGGCTCCAGCAGTCTTTCTGCTTCTGCCTCCTAAAATGTTGGGATTACAGGCATGAGATGTCCTGCCTAAATATTCTTGAGATTCATAGAGATGAGTAGGTCATAATTACGGTTCACACCTTGTAGTTATATTTAATATCTTTTGAAATTACCTGGCCACCCTCATTGTAATTTAAATATTTTGTTCCTGACCTGGTTTTTCTTTGTTGGTGATGGTTGCAGACCCCTGAGACAACATTCCACGAATGAAGCGGTGATATTAAACCTGCAGCTCCCTGCAGGAGATGCTGTGCTGAGGGTCACAAAAGGACCTGGTGGTCCCCGGTGCCTCCGGGGGTGCTGCCTCCATTCTACTTTCTGACACCCGCACCATGGGGCCAGGCTTGATGTGACCCCATCACTGCTCAGTTCACTACACAGTTTTTTGTTTGTTTTTTGTTTTGAGACAGAGTCTTGCTCTGTCACCAGGCTGTAGTGCAGTGGTGCTGTCTCAGCTCACTGTAACCTCTGCCTCCAGGGTTCAAGCAATTCTCCTGCCTCAGCCTCCTGAGTAGCTGGGACTACAAGTGTGTGCCACCACACGCAGCTAACTTCTGTATTTTTAGTAGAGACAAGTTTCACCATGTTGATCAGGATGGTCTCAATCTCTTGACCTCATGGTCTGGTTGCCTCAGCTTCCCAAAGTCCTGGGATTACTGGTGTGAGCTACTGGGCCTGGCCCACTACACAGTTTTATCATTTGATACGGAAGACGTGACTCCATCCATGTTCCTTAGGTCGTCACTGGAAATGATAGCGCTGTAAACTCCTGAGTAAATGAGCAGCCAACATTTTCAGGAGCCTCCACACATCCACACTGCCCTTACCTTGAAACCTTTAGGCCTGATTGACTTGGAGAAAACAATTAAACCCAGCCCCACTCACCTGTTTTGACAGTCTGAACACAAGGCTTGTCCTCCAAGGGACAACTTCTAAACACTTCTAAGAGAAAAGATTGGCTGGACAGAGCACAGTGGCTCCCGTCTATAATCTTAGCACTTTGAGGCCAAGGTGGGCAGATCACATGAGATCAAGATTTTGAGACCAGTCTGACCAACATGGTGAAAACCCATCACAGCCCAACCAACATGGTGAAAACCCATTTTTACTAAAAATACAAAATTAGCTGGGTGTGGTGGCAGGTGCCTGTAAACCCAGCTACTCAGGAGGCTGAGACAGGAGAATCACTTGAACTTGGAGGGCAAAGGTTGCAGTGAGCCAAAATCGTGCCACTGCACTCCACTTCAGCCTGGGTGACAGAGCGAGACTCTGTCTCAAAGAAAAAAAGAGGCTCGGTGCAGTATCTCATGCCTGTAATCCCAGCACTTTGGCAGGTCAAGGCAGGAGGATCACCTGAGGTCAGAAGTTCAAGAGCAGCCCGACCAACATGGTGAAACACTGTCTCTACTAAAACTGCAAAAATTACCCAGTCATGGTGGGGTTCACCTGCAGTTCCAGCTACTCAAGAGGCTAAGGCAGGAGAATTGCTTGAACTTGGGAGGCAAATGTTGTGGTGAGCCCACATCATGCTACCTGCACTTCAGCCTGGGCAACAGAGACTCTTCCTTAAAAGGGGGGGGGGGGAGAGAGAGAGAGAGAGAGAGAGAGAGAGAGAGAGAGAGAGAGAGAGAGAATGGGTTATTAATTTAATGCACTGTGTTCTTCAATTTGCTTAAGAGACACCCACACTTGACAGCTGGGACTGTAGCCCTGATTGTGGACATGAAATATACTGTTTCTGGCAAAAAATAGACACTGAATGATTATGGTATAGTTGAACTAGAAATCCATTTGGTTTCTTCCATGTGTTTCCAATTTTTTATCCTAATTTTTTTTGAGATGGAGTTTCACTCTTGCCCCCCAGGCTGGAGTGCAATGGCACGGTCTCAGCTCACCTTGAACCTCCGTCTTTCCGGTTCAAGTGATTCTCTCATCTCAGCCTCCCAGTAGCTGGGACTATAGGCACATGCCATCATGCCTGGCTAATTTTTGTATTTTTAGTAGAGACAGAATTTCGCCATCTTGGACAGGCTGGTCTCAAACTCCTGACCTCAAGTGATCTGCCTGCCTCAGACTCCCAAAGTGCTAGAATTACAGGTATGAGCCACCATGCCTGTCCCCATTTTTATACTTCAATCGTGTTAGAATTATATATAAATCACTCCTCATCTTTTATATGATATTGTAATTCTTGCTATGTATATGATAATTTTTCTTCCAGATGGTTCCAAACCTGAGAAAGGAAATATGAAACAATTAAATGGCAAGAGAGAAAAATAGTAGTAACCTTTGACATTGAGGTACACCTTCAAAATGTTATAAATGTAATGTACTGTAAACTATAGAAAAAAATACACTCTTTCCTGGGCACCAAGGAAATAAAAATGCATGTGTTCTGTTAGGATTAACAAAAAATGAAAAACTTTGTGAAAGAATTTCATTAATCATAAATATTATGTGGATATAAAATTGAATCTTGGATAAAACAATCAGCCTGTGATTTATTGGAACTTGAAATATCCTTTACTTCTTCTGTACTTTCCAATAAAAATTTTAGAAAAGACATGTTATTGTCTAGTTTCAGGTGTGTCTGGGGACATTTTCCATTTTTTGTTAATAAGCTTCTAAAACTACACCTCCATGATTACCTTGTGTCTACTGAGTGACATTTTTAGAAAATCCTTCTGATGCTTTGGGAGGCTGAGATGGGAGGGTGGTTTGAGGTCAGGAGTTTGAGACCATCCTGGGCAATATAACAAGATCCCTGTTCTAAAATAATAATAATAACAAATTAAAATCAAAAAAAATTAGCCAAACTGGCAGAGCACACCTCTAGTCCTAACTACTCAGGAAGCTGAGATGGGAGGATCACTTGAGCCCAGGAGTTCCTGGCTGCAGTGAAGCCATGATCCCGCCACTGCACTGCAGACTAGGGAGCCCAGTAAGACTCTGCCTCTGAAATGAGAGAGAGAGAGAGAGAGAGAGAGAGAGAGAGAGAGAGAGAGAGAACTTTTCTTGGAAAGTTTCATTACCTTTCTTTACCTAAAATGAGACAATTTTATTCCTTTGTCAGGAACTGGATCTGTGACTCCATTCCATACATGTAGATGCTATCCCTTTCATATTTGGTTAAAAGACCCCATGAGGCATCCTCAATTCTCCTGAATCTCCAGATCTAATAAGCAGGGTATAAGCCAGGGGCTGTCAGCCTCAGCAATACTGATATTTTGGGGTGGATAATTCTTTAGGGAGGAAGTTGTGCATGATAAGATGTTTAGCAGCGTCCCTGCCTCTACACATCAGATGTCCAAGTGCATATTGTGCAAAATACACTTTAGTCCCTGTGTGAGCTCTCCTTCAGTTATTCCCTGGAGTCGGGCCTGGCTGGCTGGATTCATTCCTTTGGTGACTTCTTCCACAACAGCCCTCAGAGGCCTCACGGATGGAGGTTGTGCTGAGATCTAGGGCCTTGGAGATCATTTAAACTTCATTCCTTCCCTTCTGTGCCCAGAAGTTTCACTTAGACTCGGAGGCACGGGGACAAACAGGTACAGACCTTTGTGCTTTGGGGGCATGAGCTCCCATGGAGGACTGCCAGCTACTGTGATGTCCTTTTGCTCCAATAACACTCTGGTACAGAACTTTCTTCCTGCTCTGATTTAAGTAAAATCACTCCCCTTGGGCAGGGCCAGAGGGCTATCAGTCTTTGTTGCTTGTCACATCTCTTCCTGGGGCAGAAACTCTCTGCAATGCCACGGGAGCTATGCCAGTTTGGGTTGTCCTGCCCTACAGCAAATGATTTCCATGAATGTTTTATGTACAGTGACATCTGGCAACTGGGAGGATGGTCACAGCCCAATGACTGCTGCCTCCTGTTTCCCACCAACTCTCTGGCCACGTAGATCCTCAGCATGGAACCAATGTTTCTTGACTTGTATCACCTGCCCAGTGGAGATCTTCTGCACCAGTGAGCTGGATGGGTGAGAGCTGCCTAGTCTGCTCAGGTGTCCAGTCCGCCTGGGATAGCACTTCCACAATCCAAAGCTTTAGGGGATAGGAGACTCCATTCTTTGCTGGCTGCTCCACTCAAATCCTCCCTTTGGAGTGAGAGTAGGGGGTTTGAAAGGTGCCACCCAAAGCCAAATCAATCTCCTGTGCAAGAACCTGGGGCGATGGAACTTGCCAATATAGATACTGGCTGCTGTCACTCACCCAACATCAGTCTTTCACATGGGGAGCTCGGGGAGAAGAGCGCTGCCCATGTAGCTTTCAAGTCCACTTGGAAAAGGGATCTCACAACCTGGTGCTCGGCAGGTGGGAGCTGCCCTATCTCTGATGCTGCAGCCTTCCACATTCTTACTGAGGGTTTTACAGAAAAAAAAAAAAAAGATTCTCATCCACTGCTGACAAGAATGCATAACCTACCTCGAGGGAAATTTGGCAGTAGCCAACAAACCTACACCTGCATTTCACTTTAACCCAAGAAACCCCACTACCATGTAGAAATACTTCCAATTACACAAAAGGAAATCAGCACAGTGTATTTACAGCAGCCATGTGTGCAAATGCAAAATGGGGGAAAATTCTAAATGCCAAACATGAGAACTGGCTATATCCACAACGGCACATTCATAGAGTGGAGTCAGGTTCAGTGTAGACAAAGGATGAGGATGATTTCAAAGAAATCCTATGGAGCGATTCCCGGATAGACTGGAAACCGCAAAATACAAAACGGTATTCATGTATGTCACACTTCATGAAAGAAAGAAAGTGGTGTGAGGAAAAATACACTAATCAGCTCATCTGTACGAAAGTAACAGAGCCAGGAGAAATGAGACACTTTTGGGATTGGTACCTGGAGAACACACATGGACAAAGAGAGAGTGAGAATAGGAAGTGGTCACAGGGATGAGGAAGAAGTGCCTCTTAGATCCAGCATCATATTCCACACACCTGGAAAATAAATCATCAGAATCAGCCAGGATTTGCAGAAAGCCCCAAACAACAACAATCGAATCTCTATCTCTCATGAAAGAATAACATAGCCACAGTGATAGGGGCAGAGAAGGAGGTGGTCTATGTAAAAACTTTGCACAAGAGTATTTTGAAGGATAGCATATTGCTAAATGCAAAAAGATTAGTGGGAAAATACAGTCTAGCTAGTAAATGTCTCCCAAAGGTTCACGTGGATTCACGGTTCTGAAACTCCTCTGTGTGAATAAAAAAACTGAATCATCCATGGTAGAGCCTGAGGGTGTTTCTCATTGTTGGAAAATAAAATGAAAAAATGGGATATTAGGATATAGTCTGTGGCACCGAATGGTAATTGAAGGCATTTGTGTAAACTTGTGTATTTAAAAAATTATGTCCATTTAGTACTAAGTGCATTAATAGATGTGTGTCCCAGGGGTTGATAGACTTGGGTATATTTTCCAGTTCTGTCCACTGGGGGGAGCTAGAAGCAATGGCAGAATCCTGTCCAGTACCCACTTTCAACACCCTCCTCTAATCAAGAGCCAGATCTCATTGAAGAACTTGATTTCAAAGCTGTGGGAAAAAATGCAAGATGAACGCAAAACATCTTGTTAAACAGGAGCAAAGAGGTGCTCACTACAGGAAGGAGCATGCTGGAAGGACACAGGAGCCCATCTTAAGGAGTTCCCATTGACAAAACCTGAAAGCATTTTAGCTAGAAAGTGCATATCAATAATATAAAATTATAAGTCATACAATAAAGTAAGTATTGGCAAGTCTGTACAGATACAAATAAATAACTAAATGAATAAACAAGTGTAGAAGAAGGGACTAGTCATCCTTACAGAGGATTTCTAATTGATAAATGTAGAAAGAATGAGGGAAGCAGAGAATCATGTTGAAGCAAGTAATCAGTGTTGCAGACAAGAATCCTTCAAGGTAGCTAAAATCTCTATGCAGAATTCTGATAAGCATGCCTTACCTATGAAGTTAACAACACCAGCTGAGTGCAGTGGCTCATGCTTGTAAACCTAGCATTTTGAGAAGCCAAGGCAGGTGGATCACCTGAAGTCAGGAGTTTGAGATCAGCCTGTCCAACATGGTGAAATCCCATCTCCACTAAAAATTTAAAAAAAAAATTATCTGGGCAGGGTGGTGCATGCCTGTAATCCCAGCTACTTGGGAGGCTGAGGCAGGAGAATCACTTGAACCTGGGAGGTGGAGGTTGCAGTGAGTGGAGATTGCAACACTGCAATCCAGCCTGTGCAACAGAGCCAGACTCCATCACAAACAAAAAGAAAGAGAGAAAGAAAAAAAAGAAAGAAGAGAGAAAGAGAGAGAGGAAGGAAGGAAGGAAGGAGGAAGGAAGGAAGTGAAAGGAAGGAAGGAAAGTTAACACCACCAAAAAATAACTTAATAACTTGAAAACATGGCAGATACCGCATGAACTTTGTGGTCAAGTGAATATCACCTTACAAACAAGACACAGTACCATCAGGTGCCTTCAGATGTGACACACTGAGAAAAAAACAGCATCACATGTGTGGTATCCTCTCCATTAAAAGCAAATTCTCAGTTTGATCATGAGAAGACATCCGAAGAACACAAATTCAGAGACACTCAACAAAATACCTGACCAGTACTCTTCAGAATTGCCAGGGCATGAAAGGCAAGGAAATAGTGAGAAACTGGCACAGATGGGAGTGTCCAAGGGGTATCTGCCAATTAAATATGGTGTGGGATCCTGGACTGGATCTTGCCATAGAAAAAAGAAAGTGATGGAAAAATTAGTGAAATTAAAATAAGGTCTGTAGTTTATTTGCTAATCATACATCCATGTGAATGTCCTGGTTTCCACACTTGTAACTAAGGTGGTGCAAGATATTGACATTAGAAGCTGGCAGAATAACAGAACTTTTGTGCTTATATTTTGCAGCTTTTATAATTTTCTTTCAAAACAAAATATGAAAGATGGGCAATTGAGAACCATTAATGGATTGAAAAATAACACACTTGCATGCAAATGCAAATAATATCCTTTTATAAAAAATAACTATAATCTCTGCTTCAGGAAAGCATTATAAGAAAAAAGAGAAGTAATTATAATCTCCAAACCAGGTAAACAAAGAAGGGACTGAGTGGCTCTGTTGTACATTTTTGCAAAATGAAGGACAGTTGGAATCTCCTGTGTCCTCCTGCATCCAACCTGTCTCTGTATGTTGTTTGATTGAAATGTAGAAAGACAACCCAGCTTCACTCAAATGTATCTGTGGAAAAGGAAGCTTTGTTTTATTTCTCTTGGTCAGCTGCACAGGAAGGAGAGTGCTGGGTCCTATGGAAAGTAGGTTCCTCCAAACCTACCCTGGCCACCACCACAGCTGCCATCTCAGCAGGATCTGGGTGGCCTGTGGAATGCTGTTCTAGGTGACTCTCCCCTCCAGTGCTTCCAGCAAGGGAGCAAGAGGACCCACAGGCACTGATCTCAAATCTGTCATCCCCTGCACCATGTTCTGGGCACCTGCTCCCCTGTACCGCCCCCTCTGCCAGGTGGGGACCTGATTTTGGACAGTGCACCGACAGCTCTTGCTAGGGTAGTAGTCCCTTCTGGTGGGGCCAGGAGGAGAAGGACTGATAGTTACCCTAACAAGAAGCTCAGCCACCTCCAGCCGAGCACCCTCAACCCTCAGCAAGAGAGCAGGGATCTCCACGGGGCAGATCC